>NW_022147483.1:984769-1462411 GCF_002938485.1 Sitophilus oryzae | reverse complement strand
GAGTGGAAAAAAAAAGCAGCCCACTAGATTCTTTATCTAAAAATGTTTTTTGTCCTGACATGTAATGCTTTACATTTTATTTTTTAATTTCAAATCGGTGAGTTTTATAAAAAAAACACAAGAGATAAAAAAGTTTATAAACAAACTGAACTATCCAAATTTTTTTTTGCATCTGTTTGATAAGATTTTTCTTTAAATTTCGTTAACAAGAATGATAGGGGTAGTTTATTTCAACCCCTTCCACTCATTTTAAAAAAGTGAGAAAATTACCAGAAAGTGTGTTTTCATAACAGTAATGCTTCCATAAAATTTCATTAGTGTATCGCTTTTCGTTTTCAAGATAAAAAATAAAAACATTATTTTTCCGCCATCTTTGTATCGCGATATCTCCCTAATGGTTGACTTTTGACCCAACGTTTATAAAGCAAACTACCTTTTATTTTGAACAAGGAATCACCCCCTGAAGTTATTCGGATTTGTTTTGAAACACCCTGGATATGGGCAAAAATAAAAATAAGATGTTCAGACGACAATTCTTTAAACAGAGATATAAACTTAAAAAATACATTAATAAAAAACGACTATCCACCATCTTTTACTGAAAAAACATTAAACGAAATACAAACCCCAAATCATAGACACAATGATAACAATACACAATATATACAACTTACAATTCTATATATGCAAGGCGTTTTGGAAAAAATAAGATAGGAAAACAATATAACATACGAACATCTTTCAAAACACAAAATACACTTAGATCCATTTTATCACACACTAAACCAATGAATACTGAACAACAAACAAAAAATGTAATATAATACAAAATACCATATGAATGCGATACATTTTATATTGGTGAAACATCTAGACCCTTAAATATTCGAATTAAAGAACATAAAGATTTAAGGAAGGGCGATTTTCACAAATCTAGGATTTGTCAGCATTCATGGAACACAGGGCACAGAATAAATTTTAATAACGCCAAAATTATAACGAAAGAAGCGATAGCCACTAAAAGAAAAATAAAAGAGGTTTTTTTAATACAATCTAATAAAAATAAATGTATTGCTCATGCATCTGTAGATGTTAGTAATGTATGGCAATCGCTTCTTTGATTTTAAAGAACATAACAGAAATAAGCATTACATACGTAAAAATTAAAAACAAATTAAAAATAATCATACAGAAAGTTTGAGGCTTTTTGGTTTTACCTGTTTGGCTGGCACCCAGTAGGAGGACTTTATTTTCTTTGTTTGATGATAGCCATCTAAAAAATCCTATTTTTTTTTAGATAATAATACAGTGGAGCAAGATGCAACAAAATCAAAACAAGTGGGACTCAAGAGAGAGCTGGGACTTTTCTCAGCTATCAACTTGATTCTAGCTGTCATGATCGGCTCTGGAATATTCGTATCACCAGCATCAGCCTTAAAATACAGCGGATCAGTGGGAATGTGCATAGTAGTATGGACAGTATGCGGCATTGTTTCTTTATTAGGTAAATCATTTGTCAGAAATAACATAAAATCAGTGTATTTCCAGAAAAATATCTAAACATAGATATCAAGAAATATTCTAAAACCTCTCTAGATTCATTTATTTCTCTGGGAGTCTTCTAAATACATATACGCTGTGTATTAAGGTACTTTTATTTCTAGGTGCTTTAGCTTTTGCCGAACTTGGCACAGTGGTTCCACGGTCAGGTGCGGAGTTTGCCTATTTCATGGATTCTTTTGGACCGCTGCACAAATTTTGGGGTGCGTTGCCTGCGTTCCTGTATTCCTGGCTCATGGTGGTAAGCGTTCTTAGATACTATAGATTAGATTTGGTTTGATTTTTGGCCTGTTCCACTGCGATGGTGACCACTCTTGTGACTGCCTTTGCAATGCCTTAGAAGGGTTTTGCGTCCATGATGCGTATTGATGAGTCAATTTCATTCGCTTTTTTGTCTAGAGACTATTATAAATCTAATAAGTAAAATAAAATCAAAGATAATGTTTACTATACAGAGTAATCTATTTTCTTGTTGTCAGAAATACTTTGTTCAAAAAATACTGGAAAACGTCAAATATACCCAACACAAAAACGTACATATTAATCGCAAATATACAGGGTTGTCTATAAGAAGTTGAATTGAAATATTTATTCTATTTTAGGTGATAATACGACCAGCTGAGATTGCAGTCATCATATTAACTTTTTCGGAGTACCTGTGTCAACCTATTATGGATGCTCTCTCAATAGATGATCCATATACAAGTGAAAAAGCAATAAAATCAATAGCAATCGTAGCTTTAGGTAACTGAAAACCTAGTTATAGTCTGTCATTTTAATTTATTTTTTTTTTATTTCTACTAACTGTATTTACAACATTTTAGGTGTTATGACGTACATTAACGTAAGAAGTGTCAAACTCTACGTGATAATTCAGAATGTATTCGGTTCCTTCAAAGTTCTGGCCTGTTTGGTTGTCATATTCGGGGGAATCTATGAGCTGTGGTGCGGCAGAACGGAGAACCTGTTCAAAGGGTTCGAAGGTACAAGCTTTAGACCGAAAGATGTCGCTTTAGCTTTTTATAGCGGGCTGTGGGCTTACGACGGCTGGTAAATAAACAATAACAAGTTATTATCGTTCAAGAAAAAAAAACAGCTAACATTCTACAAAAAGAAATTTTTATTTTTATTAATATGAGATTTATTTTTTTTACTATTTTTTTATAAAACACCCTGTACAATATTTAAAAAAATATCTTTTTTTCAAACGTTACAAAAACATTTATTTTTGTGACGTGATTGACAATATAAAAACGTCATTTTAACGCTTAGGAATATAAGTAAAACGCTTTTAAACTTTTAACACTTTAAAACGCTAAGTAAAAAAGCACAAGTACAAAAATATATCATTAAACTGACATTAAGTGTCAAATTCAACGAATGTACCCATTGTTGTTCGATATAGGCATAATTACTTACAAGATACCGTAAAATAAAAAAAAACGGAGTCCAGTTGACTTGGAAATTAACATCGATATAATTTGCATATAAAATAACAGCGATCTTCATTTCATAGCCATCGATGACGCCGTTTTTTTTTCAATCATATTGTATTACTATTTATATTATTTGCGAATTTTAAAATTATTTAAAACTTTTTTGTGACGTTTGAAAAAAATTGCATGTTCTATTCGGAGTAAAAATGTACTTTTTGTACTTTGCCTGTAATGTCAAACGTATAGTATAGTCTCGCCACAAAGAGTATTATTTTACTCCTAATAAAAACTATATAGATACTACAATATGATCGAAAAGAAAAAAAAAACGGCGTCAGCGATAGTTATGAAATGAAGATCACTGTCATTTTATATTATGTAAAATTATATGGGGACTGTCATCGATCGTCATTTCCAAGCCAACTAGCCGCCGTTTTATTTTCGATTATACGGTATTATTTAAAAACAAACCAATAAATATTTAATAAATATAATAAATTATATGTTATTTTAACTGTTGTTTTATCGGTATTCAGCCAAAATGCTTGTTTGCAATAGATATATCCATAAATGTATTGCTTATATTTATACAAAAATAATTAATTTGTATAATTGTTTACTAAAATAAGAATTCTTTTAGGTGTACAGTAACAGTGGTAACTGAAGAAATAAAGAGACCAGAAGTGTAAGTATTTATATAAGAGTTCATACACAACAAAACGCGTCTCATATATTAAGAAATTATGATATGCTGTTCTCAAATTTACAATGTATTATTCTAATACAAGACTTGCATTCTTCATAAAGGGTTTTTGGCTTGTTCTAAAATATTTAATTCCGTTTATAATTTTTCAAGTTTCCATACCGTTTCAGAGAAGAGTAAAAAAATAATAAAAATATAGTTGGATTTTTTCTCTATGGTAATATAATTTCCTTTCCATCAATCTTAATTAATCTAATTTAATTATGTTTTAAAATATAAAATTGTAAGAAGTGAAGCGTTTTATTAATTTTGAAAATGTTTTTTTAATATTTTAAATAACGTTTTTTTCTTAGGAATATTCCCAGGAGCATAGCTATTAGTGTTCCCATCGTTACCTTGCTCTATGTGTTTATGAACATAGCTTACATGACAGTGCTATCCATTCCAGAGATGGTCGATGCCAAAGCCGTGGCTGTTACATTCGGTGAACGAGTATTAGGACCATTTTCTTTTATAATACCACTGGGTGTAGCTTTAAGTACCTTTGGCTGTGCTCTCAGTGTACAATTTGGTGTTACAAGGTAGAACTAAAAAAAAACTTGTTTATTATATATAAAGTTTTTTTTTAATCGTTTTCTTTTTTTTTTGGTAGGCTATGTTATGTTGCTGGGCAAGATGGATTCATGTTGGAGAGTTTCTCCTATGTCCATTATCAAAGACACACTCCCTCTCCCGCTGTAGCATTTCAAGGACTTGTAGCATTTTTATTCATAATTAGTGGAGACATAGTGCAGTTGATTGAGTTTGCCAGTTTTCTGATCTGGATGAGCTACGGAACAGCTATGGTATCATTGTTGATATTGAGGAAAACGAAAAAAGATGTGCCTAGACCTTATAAGGTATTAAAAAATATTTTATTTCTTACTGAGCAAACTCATAAGCCTTTTCTGAAATCGAAATATTCTATAAGTTAAAATACTTTCATTAATTTAAGAGACACCTGTATGTGATACGTAGTTTACCTGAAAAACCTCTGAAACCTGATTTTTTTATTTTTCTATTCCAGGTGCCTCTCTGGATTCCAATTTTCATACTACTAGTTGCCATATATCTTAGTGTGACACCGATCCTCACAGATCCAGATCCTATGTACCTGTTTGCACTATTATTTACACTCTCAGGAGTACCAATCTATTATTGGTGTATCTACAAAGGACAAAAACCTACACGATTGTTAAGTAAGTATATACAGGGTGAAACAATACTAATATATTTTGTATTAAAAAAAATAATACATTTTTTTATAAATTTAAATAATTTATCTCTATTTTTTAATACAAACAAATGATTTATAAAAGTTTTTCGTAGATTATATGTGTTTTATATATAAAATTATTTTATTTTCAGATAAGCTGACTTACTTGGTTCAAGTGTTATTTGAAGTTGTACCTCCGGATAGCTGATAATATCTTAATACGCGTATATTTCTTGATATTAAGTACCATACCTGCCTGGATGATTGTCTGTGTTGATATTTTCGTCTACAGAATAAGATACTTTTTTTATTTATGTAATTTAAGAGTCAATTATTATAAACTATGATGATGTAGTTAGTTGCTGTGTTTTTTTAGAAATATACAGGGTCTCTCTTTAATATTGTAAATATTTTAAAAAGTGGTAAATTTTGACAAAATAAATATATTTATTCTTTTATTTGTCCTGCAACCTATCAAAGATTTGATTGATTAACAAAGATAAACTTTGAAATTATTTAAGTTTTGTAATAAAAATATTATAAATAAAAATGTAGTTTATTGTATTAAATAAAACGACAATTTTTTTCTAAATATAACTTTATTTTTAACAATATTATTGTCTAATTATTTTTAACAATACATCATATTTAATAACAATTTGAATTATTCTTAAATTATAACAACAAAATAAAATATTTAGCACCAATTTTTTGAGCAAGATCTCAATATAACTTTACACAAAGATATTTTTTTTTAATTTTTCAAAAATTATAACAACGATTTTTTTAAATCATCATTGTCGTTCAGCAGAGGATTCTAGTAAAATCACTAGAAAGAGAAACATTTTATGTAGAAAAAATCAATAAGATAAGTCCACAGGCATGTTTCTCAGTGACAATTAACTTGGTCTATATTTAAATTATTGAATAAGATTCTTTTTTGAGAAAAAAAATTGTAGAAAATTATTACTTGGTATATTCATTAAACTTAACATCTTATTTAACAGTATATACCTACAAATAAAGGTAACAACTTTCTTTTTCCTTAAAAACTAGGCAAAAAAGATAATATAGCATAATTTTTTTGGGTACGATCGCAAGAATCTTTGTATAAATTTACAGAAAATGCATTTCACGATATAAAAACCTTTGATCATATATACTACGTGGATACAGCTATGCCATAAGATTTGTATAAGGACTATGTTGTCTAAATACATCAGTTAGAGAAGTTCAGAAAAGTTTCTTCTAAAATCAATAGGGGAGACAATAATGTCCTGAGCTGGATGCATAAACCTGTATAAACTGTGATTATAGCTTTTCCACAAAAGTATAATATTAAGATCAAAGATAAAAACAACTATTTAGATATCTTTAGGTGGATTGAAATACTCCCAATGATGCAAATGAGTCACTGTCCTGTCTTGACCAAAGCCCAACAAAATAAGGCCAGCTATTAGCACCAGAAGAATCACTATGATCACGTGCATATCCTGTTGACCATCGGCGTTTTGTAGTAGGTTCTCCGATACATTGTAGATCAGTCTTTTCAAAGCGTTCTGAGCTCGCGAGCCGCAGGCAAAGGCCAGTCTTCCGGTCAGTTCAGAGATAGAAGGCTCAGAAACACGTCTCGAACTTCGATGGGATCTCGCCTGGGCTAAATCCGAGTCGTCGGAAGTGGATCTAGATCTACAAATGAAAAAAAACAATGTATTTTTGAACTATATAACTAAAGTGACCAATATAGTAGATACACACCTGGACATTGGTCTCGATCTACTCCTGTGACGCCTCTTCCTCCTGGGCACCGTTGGAATGTTCTCTCCTTCCACACCATCCACATACTGTTTTCATTAGTTTCGCAACAAATCTGTGTTTTTACGCGTTTCTATGCTAATAAAATTATACTAAATAATTTTGAGTGAATAATGAACTATCTAGATCCGATTCATAACATCGTACCCGCGACGTGTGTCCGGGCTAGGAAAAAAGTTGGGGAATTTATATAAAAACATAATTAATAGCGTTAGTGTTAGTGTATAGTGTTAAACCAACGTAAGTGACGTGTATTTTTATGTAAAACAGTTTTCGTTTCTTTATTTTTACTTTGTGAAATAAAAAATTCCGCGACATTGTTCTGTGCCTGTGCCTTGTAGCAGCAATTATAATAAGTCCTCAGGATCTGTCTACATTCTCTTTCCCAACAATATTAACTTTAACTAGGTCGCGTCCAAAACCTACAGAACATGCTGTGCCTACAATTTTTCCAAATCAACCCTCTTATGGACCCTCTGTGCATGTTCCCATAAAGAGAAAACGTCCTGATAAAGGAAAACAAGATTTGGAAATTCAGGATGAAATAAATATTGAAAAGTATTATTATTATTATGAAATGGCAATATATTTTAAAGAAATTAAATGAATTTGTACTTTATTTCAGCATTTTATATAAAAAAATGATATCTTTATCTTTTTATTTACGATTTATGGAGATGGTTACTTGATGAACATGACGAACTACGAATTACTTAATGTTAAAAGTTAATTCTATCTGATATCCAAATTTTTAAATATGTTAGGCAAATTTTTACAATTATTTTTAATTGAACTTTAAAATGTATTCTGCCGTTATCATATACAATACATTTTCTTAACTTGTCGATAAACGTATAGTTTTCAAATTTTTTAATATTTGGAAACTTTTTATCACAGGTATATTATTACTAGTTGCTAAATACTCGCTAACGCAATTTTAGGACACGCTTTTTATTATCTAGATTTTATTTTGTTCATCTTATGCTGTAGTTTATTTCATATTAATATTCGTGCTTTAGATCTAAATTTTAATGCTATTCAATTACTTTAACGCGATAAAAAGTTAATGTTATTTTTAATACCTTTCTGTATAATATTTTTCATATTTATATCTGGCAAAATATCAATAAATACTATTATTTATGCAAAACCTATATGCAGTACCATATGGCACAATACAAAAGCCGGACTAGTGCGGTGACAAATAGAAAAAAAAACAATGTATTTTTGAACTATATAACTAAAGTGACCAATATAGTAGATACACACCTGGACATTGGTCTCGATCTACTCCTGTGACGCCTCTTCCTCCTGGGCACCGTTGGAATGTTCTCTCCTTCCACACCATCCACATACTGTTTCGCTCTAAGAGCATAGAAACTCGCAGGGGGCTGCGAGGGTGCGTACATCCCCTCCACGGGCTCGGGAGGTCTGGGAGGAGGTTCATCGTCCACTTCCGGCTCGAGCATTTCCCCCCGAACTACCCTGGGAAGCACATTTTCCGAAGAAGCCTCCTGATCCGACCGAGACTGCGCCAACGGTGTTTCTTGCGATTCGTACCCTCTTGGAGGCGGTTGGGGAGGTTCAGGACTGGATTCAGGGAGGTTAGGGGATAATTGGGGTGGATTAAGCGGGTTTAGTTCTTGCGGGGAAGTTTTTTTTTGTTCGTGCTCTTCCAGTTTCCTCATTACTTCCTCGAGAAGCTTCTGGGGTAGCTGGATATCGCCCACTCTAAGTGCAGGACCTCCAGATCGGTCTTGGATGTCGTCAGTGAGGATGGAGTGGGCGTCTAGTTCAGAAACGACGATTCGGTTGGCTAGGACTTCGTTCACTCGAAGTCTGTCAACGTCTAGGTCTTGAATCTGGAAAAAATAACGTCATAAGTCAAATAGATTATTATCTTATCTACCTACCTGAAGTCTTTCATTTGTTTCAGGGTTCCTAAGGGCTTTAAAGCTTTCAGGTATCTCTGAGGTTTCCTCGTCGGAGAATTCTTTGGTAACTGGAACCAAACGTTCTCTAGATGAAAGTTGAGAGTCTGGAATAACTTTAGCACCATTCAACGGTTCAACTATCAAGGAGCCGTGAGTAACCGTCTCTTGGTAGGAGTAAACTGAAGGCGTTATCAACCTAGTTTCTCTTCTAGAATAGTCTTGGTTTGTTTGTTCTTCTCCGGAGCGTTCAGCAGAAATTCGAGGAGATTCTCGAACATTATCTGGTGAATATTCAGGAGGTATCGATTCTGTTTGGTTCGCGTAGGATGATTTGAATGGTGCTGAAGTTTCTGATGAAAATGCAATGTTTTCTTTTGATGTGATGTCCTAAAAATATAATAATAATAGTATAATTATTTTACTTTATAGGTTATTTGGAGTCTAGACTTACTTGTAGGGATTTTCTGAAAGTCCTGGGTTTCCTAGGAGGTCGTGGAGGTGCTGGTAGAGGTCTCTGTCTCATCTTCTGTACGACTTCTCCAGAAATAAGGTCTCTGTTAATGTCGTCTTCGATCTCCATGTATTGGGTTATGTCAATCTGATAAAATGCAATCCGTTAGTAGGGAAGGAGTGAGAAAAAAAACGTAAAATAAAGAAATAAAGAAGAATAGAGATAAAATAAGCTATTTTGGTTTTAAATTAATTTTTAGTCACTTGATTCAGCTTGATCAGCACAGCGTTGCCAACTTTTACATATTTTCTTTTAATGAAAATATTTTAGGAACCAAAATTAAATTAATTATAAATATGTATTCCTTTACCTCATTTTCTTTGTTTTCTCCATCATTTTCGTACAGATTTTCTTTGTTTCCTTTGCCATTCGAATGTCCTATAGTACTGTAATTCCTCAAAGGCCTCGTCGGTGTCCCTTTATGAGGCATGGTAGCAAATTTCTGTTCCACTTGTCTCTTCCTTCTCCTTGAAGGTGTTCTGGGAGGAGGCAAAGGAGGTTCCCTGGGAGGTTTGGTCTTATCCACAATAGCGTACCCCATATAATCTCTTATATCCTGAATGCACGGCTCCTCGACGCATGGTTTATTTTGTTGTATGTAGGACGGACTTTGTTGAAGCTCTATTAGTTAGTAAAAATTAATGACTTAGAGTTTAACGCACTGGACCAAAATATGTGATGTAAAATTATAGGACGCCATTTTTTTGGCGTAAGTTTTTAGCCGTTGATAAAAATAGTAAAGTAAAAATAATAATAAACAGAAAATTATATTTTTTTCCATAGCAGCTGTTAAAATTGATTTATATCAGTATCTATCAAAAATAGTAGATAAAATAGTACTTTAACCGCAAGAGTAGATTAAATGATACTTTAACAGCGAGGATAGGTTAAAAACTTTATTTCTTCTCACACGTTTTTTAATTGCTTCCATTTTTGAAAATTTTTGTATTCCTTTTCATAAGTTATTCGGGATTTAAACGGAAGTAGTTTGGATATGGCGTTTGTCGCCTCAGCCTGAATATCTGTTGATAATTTACTTATTTCGTTTTGAGCCATTTCTGGCTCCAATTCAATCAGCAATCGACACGAAAGAGAATTAAAAAATATTGACTCAAAACTGACAACTAAAGAGACAGCTTTATATTTATTTGTCAAATTACATAGAAACCAACGCCAACCCAGCACTATATTTTTTCTACTCGTAATACATTTCTTGAAATAATAATTTCTGAATATTTTTTAAAACGTAACTCGCTATGGAAAAAATATTGTTTTATACACGACGATAAAATTGCATAATCGTAATAAAATACCATTTTATCGTCTTGTATAAAAAATAACTATTTATGGATTGAAATGTTACCTGGATTGTATTTGTTCTGGTATTGATTTTCAATGAGATAGCTGGGTATTGGTTGATTTTCCAATAAATAACTTTCATCGGCCAATAAACTATCTGCATCACGTTGACTGGGGGGTAAAGAAACCCTTGATAGGCTGCTAGTGCGGGAATGAGATCTCCTACCTGGTCTTTTGGGCGGAGCTTGTGTAGAAACAACATAATCTTCGATAGAAACCTACAGAAATAAACATATTTTTAATACAATCAAGGTATTATTGAGAACTGTCTCCTTTTTCGTTATAATTATTTTGTTCAGCATGTAATAATCATATCTGTTTCTAAATTTTACTGATTCAGGCATTTTGTTTGTATATGGTTTGGTTATTAGGAGATATTTTAAAAAACTTATATTTTTTCAGTTTGTTATAATTTTGCTGTGTATGATTAATCGTTCTTATTTTAAATACAACATATATACGAAAATACGAAATGGTAGAAGAATAAATATATTCGGGATAACTAATACACAGCTCGGGATCTGTACCACCAGAAATCAACAGAAGAATTAATTTAGCATGGAGTACTTGTGGAAGAAACTCAATCACATTCAAATCTAGAATACCACTCTATCTAAAGAAGAAAACATTCGACCAATGTGTACTACCAGTCATGAACTATGCATGCAAAGTCTGGACATTTAAAAACGGACATTATAAGGAAGCTGCAGGTGGCACAACGCTAGGAAGCCAAGTCGATTTCTATTAACTTAGTGCAAAACATGTAGAGACCAAAACTAAGGAAGAGGAAAAACTCTATAAAAAACGTTGTATGGTTTTTTTTCGTGCGACTACCCAAAGTATCGAATTTTACGAAAACAAAATTAAAGTTTCATGTAATGTACGTGTTGAATATATCCGGGGTTAACTGTACTTGTTTCCACACCACCTTGAGCGGCACCCCCGATACGTAAAGCCTAAAAACTTGTTTGCTACTAGTTGGCAGTAGCCTGCTGTCGCGGTCATAATGGAAGAACGCAATTTGCATTATGACCGCAATAACGGACTAAATTTTTATTGTTGCGCGACTGGTGGGAAATCAAGTTTAACCGCCTTATCTCTCAGGGAACTGCCTTGAGGTAAAGTAGGTACTCGGCGCGTTTTTTTTTGAGTGGTCTCCCCATTTTCAATAGGCCTAATCCACATGTCGTCAACTTAGGTTTCTTTTGAGGTGGAAGGTTCATCAGAGTTCCTTCGTTTTTTAAACGGTTTTATTTAGCTCGACCCGTACGGTATTTATTTATTTGTTTGTTTATTTGGGTCAAAATTAGAAATTGAAATTTAAATACCTTCCTGTTGTCAGATTGGTCTGAAATCTGGTACACACCTTTAGTTCCGATGACAATACAATATAGTAATATCAATAACATTGTAAATCTAAGATGGCCGCCGGTACAAAATGGCGGATTTCATATTTTTCCACAACCCCCTCAATATGGGTATCAAATGAAAGGGCTACACTAGTAGAATGCTGTGATTATGACAAAATTTAAAATCCAAGATGGACGTCGTTACAAAATGGCGTATTAGGTGAGGGCATGAGTGGTCGGGTCCAGAACAGTTGTGTCCAAGATTGTTTGACGTTAGAAGAACAGATAAAAAAAAATAGGCGATTAGATGTACCTACGTAGTTAGCGGTAGCTTTACCACCCAAGTTAAGGTAATAGGTTAAAACGTGCTGAGGACTGTATGGCATTAGGGTGGCTAAAAATGTAATGTTGCAAGCGTTTTCCCCTCAAGATTGGGCGCCTCTTGTTGTATATTACAGCCTTGCCCCTCTACTGGACCTCTGGGGGGTCGACCGTTAAAATGTCTATTACTCGTGGGAACAACATGGAAACAATAAATAAAAAACAAACAAAAATAAAAATCGGTAAAAAACTTTTAAGTTAAACGGTTTTATCTTATGTGCACTGAAAACCAGAAAATAATAATAACAATTAGGTATTTTGAACTTCTAGTTCAGAAATATTTTAGTACTAGGCAGAATAGCTTTTAGGCATATTAGACTAAAATAAAAACGTGGGGGGCCCCTCTGAAATCCTACCTATGGCAAAGCATATCTTTATACTTTGGTAGATCATGAGCTCGGCGTTCGCTGGTGAAGCCGCCACGGCTGGTTATTGATTGTCAAAATCTCCAGTTACGATTATAGTAAGTCGATGCAATCCACACTTAGTATAGAAGAAAGTATTACAGCAATAGTTAATGGGCCCCACGTTTTTATTTTAGTCTAATATGCCTAAAAGCTATTCTGCCTAGTACTAAAATATTTCTGAGCTAGAAGTTCAAAATACCTAATTGTTATTATTATTTTCTAGTTTTCAGTGCACATAAGATAAAACCGTTTAACTTAAAAGTTTTTTTACCGATTTTTTTCTTGTCTGTATAATGCGGATGTGGTGTCGCAGCCACTAAATGCGTAGAGAAATAAAAAAAGAGTTCTCGGAAAGACAAAAACTGCCTAGAATAGAGGAAATAATAACTGCTTATAATATATTAAGCGTGTTAAACCGAGATAACTTGGAAACGGGTCGTCGCACGGAAAAAGTACATAGAACGTTTTTTATAGAATTTTTCCTCTTCTTTAAGTTGATAGAAATTGAGTTATTGACAAATAATGAAAAATAAACCGAATTTTAGCCACTTTTTCCAAGATGGCGGCCAAATCCGGGCTTTGGGGTGGTGCAAATTTAACACGTGGTTCCTTACACTAAACTAAACAAAATAAAATTTATTCTAGCTTGTCCGGATTTGCTCCCGCCAAAAGCTATTTTTTAATACTTGGCGACTGGCCTAACAATGATTTCTATCAATAATATCATTACATTATTGATAAATTATGACCAGTTACAAAAAAAAACTACTGGACTTACGTTTCGATTGGTGTCAGGTAGAATAAATTCAGTTTCCGACGTTGTCAGACTTTTCAAACTGCGATGTTTTCTAGGAGGAATGCTGGGTTCTTCCGTTAAATCTTCGATTTCTCTTAACGCGGAAGATTCTTTGGACTTGTCATCGTATTCTTCAAAGTCCCTATCGTCCCTTTCATCGTCCCCTAATATTCCCAGGCTTTCCCTAGGGAAATTCAACCTAAAATCGAATGATTTAAGTGATTTAGCCTTTAATATTAAAGTACAGGGTGTTCTATTTTCGTGTGCAGCACAGGATAATCCACTTTTAGTAGTGGCATTTTTACAAAATATACTGCCTTAGCACTATCGAATACTACATTTTTTACAAACCTTTGTCCTCTAGGAGCCTCCTCCAAATTGATGGTCTCCTGATAAGGCACTATTACATCCTCTACTCTCCTCCTACCCTTCTTGCTTCGTCTTTTGGGCCTAGAAGGCGGTGGTACTACCCCTTCCAGAGACTCCTCGTCGCCAGGGATGCGTTCCTGAGACACGTGTGGTGTCTTTCTTCGTTTGGGCTTCTTGATGGGAGGCCTTTTTTCTATCACTTGCTGGGGAAGACTCCTGTTCGATCCTATAGGGTCGTATTCGTTCATTTGGGCCAGGGCGTTGGCAGGTGTTTGGAAACCTTCCCGTATTTCGTGCACGACGAAAAATTCGTCAGAATCAATGTCCAGTTTACCTACAAATTAGATTTAAAAAATAGTTGGTTTGGATTAATTTTAGATACAAGTTATTTTATGAATTATATATTGTGTGACATAGAAATTGCAACACCCAGTATCACCGAGACTTTCCAGATCTATTGTAACCTCTCTTTTTGAGTTATAACTCATCATAGAATCTCTAGGCTTTGTCAAAAGTCAAAAGCCAGTATCTGACATAGTATCTGATCTCTTGGGTGTTCCAAATTATTTTCTTCCTTACCTAGACGTCCTTTTTTCTGTAGACTGACACTGCCCTCACTGGAATATCCATCTTTGATTTGATTATTCTCATCTTCATCCAAGTTATCCAGATCAGTAATAAGTTCTCTGTTAGGTCTACTGTTGTAGTATTCTTCAATGTCCTCTTCGTCTATATATTTCGGTTCATCATGTTTCCCATACCTTTAAAGAAAAGAGTAAAAACACTATAGATGGGGTATGTTATACATTTATAAAACAAAAACTGTTTTTTTAATATACTTGTTGTACCTTTGGCCAACTCGTTTGAATCTTTCTTCAACCAGTTGTCCAACGATTCGTTCGTCTTCCCTATCGACATCGTCGTCTTTGGCAAAATTGCCATGTTGCCAGCGGTTCAAGAACTCTGCTCTGTTGATCTCCTGGTTTTCTCTTTCGTACTCATCTTCTATGGCGATGTCTTTGCTGAATCGACCATGAGATGATCGCTCTATGTCCGTCGATGTCTCTCTGTCTTCGTAACTGGTTCTGGGAGGTATATTTTCTAGAAAAGATAAAAAATAAACGGTTCAACAATATTTCTGAAGACTGAAATTTTTTTATTTACCTGTTTCTGACTCCCAGCGATCCTCAGAATCCTCAGAATGCAGAGGAACCCTTACGCTTTCATCTGTGGTTTGCGATTGTTGGTACTCTTGATGTTTCTTCGTTCTTGGAACTGTACCAAAGGCTGTTTCAGAGGCTTCAGGCTGTTTCTTCTTCTTGAAACGCGGAAATGTACCAGAAAAATCGAACTTTGACTTCTTCTTAGTCTCTGTATCTCCTAAAGAAATAAAGAAAACCTCTAGCAACCTCTTGTCTCTATATCTTCATCTACCACACCAAAAATGTGTTTTTTCCTACTTACCAACATTGGATTCAGTCGAATGTTGCCTGGTCTCGATCGTTTCCTTCTCTATCACCTTCTTGGACCCTTTCAGCCCAAAATTGGGCAAATGGATAGTAGCAGTGTCCGGTATCTTGGGCAGATGAAAATTGGGCTTCTCGATTTTGAATTTCTTGAAATCCGGCTTCTTGAACTGAGGCTTCTTGAACTCCGGCGCTTTTGGCATGTTGATGTGGGGCTTCTTGATGTTCTTCATCTTCGTACATAGCTCGCTGGTTTTGGTTTTGAGTTGATCGGTTGTATGTCGAAAAGCAGCCTAAATGAATATTTTTGATGTTGGGGAATTAAGGTTCGTATAGACGAGTGAAGTCAGCTGATCAAGTCATTTCAATTCAGTTTATATGAATGTAATATGGCTGTCTAAATCATGTCAATGATCAAACGAGTTGATTCATATTTTGGTTGAAACGTGTAAACTAAGAATATGCTTTCAAGTTAGTTGAATTCCTGTGAGTTGATCAGCTCACTTGAATCAATCAAATCAAAATTTTACTTTCCTAACCTGGATTTTGTTAGGTCCTTCTTCAGTCTTCTCATGCTGGTCATCTTCCAAATGTTCCATGGAAGAATCCCTTCTGCTACGGCCCTGTACTTCTGCATCCGTCGCGGTTTTTTCTTTGTGGAAACGTCCGAAGTCGAAAAAGGACTTTTTCCTGCCCCTCCCTGCTGCAGGGTCGTCCAGAATCTCCGTAGCGCTGATCACAACCCTGGGCTCGTGATTGGTATCGATCACAGTGACGGCTGGTGATACTATTACCTCGTCCGATGGAGGATTGATGAGCTCGTATTCGTGGTCACTGAAATGCATAACAAAAAGAAATAACTGAAATTGCTGCTTGCTGGATGTATATTTTTAGTCTTTACTTGAGTATTTCATATTTCTGTAAAGCTAGATCAATTATGCTTGTACAAAGTGTTAAAGTGTAGGTATAACTATGTGGAACCATTAGAGATACTGAATTAACTTGGACACTCCTATAATGACATATACAGGGTGTCCTAGGCTGAGAGTGCATTAGAAATTTCTAGAGAACTATAATAATATCTAGATTAGAGATTTTTTGCACATCATTGTTTTACAGCGTGATCTATCGATTAAAAATATTTTCAATATGGCGGCACTTTCGGAAATACCGGTAGTTGACAGCAACTTTCTTATTTTAAATGGGTGTGCCCGTTTTTTTTACATAATTAAATTCTCTGTACAATTTTATGAATTTTGATATTAAACACTCTATACCTAACATTAACCGTTTTCGAGAAAAAAATATTTAAAATTTTTGGACGAAAAAAATTACCTGTCAAAAAAATTGTATTGCCTAAAAGTTAAATTTAGTAATTACCACAGCCAATTTATTAAGGTTTAGTTTTAAAACGTATATTTTACTTGATTTTATCTAGCTTCCTTTGACATTAAGCGTCAAACAATCAGACAATTTATTTCCATCTGTCAGAAAACTAATTATTTTAATTTCCTGTATTATAAATACTGCCTGCTTGAGAGTTTAAAAAGTGTATTTATAAAAATATATCTCGTATTTTCGCTCTTTAGTGATATCTAATAGTTGATATTATTAATAATGTTCCGTATGATCGAAAAAAAACAGCGCAAAGTTGGCTCGCAAATGATGATCGATGGACATAATGCTTCCTGAACAAAGTGTCACAATATGACATGGCTAGATCTATTTTTTTACATTACTTGACGTTTAAAGTCATAGGCTACTGACGTTAATAAAACTAAATCTTAAATAACTTAAAAACGATTTATTTTAGGTATAGAAACATGTATAGTCAAAAAGTAACGAATTGAAAAGCCTTTTCACCAGTAAAATAAAAAAAGTGGGATTCCATTTGAAAAAAATGATTTATGATAATGGTTTAATCGCTCAATTCTATGACAGCTCCGGCCATTATTATATGACATTCGAACAATTTAATTTTTGAAATAGATAGCCACATGTTTTCTCTTTTTAACTCACAGTGGCTGTGGTAATCACTCAATTTGACGTTTAGGGTATACACATATTTTTGACAGGCAGTTTTTTTCGTTCAAAAATTTTAAATATTTTTTTCTCAAAAACGGTTAATGTTACATATGGAGTGTTAATGTAATATTTAATTCATAAAATTTTACGGAAAATTTAAGTATGTAATAAAAAATGGGGGAACCCATTTAAAATAAGAAAGTTGCTGTCAACTTCCGGTATCTCCGGAAGTGCCGCTATATTGAAAATATTTTTAACCGATAGATCTCGTTGTGAAACAATGCTATGCAAAAAATCTCCGATCTAGTTATTGTAGTTCTCTAGAAACTTCTAATGTACGCTCAGCCTGGGACACCCTGTATAACTATTAAAACAGTAGTGGGTCTACTAACAAGGCATTTCAGGACTTCAAGGAAAAATCCAAAATTTTTATTGATTTGAGTAAAAACAATCTTCGAATTGTAAAAACGGTGTTTTTAACAGGACAATATCTCCTCAATGAAAACCTCCACTAGATTGAAGCTAAGAAACAACGGCGAACGCATATAGAGAAAACTTACCGAAAATGAACGCTCTTAACCACAGGCTGCCCTACAACCCCCACGGAGTTCCCGAACCCCACCCCCGGCTTGGTACCCACCAAGCTAAGCCGATCCGGCAACAGCGCGTTCGATTGGAAATATTGACAGGCGCACCTGACGTCGAGGGATGCCACACTCGACCCCGCCGAGCTCTCCCGAGACACGTTGCGCTTGCTCGGCTTCCTCCGCGACCCCTCGGACATCGATCGGCTGTTTTCGGTGCGGCCGGAGAACGACGAGCGCCGCCTAGGCGTGGTGCCGATCCGCTGACTCTCCATATTCTGGCGGTAAATTTGAATTGGACTTTAAGGGTGGTTTATCGAGGGGTTAAATTAGGGTAAAAAAGTTCGGATGGCGTATCGAAGTCGCCATGGTCGAGCGAGGAACAGTTGAATAGCTGGCCGTTCCGGAGCCAAGCACCGACTGAGTTATTTTTGGTCGAGTCGCTATTGTGGAGTATGTGCGGAAACCGTGTCGTTGGTATTTCGACTATTTTTAATAATTCGTCCCCGAGAGATTTGGCTGCGAAATAGTCGAAAATCCTACACGAAGTGGGACTGTGATTTCGAGTTATCAATGATTCGATTCATATTTGTCAAGCTGATGTATAAAAAAAACGAACAGTCTACAGGGTATTAAAAAAATAATACAGGGTGGCCCATCGAAAACGTTTCGCAAGAAATAAATCAACTAATCGAGAAGCATTTCTCACGCTTGCGTAGTTCAAAGCTGTTGAACGAAAAGGACCGACTTATGTGGATTTTGTATAGCTCCATCTCAAAAATTTGGCTTCAATTTCTATTCCTGACTAACACTAACCTCTGTAAAACCGTCTCAGATACTGGCTTTAGCAAAAGCCCTGAGACTGTATGATGAGTTACAAAAAAAATATTTTTATTATTAAATCTTATAATAATACTGTACATCGGGTAAATTAAAAAAAGACAGTAGTAGAAACCTTTTAAAGAATAAAATATCCCAAATATTCGAAACAAAATGAGTCAGGCACCAGACGACAATTGAAGATGGCTATTTTCTTAATTTAAAATGTATTTGGCACGGGTACAACATTGCGACATTTTAACGAAACGCAGCTTATCTTTTTGTCTCCATTAGCACAGCAAAAAGCAACGAAATTTCACAACAAAAGTCCGTTTCCTGATGACGAAAATACGTACAATTTCAATCTTAGTTTAACATATACAGGGTGTCCCATTTTCGTGTTTATTTTATGGGGTTTCTCGTTTATGAGTAAGAGATATACATACAAAGATGCGGTTTTCACATCACTGTACATCACTGTTAGATAAAATAATTAAAGACGCTACACACATATTTGTTCTTCTTGAAAAACAGGGTGATTTTGAAAAAGCCGCTTTTTTCAAGCCTCTTCGTATCTTCATTATCTTATAACTTATCGAAAAAGCCACACTGAGGCCCGTAGAGTTTTTTTACGTAGAATCCAGTGGTGTTACTAGTTTTTCGCTGGTAGCTGTTCGAAATATGACTCAAACATATTTTTTTTTTAAATAGGACACCCGTATATTTTTTGTATTTGCCTGTTTTTCTAAAAATATGATAATATACTCTATTCCTATTTTCATAAATACGGCAATAAATGCATTATTTAACTTTTTAAAATAAATCAACCTAGTTTTAAAGAGTATTATTTTATTTAACTTAATTTAACCAGAGATAATACCGTATTCTCGAAAAAAAAAACGGCGTCAGCGATGGCTATGAAATGAAGATCGGTGTCATTTTATATGGGAAATATCATCAATCGTCATTTCCCATTCAACTGGACGCTGTTTTTTTTTCGATCATACGGTATTTTGCTTTTCATAGTGTTTTCTTAATAAACTGCACTGAAAATGAACTTGTGCAGCTTTTAGATAACACCCTGTCAATCAGAGTTATTAATATATACTTTTGCACACAGAATTTGACACAGAAACAAGAATTTCTATAATGAAATGAAAAAAAGAATAAAAATGTGCTGTAAAACTAAAAAAAAATTGAAAAAAGGACGTTGACTTACCCAGACTTTGACCACTTATTATAATCTTCCTCCAGAGAGGTGTCCTTGACAATTTTTTGATCCAAGTAGCTTTTTTCTTCATCTACTGACATGGATTGGTTGATATCACTAACCAGAACCTTCTTTTTATCCTCTAATTCTGTAAAACAAGACAGAAAAACCAACAATATACACAAAAAATATATTTGATGAAACTCAACAAATGATGTATCATAATTAGCACAATTATGATAATTCTAGTAATTTTTTTTCTAATGCTGAAGCTTCATTCAGAACCTGAAAATTTGTGGAATAAATTAGTGGTCTCAATAAGCGTAGAAGTTTGTTTCTCTAATTTCAACGTAAGCATTTAAAATGCCAAAATTAGCGGTTGTAATTTTCAATTAGTAGAAAAAGTTAGCAAACTTTTAACTTTATCCAGTAATTACAGTTCAAAATTTGCAGGTAATGTAATTTTCGTCTTTGATTATGAACTGTCAAGAAAAATTATGGTTAGAAATGAAAATTTTATTGTTTTATAAAGTAATTTACAGTACAAGTGTGTTTATGAACATGATTACAACAACGAGTGTGAACGATTAGAACGACGAAAGAAAATGCTGTTTTTATTTTCGTTTATTAGTCGCCCACCTTTAACTATGACATTTGTCACATTTTTTTACTAAAAATATTGCTTGTTTTTTATGCCTCAATGAACCGAAGAAGTATACAGGACACGCTTTTAGACGCACATCTGCCTCATTGCTGGCGGACTCGAGGGCAGATCTACTAATGGTAAAGCGTCATGGAGGTTGGAGAAGTAGTCCCGTCGCAGAGGGATATATAGATACATCAAAAGAAAAGAAGAAAATTGTTGCGCAGCACATTTTGGGATCAAGAATCGCTGAGGATGCATGCCAGCCCGAGTGCGCGCCAAACCGATCAACAGCCCAATTTATTTCAGTTAGACCTTCACTATTATCATCGCCATCATCATCAGCAGTAGGAATTGTTTTGAAGAAGTGTAAAAAATGTGTTATTAATATTTATAATAATTAGTAGTAGGAATTTGTATCAAAAATTAATATATTTAGATGTTCGTAGTTGTTTTTCATTATTATAAAAACTAGTTGTATTATATATACATTCATAACCCCACTAGTTTTGTTATGAATCTCATAACGTAACTGAAATACTAAAAAAATAGTGATGTAAAAACGTTATAACTACACGGTTGTAGATAAAGTAATTTATTCCACTAATCTCGAGGTTAACTAACTGTTTATCTCATGATGCTTTTACTTTCATTGTATACACTTACCAGTCTCTACTGAAGTTTCACCTTCTTCTTTTGGTACACCAATGGGTTCATACCCGTTATCCTGTGACGTTTTGTCCTCTTGTTTTTTCGATTTCTTCTTAAAAGACACCTTCTTCTTCAAACCTGAACCTTCAGACTTCAGCAAAGATTTAAGTTCCTCAGATTTAGTGGGTTCATTGAGTCCATCTTCTTCATCAACCACCATTTTTTCAACGTCTTGAGTCTGGACAGTAGGTTCTTCAGACGATTCTTCAACAGTCTGCTGTATTTCTTCTTCGATAACTTCAGTGTCTTTAGTAATTTCCGGTTTCGCATCTTCTGCTTCTTCTGGCTGTTAAAAATTATCATTTATAAAAAGAAATAAAGAAATCTACTAAGATATTTTTATATATACTTTAGGTACTAGAGATTCCAAGTCGTTTGTTGAGCTTTTCTCACTACTGCCTCCATTTTCCTCACTCACAGTTTCCAGTGTTTTTCTTTTTGTTTCTGGGGAGACATCGTCCACAACTTTTTCCGCTAATTTCTTCAAACTTCCGAAGAAAACCATTTCTTCTGAAGATGGCGTTTCAGGTATCTCGGAAACCTTTCAAAAATGATTCAATGTACAGTGTGGTGTAAAAAATAGTGTGGTTGATTTTCAGTTGGTAATTCTACCGATAAAAATTAATCAAAAAGTTCGTATACTAACCTAACCTAACCCACCAAAGTGAGATACACTATTTTTTGACACCCTGTATAAGTAACTAATTTTATTTTAAAACGAATGCTCTTTTAACAATAATAATTACCTTCTGATCCAAAAATTCGTCGTCACTTGGTGGCGTCAAGAAAATAAAGTGGATATCGTCGTTCTGAGTACTTATCGGACTCATACTATCCAAACTATCCGTTCTCTCCTCCTTTACAGCTTCTGGCTGATCAGGCTCAGTCTTCTGAGCTCCAGATTCAAACTCCAAATGCGAGAATTCATCGGTCTGACCTTCTGGAGGTTTTAGAGGTATATGAATGTAAACTGGCTGAACAGGTTTGGGAGGTTCATAAACACCAGTCTTTGCTGCGGCTGTCAGTTTCGGTTTTTTAGGTTTTTTAGTTTCTTCTTTTTTCACTTTTTTAGAATCAGATTTCTTTAAACTACTCAGCGACAGGGTGCTTCTGATCTTCTCGGAAGCTTCCTTCAGTTTCTTCATGATTCCTAGCTTGGACAGGCTTTTTCTGCTGTAACTACTGTCAATGGAAGATTTTCGTTTTCTTTCAGGTTCTGCGCTTTTGCTCCGAACACCGCGAGATGTTTCAGGTGTTGGTTCTTCAGGATTTTCTGTTCTGGCCTGAAACAAACGGTCAAAGGGATCTTCTTTGGTCGATTCGACGTCAGAAGATTGAGCTTGTTCAGCTTCCTCGGGTTTTTCTACGTCCAAAACTTCAGTAGGTGCTTCTGGAGTATCAATTTTATCTTCTGGACTTTCTGGTTTCTCTACATCAACGTTTTTCGGTGGTTCCTTTTCACTTTCGATAGACTGGGCGTTTTCTTTTTCTTTTAACTTCCTCACATCCTTTAAAAGTTGTTTAAATGCTGGATTTATCTTCAAAGGGGGTTTCCTGGTGACTGTAGCTTTCCTTTTTGGTGTTTCTTCTGGTAGTTCTTCGGTGGTTTTTTTATCTTCTTCTTTAATTTCATTTTCAGGTGGTTTTTCTTCTGCTGGTTCTTCGGTGGGTTTTTTATCTTCTTCTTTAACTTCAGTTTCGGGTTGTTTAGCTCCATCCTCCAAGTGGGAAAATTCATCTGATTCACCAGGAGGTGGTTTTAAGGGTATGTGAATGTAAACAGGCTTTTCGTCTTTTTTCGGCTTGATGTTTTCCTGATTTTTCTTGGTTTTTGGTTCTTTTTTAGGTTTTTTCGATTCAATAGGCGGACTGCCTTTTCTAGCGGTTTTTCTGGTAGCAAAAGTGAGTTTGGGGACCTTAATTTTTGTTTTGGCTTCTCGAATTTTCTTTATTACGTCGAGATTTGACAGGCTATACTTGCTTCGACTGCTGTCTGCTGATAATTTTCGTTTTTTTGGATCTGTACCTTCATTTAAATCTTCTCGTTCTGCAAGAAAAAGTAATGCAATTAGAAAAAAAAATTGTGTGTGCGCGTAAAAAATAGTTTTTTTGCATAAAAAATAGTTTATTAAGTGTAACAAATAGTTTTATACGCGTAAAATTAAAAAATAATAAAAATAGTTTTTTACGCGTAACAAACAATATTTTTTACGTTTAACGAAATATACAGAGTCCGACAACAGTGCGTCGGACATCTGTAGCTCCTAAAATAAAAAAAAAATTGGGAATTTTGTTTAAAAGTGCAGACCTAAAGTATGTACTAGGATGTATTTCAGGAAAATATTTTAACTTCTATAGGGTGGCTCAAAAAAGTGTGAGTAGATTAAGATATTTTTTTTAAACGGAACGCCTTGTAAATTATTGCATTTTTAGTTTCATTTCTGATCACTTTACATAATCCTATGATATGAGTAAATATATTTTGATAGTTTCCGAGATATTAATAAATAAATGAAAAAAATATATTTTTTAGCCCCTCTTAAAAAAATTATTAAAAATACAAGGACTGTTCTAAAAAAAATGTGTTTAATTTAAAAAAAAATTGCGCCGGAAGGCACGTATAGCCGCCCATACTAAAATATGTTAATAAAAAGTTGGTAGGCAGTTCTTTTAGTTTCAAAGTAAAGGAATATTTCCAAGTTTGGTCCGCGGTTATTTTTTAATCTCCATCTAATAAAAAAATAATATATAGGGTGTTCCATTTAAAAAAAAACAAAGAAAAATTATTTTATGTTTTAGAAAGTTTGGCCAAGAAAATTGAACACCCTGTATGATTTAAGATTACGACATTTATAGCAAAGTAAGTACAGACCATCTAAAGTAAAAAACTAATATAGTTTTGATTTCAGGACAGTTCTTGTATTTAATAACTTTTTTAAGGGAGATTGAAAAAAATATATTTTTTATTTATTTATTAATATCTCTGAAACTATCGAAATATATTTACTTATATCTCAGGATTAAATGATTTGAAATGAAGCCAAAAATGCAATAATATACAGGATGTTCATCCGGATCCACTTACACTTGTTTGAGCCACCCTATAGAAGTTAAAATATTTTCCTGAAATACATCCCCGTACATACTTTAGGTCTGCACTTAAACAAAATTCTTAGGTTTTTTATTCTAGGAGCTACAGAGGCCCGACGCACTATTGCCGGACCCTGTATTATTTCTTAGATAGTTTCAAGAGGTAAAAAGAGGTAGTAGAAGGTACTTTCAACCATGAAATTTTACCTGTATCGTCAACATGTCGTTCGATTACTTTGGAGCTGCCGGGACCTCGCTCTTCCTTGTCCAAATACTGACTCACATCATCGGAACTCTCCGCTGACTCCACTTGAAACTCCCTTACTTGAACATCGTCCTCGAAACTCTTATCCTCATCCTCGATGTACTCCTCGATGAGGAACGAGCCTGCACGACTGCTCTTCGTGGAGGAACCGTCTCCAGGCTCGGACACCAGCTCCACCTGGAGGAAGGAAGGAGTGGTTTTGCCGCTGTCTGGATACGTGGCTGTCAGTTCGGAGATTTCCACGCCGTCGGACTTGCCACCCATGGCGGTGGCTGATTTGCTTCGTCTGTAAGTGGGAAAAAGAAATGAATACCACTTACTAGGATTCTTGGATTTGTGGCATTAGTTATACTGGCATGTTAACGAAAAATTTTCTCTTGATAAAAAAAGCGCTACCAGTAATCGTGTACTACCAGTAATCGTAATACATGTCATTATTTCAAAAAGTAAGCAATTTATGATAAATTTAAAAAATAAAAAGTTCCCAAATTTATCATTTCAGCCAATTTATTATACTACGGACGAAAATTTATTACTCATCCTAATATCGACGTTATATAGTTATTTAGAAATAATCAAAATTGAAATAAAAGTTCTACACCCTGTATTTCTGAAACTAAAACAGTTACGAACTTTTTTACTTATTTTTATCTGCAGAAGTTTGCCGAATATAATTCGGACAACCCTGTATATTTTTTACCTTAATGCGTCCATGGTAAAGGGGTACGGGTCTAGCTTCTCGTTGAACGGAGGTTTGTAAAGGTGAGTCCAGGGATATCCTCCTCTTCTTCTAGACCTTCTGATGTCCTCCCAGCGGTATGTTTTGATTGGTACTTTGGGGGCCTTGCGTGCTGCAAAAAAAAGTAAAAAAAAAAATAGAGTATTTATACCTAAAATTATGTTCCATCAAAAAAATTAAATGTAAAAAAAGCCAAGTCTCCCAAAGCAGTTCTGCCAGTACCTAAAAGTTGTGAGATCTCATGTAAAACCAAATCTAACTAAAAATTATAAAAAAAGTCAAATTTTCAATTTTTTTTGGCGAAAAAAAAACATCATATATACACTTCCCCAATAAATTAACGCACCACAAAAAAATGACCAAAAGTTTAAGTTAATTTTTTGTCAAAACCACTTATCCGATTTGGACGATTTTTTTTTTGAATGATAGGTTATTCTTTCCACAATGTTGCTATACTAACTGTATTTTGATAGGAACTCTTTTTATACTAATACCGGGTGTAGCAATTATAACGTGTTTTTTTAATAAAATTTGTGACACCCTGTAGGGTTGATCAGTTACAGTATCAAGTTAAAATTGAAATCACATTTTAGCCTTATCTTTTTTTTACATTATGTTTTTTTATTTACTCAATTATCTTCCTTATTACACGAGAAACAACATTTTATAGGATGACATCATTTAATATTGGTTTTAATTAACGTTTTTCCATTTTACTCACTAAAGTAAGGAGCAGGCTATGGAAAAACACGGATTACCAGTAAATGTCAAATAGAGATGCTAGTTTCTGTGCAAACTTGTAGACCATTAGTATCTTTGAGCTGAGTTTGAAGGGTCCGAGCTGTTACGAAACGTTGTCTTAATGTTGAGAGTTTTAAAAAACGTTCCTGAATCGGATTGGTTCTTCGATTTCTGCCTTTTCCCGGCCTGTGACAATTACTCCCAGTATCTCCATACCGTTGTATAACTCGTGAAATGGTTGAGTGAGTAACATTAAATCGTTCACCAATTCTTCGGTAGCTCCAGCCTTCCTCAGACAATATTAATGCTTGAGCACATTCTTCGCCAGTAAGATTTCTTGTTTCACGTGCAAGTTGCATATTTTTGATAAAATAAAAGGACGAAAACGACTGACACTGACAACAAGCATCTCTATTTGACATTTACTGGTAATCCGTGTTTTTCCATAGCCTGCTACTTACTTTAGTGAGTAAAATGGAAAAATGTCAATTAAAACCAATATTAAATCATGTCATCCTATAAAATGTTGTTTCACGTGTAATAAGGAAGATAATGGAGTAAATAAAAGAACAAAATGTAAAAAAAAGATAAGGCTAAAATGTGATTTCAATTTTAACTTGATACTGTAACTGATCAACTCTACAGGGTGTCACAAATTTTATTAAAAAAACACGTTATACTTGCTACACCCGGTATTAGTATAAAAAGGGTTCCTATCAAAATACAGTTAGTATAGCAACATTGTGGAAAGAATAACCTATCATTCAAAAAAAAATCGTCCAAATCGGATAAGTGGTTTTGACAAAAACTTAACTTAAACTTTTGGTTATTTTTTTATGGTGCGTTAATTTATTGGGGAAGAATATTTCATATAGTCTGTAAAACGAATAACTTTGAATTTGACAGTTCTCGCGGGCTTTTCTAGTGTTAATTTTATTAGGTTAGCAACTTGCGGCCATGCTGACACAATGCCGTCTCTAATAGAACAGCCTCGGAGCGAGATTTATGACGTCACGCTAGTTAGATACTACGGATTAATAAATATGTTGTAGAATACATAGAAAACATAATTATTCCTCGTATTTTTGATTTGTATTTTAAAAATGATATAGTTTACATGAAATATACATAATATACAGTTAATAAATACAATATATATACCTATTTATAGTAATAAATACTTTGGCATATAAAACTATGAACCATACAAATGCAGCAAACGCTTTACAATATGGCTGAAATCGTACTCCATAGTCAATGTAGATAGTTTTTGTGTTAAGAATAATAATTTAAAAAAATATATGGTCATCTTTTGACAAGTTTATATTAGTTTATTAATTGCAGTAAACATTATAATATATAAATAAATTTTGTGAATGCAAATAATAATACATCACTATTAGTAGATATTGAATGTTTTTTGTTAAATTAGATCGATTTTTAAACCCCAAAATTTAAATATATTTTACATTTTACCAGATTTGTTAAACTACACGTAGTAATTAATAAACTACATTTACTACATGTCACAAGTAGTTTTTTAAATGTCGAGTAGTAAATGTGTACTTTAAGTAACTAATGTAGTTTTTTTAAATAACAGTGAAAACATAACCTAAAGACTTTGTTTGTTGATCAATTTAAAGAAATAAAAAATCTATAGTTTGTGAATTTGTTCCTTATTATTTGATATTTTTGATATTTATTAGTAGTTAAAAATGCTTGGAAGACGTCGATGTCTCCATACCTTGCTCCATACTTTCTGGGAAGAGGGGTATTATGAAGTTGTGCCTTTAGATGTAAAAAATCATATATTCTCTGGAGAATGTCTATGGAGAATTTCTCCATAAGAATTTATAGTTTATTTTGTGTTCAATGTTACTTTGTATTTCGTAGAAAATACACTTTTGTTGAAAAAAAAATTGTTTTTTTTTCTGATGTTGTTTAACTTATACAAATATAATATAACTTTATACTTCCATCAGCTTCCATGATAAGAATTTGGCTTGATTTTAGTTTAAAGTCTAAATTGTTTATGTTTTACTATATTTTTGTAGGTAGTTTTTAACGTAGTTTTTGTGTAATTTTTGAAGGTAGTTTTTAAAATTTTAAAACGTAGTTAATACAAAAAACTACGCGTAGCTTTTGGCGTAGTTTTTTGCTTCATAAACTACTTAACAACCCTGCATTTTACCCATTATCTTATGCACCGCCTATTCATCATTTGTATATTGTAAAACATTTGCTGTATTTGTATGGTTCATAGTTTTATTTGCCAAAGTATTTATTACTATAAATAGGTATATATTATATTGTATATATTAACTGTATATTATGTATATTTCATGTAAACTATATCATTTTTAAAATACAAACCAAAAATACGAGGAATAATTATGTTTTCCATGTATTCTACAACATATTTATTAATCCGTAGTATCTAACTAGCGTGACGTCATAAATCTCGCTCCGTGGCTGTTCTATTAGAGACGGCATTGGTCTAATATTTAGAAATGTCAAAAGCTGATGCCATTTTACTTTTGTCAATTATGACATTTCGTGTTGATTTTTGCAAGAAGATGAAGAACTGTCACTTGTTTTATTATTTTCCTTTTCTATTTCACGAAAGTAAAAAGAGTTACGTATATGATTCGTTCAGGCACTCAATTTAAAGAATATCAGTAACTTTTTTGATTCCTAAAATATTTTGATTAAAAGAAAATATGTAAAAGTGGGCAACGCTGTGCCAGTCAAGCTTAATCACGTGACTACTAAGTTTATTTGGTATGAACTATAAGTGTTTCTGGGGTCGAAATATACTATCCCTAAAAAAGCCTCACCCTGTATTTCCAAAATTTTTCTATTATAAACTTTTTTACCTGTTTTTCAATCAATCCTAATTAACACCCCGTATATCTTGATATGTCTGTTTATATTCCGTTCTGTACGTAAATTGTGATTAATCACGTGTGCAATTACACAAAAATAAATTCGATCAAGTTCTTGGCACACGAACACTCTGTTCGTTCTGCCATTCTATTTCAAGGTGAGGAAGATTTAAAAAAAAAATCGTTAAAATAAAAGATACTCGGTCAAGTATAATGTATAGAATCAGAGATATTTAAATTTAAGTTAAAATTCGCTCTGATCTGACACAAATATATTGGTTCAGTTTCTCATATTAGTTCGGTGTTTTAAATAAAACTTACCTCAATTTGATTTAACTAGTAAAGTATTATATAAACAAAAAAAAAGAGTAAAATGGCATATGTTTTATTTGAAATTGTAACATGCGGTTCATATCGACAATTTGACTCGAAATACCAAGTGTGTGGTACAAAATTATTCGAAAAAAAATGTTCTTTTCCAAATATGCTAAGGAGCAACCCTCGTTCCATTTGAAAAAATTGAGATATGATTAAAAATACGATTTAGGCATCTTTTAACCAGCCAGGACTAGACACGAAAATCTATCATTTTTCCAAGGCTACTTGATTAAAAATTAGTTTTTTTAACACAGCCATGGCACCCTAGATTGATATTTAAAATACGATTTTTTTCAAGCGAAGATGTCAAAAGTTTACATGTGATATGTCATTTTATTCAAAGTGTCATTTTCTATCGAATAAAGTAAAAAAATACCGAGGGTACCATTTAAAAATCAAAAGTTGTAGTCATTTCCGGTGAAACAGGAAATGACCGAAAACAATTGAATACGTCAATCAATCCTAATTTATGTCATATACCAAGATACCAAAACTCGTTTTTTTATCTGACAAAATAAAAAAGTTATAGGCCGGGGTGAGCTACTTTTGAGAAACACCCGGTATATTCTCGAATAGAAAGCTAGATAAAGTCTGTCCAACGAGCCAGGGAAGATTTTGACAGACCACACTCTCAAAAAATGACAGAAAACTCAATTTACCTGTGAACTAAAATGGCAGAACTGTCACTGTCTAGGAGGTTCTCTTTGGACCAAAATCTGTTTTATTTAAATAATATATATATTTCATTATAAAGTATTTTATATTGGGTATTTCTTTAATCTTTACACATGCACATACCTACATATTATCTGACAAGCCAAAATAAATATTAAAAAAAAACTAGTGGCATACAAACCTTTGTTGTTTCTCCTGTTGCGATGTCTCTTAGCATTTTCCATCGTGACCGACACTTGTTGACAGACGCGAATATAAGAATGTCACAAACTGAACAGTCATTTTCGATGGTCGATCAAAAAACTAGCAAATCAAAATTTTTGAAATAGAAAAAACTAACTGAAAAATTAACCATTTTGGCTTATTAAAATACATTTAAAGACTAAAATTGGCCAGCAATTTTTTTTATCACTATTTTTAGTTTTGTGTCTGTGAACTACCAGTAGCGTAGTTCACAAACGGGTCAAGGCCAAACCTAATAAATTATTTAGTTCACTTTGATTTTTTATGGGTATTATAAACAAGGCTTTGACCTATTTTAACGATTTCTGCCTTTATAAACATATCCTTTTTTAAATATCTGGATATTGTGGAGTGCCCAGAGTGTTTTACCTCGGAATTCAATTACTGTCAATATATTAACGTGAAACCTTCTGTATTGTGTTTTATAGATAAAATACTAAAATGTTTACCCATTTTTTTTCGTTGCTTTTAATTTTTTATTTTAGTAATTTTAGTAAATTCTTAATTATTTCCTTCTCTTAATATATTGATTTTTTTAATTCTTTTTCTAAGTAAATTTATTGAAAGAAATAAATCTAATGCATATTATGCACCTATTCTGCTTATATTCTAATCATTGAAATTTTGATTGAAATCGAATTATACAGGGTGGCGCGTCATATGCGACGCGGTTTTTGCAAGGAGAACAAATGTTTGTATTGAAGTGAAATTTTCTGAGCTTATCTAAGTCAATTTAAAGTATTTTCTAAAATTATGTATAGTTCTACAGGGTGTCCCCAAAAAAAGTTACACATCAAAGTTATGTTTTTTGTAATGGAACACCCTATATATTAATTGATTTTTGGATTCTAGTAAAAAAATAAAGGTTTGTTTCATTAGAAAATTATATGACTAAAATGTATAGTTTTTGAAATACATTCATCGGCACGAAAAATGGGCACCTAAAAACTTTGATGTATTTTAAAGGTTAATATATATAAAACCTTTTAAAAATGGCTGAGTTTGGTTGCTCGCGGTCTGGATACCGCTCAAAATATAAATCAGCTGCCATTTGCTTATGTTTGTTAGACTCAATATAACATTCTAACATATCATATTTCTCAAAATTTTCAAATTTACTCATTTTTATATACTTCATAAAGGTATGTTCCGATCACTATGACAACCGTTTACTTTGTTACTCGGCGCGGCCTACTATCTACTAAGTGGATATTTTAAGAAAAATTTGAAATGTTGAGGTTAATAGTAAAAATAAATATAGAGTGTTATATATTTTCGAGAAGCCCATGCCAAGCTGAATAAGAATATTTAAAAATATACAAGGGGTTATATTTAAAAAAACATAAGTATAGTTAATATCTCAAAAAATATTTTTTTCGAAAAAAGTCTGACTAGGCCAATGCATTCTACGCAGAAAAGTGCCTTTAGATTGTATAATTCATTTTTCCGTGGTTGCTGAAATAAACAAACTATAGAACATCTTCAAAAAGTACAAAATTTGAGAATCCCCCTGTAGCTTCGAAACCGATCAAAATAGCCACTATCCGTTTGCGCCATTATAATTTTTTCAAAAAAAGAACCCGAGACTGCAGTATCAAAATTTGAATATTTCTCACGGTTTCCTAGATACCCTATAGAAACAACCAAAATGGTCCACCTTAAGCATGTATGTTTGGAATTTTGTGTGTGGCTTAAAGCGTAAGGATCTGGCTAAGCTTTAGGCAGATTTCTGAAATATAATATCCGAGTCTTCCGAGTTTTGTCGGCGCAAGCAAATTGTACGATAAGCCGTTGCGTCTAGGCCGTGCTTTAAGAGAAGTTTCCTGAAAACTTACAGTCAAACTATAGAAACCTAAGACAAATATTAGTTTGATCGGTTGAAAAGTTATTCAAAGGATAAAAAATAGGAAATATTAAGGCTTTCTATCTATTAGATAGTCCCACGCTTTCGTCACTGAAACCGAAACCACTTTTCGCGAGCTAGGCGCGCACTTCTGGACACCCGCGAGTTGTTGTCCGTTCCCGGCCGATCCCGCAACTAAGTCCAGGCCTATTTTTGGCCCCGCACAGCTTCTATTTTTGAAAAGTGACACGCCAGCGAGACTTCGCATCATTTCTGACGTTAATAATGCCAAACAACCTCCCAAACTTATTGTTTTTTCGATTTTGGGTTCGCCCAATTATTGGGAGCGTCCAGTTAATTGATTATTATATACAGGGCGCCAAAAAATAATGTATCTAACTTTGGTTGGTGATTCTGCAGATAAAAATAGAACAGAAAGTTCCTATGAACATGTGCCCTAAAATGCTTCCCGAAGAAGTTACAGCCCTCAAAAAGTTTAAAAAAAATAATATACCTATTTTTTTTATTTTTTTTTCATAGTAATTGTTAAAATTGTCTTATATCTATCAAAAGTAGTAGATAAAATAGTACTTTAACCGCAAGGGTAGATTAAATGATACTTTAACAGCGAGGATAGGTTAAAAACTTTATTTCTTCTCGCGCGTTTTTTAATTGCTTCCATTTTTGAAATTTTTTGTATTCTTTTTCATAAGTTATTCTGGATTTAAATGGAAGTAGTTTGGATATGGCGTTTGTCGCCTCTGCCTGAATATCTGTTGGTAATTTACTTATTTCGTTTTGAGCCATTTCTGGCTCCGATTCAATCAGCAATCGACACCACAAAACATCCCCCTTTAGAACTTTTTCTTTAATGGCCATAAGCGGGAGTAAAAGCCCAACTGCCCGAACTAACACTAGAAGCGCCACCGGTCATCAAATGGTGTAAAAATTGCGAAAATTTAATCATCTAATTTTGACACAAGGGGTCGCGCTTAACTTTTTCAATTGTAATTAAATATTCATTGTTTTCAAACTATATTATTACACTTTTTTGTTGTTTTTGTGAATGTATAAATGTTTTCTTAGTATAAAGTTGCATTATAGTAATTTAAATTATATTACATACATATTTAAGATTCAAATATTATGACATATATGTCAGTTGCCGTCTAAAATGTCATCTTGATAACAAAAAGTTAGTTATTGTCAAAAGTAGTTAAAATCATGTTAAACTATTAAAATTTACAAGTTATATTTAGATATTTTATATTATTTCAACAACAAACACATAATAGTACAGCGTAATGTGGATGTGCAGGTCCAAAACAAAAAGTGCCGTTATATTTTTCAGTTTTCGTTGTCAGCCGCGGAAGTTTCAGTGATTTTAGTGTTCTCGGATATTTTTATTTGTGAAATAGAAATATTGCGTTTAGATTGCAAAACTAAAAGTGGAAGTTTTATTGCAATGTAAATAAGCGTTTGTCCATTGTATATTTTACTTTTTTCATACCTACGACAAATATACATATATTGAAATTTTATAATTCGTTTTATTTAAAAAATGTTAGAAAACAAGCTTGTAATCCTGCAATTAACATAATTGTTATGTAATATATTCCATTTAAATGTAATATATTACTTTACAATTAAAAAAATGTAAATTTAAAAAATATATTAAAAATATATACAGGCAGAATTGAAATTTTTTGAGTGCGAACAAACACGAGAGGCGCTTTATTATTTACTTTCTTTAACATGACAGACGAAGTTCTAAAGGGGGATGATTTGTGATCGACACGAAAGTGAATTAAAAAATATTGACTCAAAACTGACAACTAAAGAGACAGCTTTATTTATTTGTCAAATTACATAGAAACCAACGCCAACCCAGCACAATATTTTTTCTACTCCTAATAAATTCCTTGAAATAATAATTCCTGAATATTTTTTAAAACGTAACTCGCTATGGAAAAAATATTGTTTTATACACGACGATAAAATTGCATTATCGTCTCCAGAAATTAATTCACTCGTGGTTTCATCGCTCGAAAATACTATTTTATCGTCTTGTATAAAAAATAAAATTCTATATTTCGAAGGGGACTATAACAAAATATCAAGCGTGCTATATTTTTGGAAAGGTAATTTTCAGTTCTTTTTACTTAATTAAAAATATACAGAGTGTCCCAAATAAAATATATTTTTTTCTGTTCTTAACTCTTAAATCATTAATTTAAAAAATATATACTTAAACCATTAAATTCTACGTAAAAAGGTGCTTTGGAAATGTTTTTACAAAAATACATAATTTTCCATAGCAAAAAAGTTACAGCAATTTGTTAAAAATGCACATTTTTGAAAAACACCCCGTAAATAAACGGTAACAAATATCGATGTGCCATTTTCACCATCATGTTTTTGATAAAAATTGAGCTCCTAACACCAATATTAGTTTTCGTCTATAACGGCCTACGCACACGTAACGATTTATCGTACTGCGAGTTGAACTGCAGATCGTAAAGAAAATCGTACGGCTTGCAGGACAGCTATTTTTTGTACACACGATGTAACACATTGTACTGCCGCAGTTCATATTATTCACTTTTCGTCGAGAAGGGCTACCGTTATGTCAAGAATTTCAAAGAAGAAAGGTGCCGTGCTTGTAGCTGCGGTATTGCTGATAGATGAAGATGATGAACAAAAAGAAATCAAAAAGCGAAAATGGTGTAAAAAGTGGTTGCTGGAGAGAAAAAAATATTCAAAAAATTTTTTTTTTCAAAAAAGTTTCATAACTGGAATTTTTTTTCATTTTATTTGCATAATCTTTTGATTTCACATCCTATAGGCATCTATTTTCTCTATATAAATCAATAAAGTTTTCCAGGACGTCTTATTATTTTTTAAATCTATAATATTGATTAAACCAAAAATAAATAAAAATTATATCGTAACTGCGCGCTGCGGCAGGGAATACACTCCACATGTTCAGACTTGCGTTCAAACCCCACCCCAGACACGACCCGTTGTTACGATATTTTACGGAAGCTCCGTACTGCAAACGATTTGACGACTGCATATTGCAAACCATCCAATTTCCCTACACACGCTACGATTTATCATTAATGCGGCAGTTTCGATGGATATGCATGCAATACGATAAATCGTTACGTGTGTAGGCCGTTTAGCTCTTATAGAAAAGGGTCTTTCCCTTAAAGCGTCGAATTTGACCCACCCTGTACAGCACCGATAAAAATATTGAAAAATTTAAAGGCAATCTCAAATCAAAAGTAACTTTCATGTATTTTTAAAAACTATCACAAAATTATTTCCAATCTCGTACTACGGGTAGTTCTCCTGGTAAATAGAGTTGAGGGAGGTGAAAAATTAAAATAAAAGGTATAAAAAACCATACAAAAATAGAAAAATATTTTATTCAAAACAAAGAAATAATTAGACAATTAAAAGAGAAAGAAGTATCACTAAAATAACACTTTATTATTATTATCACACATGGAACTCTCCTCCTTCCAGTTTTTCATCTGAAATACAATTAAACAACCATCGGGCATTCTCGTCGCTTAACCACAGAATACTCATGAGTATCCCCTCGAAAATACCAAGGAATAATCCCCCTGCAACGTCCAAGAGGTAGTGGCGTTCCATTAGGACTCTGCTAATTGCTAAGACTGTCACCCAGGCAAACATTGGAGGGTAAAAAATTATAGAGACCGGATAGAGAAAGATGAAGATGAACACTACCATGGCTGCACGACTTACATGACCTGAAAAATAAATAAATTGTTTGTTTTAGATATTTCATCGTCTTTAATCAACATGCTAGAGAATTGTTTTTCTTATTTTTTGTTCAAAATATTAAAAAAAACCTGTAAAATCAATGCATTACACATTATTACCCGATGGAAAACTAAAGTTGTCTGGACCTATCTGAGCAAATGCATCATCCTTGTTGCCCATGGGTCTCCTCCTTCGAAAATAGGCCTTTAGTAAAGCTATGGCAACAATATCCAGTATCAAAGCTGTAAAAAAAGAGAAATATAAAAGAAGCCATAATCCACATCTAAATTATATGTATTTATTTATTGATACAATACTAAAAAAATATTTTATTATCTGATTAATAAAATATATAGAATATTTAAGCATTTATGTTACAGAAATAGTCTACAATTGGATATTTTTATTATTTTTTACTCACCTAAAAGCATATTAACTTGCAAAGGTACCAAACTTGGTTTGTTGAATAACCATGTCACTGCAACCCAAAATACCAACCAAGGAATACCGTGGCAAGTTATCTTAAATAAGAAAAACGTTTAATAATCTGTTGTACTTATAATAAAATAAGTATATTTACCTCTAAAGCTTGAAAATGCATTCTTAAAGCATGTAAAGGAGACAAACTGTTTCCCCATAGTACAAATTTCTTTGTTATCTCTTCGTCTGCATTTAAAATTACTCTGAGCAATGGAGGAACTATTCTTTTACTCTAAAACAAATTAAAATAATGGTAAATTATTATTAGGTAAAACTACAATAGATATTAACAATAACTGTGTTTTATATTATAGGTGTTTACCTCAGTCATTTTGGATAATTTAAAACCATGTACCTACGATACAATACTCAAAAATTGTTATTGAATACTCGGATTCAGTACACTTTATTTCAATATAGTTGTTAAATCTAATATCACTGAATAATATACTGTATTTTTCTAAATATAAAGTCTCAAAATTCTCTGATTATGATGAATAATACCACAAATAATACGATAATAATGACATTTAAATCTTAGGTTATGTAGTAACAGTCGTAACAGTAGTAAGGGGCAATTTCAAAACTATATCGATATGTTTATTTCTCCAAATGAAACGCAGCGCAGGCGTGTGATTCAAATGTTTGTATCGTAAAATACAGTTCATTTATTATCAAAATTTTTGATTAAAAAGCCTAGAATTTGTTAATAATGACGGCCACTGTCAATGTTTTAGATCTTTCCAAGTCTTTTGATAGTAATGATTTGGCAAATATGGCAAAAGAAGATGAAAGCTCCAATAGTTTTGCAAAAACGCTAAAATTTAGTACTGATATGAGACTGACTACTCCAAAGCCTGTTCTTCATATTGGAGCATCTACGGAGGTAAATAAAATAATAAATATTATCTTTATTTTCTTATAGCGTAATTTTGTACCATGGTTTATTAAAAATATATAGGGTGTAAATAAATAATCTCCAAAAATACAAATATACAGAGTGGTTCGATAATTGTAAACGGAAAACTTCGATTGCGCAGATGAAAATAAGTAAAAAAGTTCGAATGAATTCATGACTTAAGCTGCTTCGTTTCGGAGATACAGGGTGTAGAAGTTTCATTTTTATTTCGTTTTTTTTTCCAAATAATTTATACCTTGTGTAAAAGGCCAAATCTTCTGGTGTATGGGGGGCTAATATTTTGTCACAGTTTCAGCGTCAAGTTTCTGCAATGCCAAGAACCCCCTTCAAACCGGGGACAGGCTACAGCAGAGCGGGTACCGGGTTCAAACCCACGACAAATTTCAAGAAACCCGGCACTGGCAAACCGGGAACGGCAGCTTTCAGACCGCCAACAGGATTGGAGAACGTCACCAGACCGATGACAGCTGTCAGGGGGGCGGGGTACACTTCTGGGGGTGGCAAACCGTTCGATCCTTTGAACCAAGCGGGGGCGGTACAACAAACGCCGCCACTGGAACTGCAGAAAGACGACTCGTGAGTACCTATTTAGGTATTAATAGTACAATAATAGTCAAAAATATGTGTTATCTCTTGTGGACAGATTCTGTTCTGATCTTTTATTATTTTATTTTTTGTAATAAGTTACTGAAATCTAATCAATGTAATAATAATGAAGATCGCTGTCATTTTATATGTAAAATTATATGGGGAATGGCATCGATGTTCATTTCCAAGCCAACTGGACGCCTTTTTTTTCAATCGTACGGTATTTATAGGCCAGAGGAAAAGATGCGTCAACAGGAAATAAAAATAATGCAGTTAGTTGAGGAATCCTGTATAGCTCAAAGCGAGGGTGATCTACGTAAAGCATTGACCAAAGCCAAGGAAGCTTCAAACAAAGAAAGAAGTTTAATAAAAACACAGGAGCAAAGTGATCTCTCAGATCACCATAACATCGACCTAACTTATGTCGTAAGTAAATTCTCTAATTTAATTACTTTGAAGTAAAAAATCAATTTTGTTAAGACTTGATGTGTTACAATGACATATTAAATCAGTCAATAATAATAGTTTTCTTTGTAAAGACACTTTCATCGCGAAGACCGTTCGTCGCGTCCGGAAAGCATTCGCCAGATGACATTCAAAAAATGACAGAAAATACAATTTACCTTTGAATTAAAATGACAGATAACAACTGTCATTGTCAAGTATTTTATGGTGGGACAAACTTTGTACTACTACTACTGCTATAGTAAACGCCACGAATGTTTGGGAGTGATTTATCGCTTGATGAAGTTAGAATCGACACGCTCGCTGTCATTTTTACATTAAAAACGTAATTTTTCACCGCAGACGTAGGTTTTTAAAGGCCCGGTCTGATCATCTGCCTGCGCTCCTCCTACTTATTCTAAAATGTTAGCGTGATTGACAAAGACGATACTATATCGCGTTTCTTTGATTGATTCGTTTTTGTGCGTCAGTCCATTCGTGTGCTTGCAGTGCGACCAATGGGGCAATCCATTTTATATTTATAATCAAATATATGTTTTGACAAGACTTTGACAGTTAAAACAACAAATTACAACCTTTGAATAAGAAGACTAAGGAAGGAGCATAATGCTATTCATGTATTCATGCATGGTGGGCGGAAAAAGGACTCTAGGGTGGGGAGCCTTGACAGTTCTGTTTGACAATTCATTTGACACATTTGAATTTGATTTGAAATTTTGTGGATTTGTCAGTCTTTACGGAGCTTATTTTATGTTATTTATTATTTATTCTACTACTGATAGTTGTATAAAGGTAGTAAATCCAGGTGGAAATTGTGGCAAAAATTAAAATAACAGTGACACTATCGCGATTTATCGAAAAAGACTCTAAAATAGTTGGTTGTGTAGCGTGTGGTAGATCTCGGCAAAAATCGAGTGAAATAATGGAACAACTTTTCGCTAGTAAGTGACTATATAATATACATACGTGTAATAAACCGATCATTTGTGAAATTCACTTAAATTAACTAATTATATTTTTTTTCTTGCATTTTTGCTTTTATTTACTAGTTGTCAAAGATTAGATGTCAAAGAATTTAGATACGTCAATTTGACTTACCTGCTTCAGTAGCGTATCGGATGTTTATGGTTATAAATAATTATTATAACTATCAGAATTTTATATTTTTATAACAATTTTAATAACTACCAACATTTATTCACAACGTAAAATAAATAAAAAAATTATAGAGTCTACCACGCGTCTACCCTACATCATAGTTTTACATTTTTTAAATAAAATTAGAACGGCACTGATAAACCGGAATTTAAGTCCGCCATATTTGAGGCCCATCGCGCTGGACCTAAGATTTTTGATATGCTCCTTCCTTAGTCTCCTTATTCAAAGATTACAACAGATTTTATATTAATTATTATAAGATTTGAAACACCACGGCACTGGAATTAAGTTTTATGTGGCCTTGAACAGATTAGTTCAGATGGTAGCGACCGATGAATCACTCCCAAACATTCGTGGCGTTTACTATACTAGTGTTTTAAGTTATAAATTGAATAACTAAAATTCTAAAGTGGGTATCATGACATAAATGATTGTGACTAAGTTCATATCATAACCTAAAAGGTTATGATATAAGTTTGCTACATTTAGTTATACAGGGTGCTACAAATTCGAGGTACGAGCATCGGTATCTCGGTAACCGTACTAGATACGAACATGGTTAAATTGGGGCAAAGTTTCGCTTTGGGATGTTCACCAAGATGCCATCAAAAAAGTTTTAAAAATTTCAAGGATCGCTGAGTTTTTTGGAAAAAACTAAACAAATAAAAAATGCATGTATTTAAAAAAATTAAGTTGGCCTCTGTATCTCACAAATTATCAGCTAATTTAAAAATCTAAAAATACTGTCAGATAGCCTTTATAAAGTGGCTATGAGAATGTGCAATTAGTTTTTTTGATTTTCTTAAAAGTAACGACAGGAAAAAATAAAATTCATTTTCAAAATAAATCCGTTTTTTCCAAAAAACTCAGCAATCTTTGAAATTTTGAAAACTTTTTTGATGGCATCTTGGTGAACATCCCAAAACGGGCAACTTTGCCCCAATTTAACCATGATCGTATCTATTACGGTTACCGAGATACCAATGCTCGTACCTCGAATTTGTAGCATCCTGTATATTTTATACATATCTAGTAGTGCTGTGTTACTGTATTTTTAGTAGTACACTACAAAATTAAATGCCAATTAATTGTACTTCATTATTTCTTTGAAGGTTCTCTTCAATCTGGCCAATCAGTATGCTGCAAACGAATTGTATACCGAAGCTCTGAACACCTACCAAATGATGACAAAAAATCGCATGTTTGCAAACGCCCACAGATTAAAAGTCAACATGGGCAACGTCTATCTGAAACAAGGACAGTACCACATGGCCGTAAAAATGTACCGTATGGCTTTGGACCAAGTACCATCCACTCAGAAAAATCTAAGGTAACTAATAGCCTGTTGTTTGAGATTTATTTAATTAATTTTAAATTATTAACATCACTGGTGTATTGTGGTGAATTAGTATTTTATTTTGCTGTATTTTAGAATCAAAATTATGCACAACATTGCCATGGTCTTCGTCAAAATGGGCCAATGGGAGGAAGCTGTGAACAGTCTGGAGTTCATCATGAGTGAGCAAGCCTGTCATAGGGCAGGCTTGCACTTAGTGGCCTGTTGCAGAGCGTTAGAGGATCGCGATAGAATGAGAACAGCATTCTCTATGCTTCTCACTGTACCACTCGACATTGAAGACGATGACAAGTACCATTTGGAGCAAGTGAGTTGAGATAATCTTTAGAAAGCATTATTAACTTTTATTATTATACCGGATGTTTTTCAAAAGTTGCTCATTCCTATAACTTTTTATTTTTATTATATTTTATTTTATATCTTTTTCTTGATTTCTTTCGTTTTTTATATTATTTTAGGACAACCCCGAAGATGCTTTGTTAGCTTTAGCAATCAAAGATGATGATCTGCATAAGTACGAGGTACAAAAACGTCACGATGCAGAGTACTGTATTCTTACAGCAGCCAAGCTCATAGCACCTTTTGTAGAGGACAATTTTAGTGATGGTAAGTAAATATATTATATATAAAAGTAGAAAAACAATTATATAGATGCAATAGGACCATTAATTCTATTCATACTGTCTTTACAAATATTGGAAATACATTTCTAGGTTATGATTGGTGTGTGTCAGCTATAAAAATGTCGGAATACTCGCCTCTGGCTTCTGATCTGGAGATAAACAAGGCAGTGATGTTTTTGAAGCAAAACCAACTGTCTGAAGCTGTGGCTGCCTTGAAGGCCTTTGAAAAGGATTCTGATATTGCCCTGAATGCAGCCACTAACCTTTGTTTTATTTACTTCATGGTAAGAGTTATTTTCATTCAAAATTATAGTAGAGAATTAATTTATTTTCAAATATTTTTCTACTGGAAAGTTTGAAGTTTGTTTGTATTTTCAAAAAAAAAAACTTTGAATAGAAAGATTTAGGAAGGAGCATATCAAAAAAAGGGGTCCTAAAATGGCCGACTTAAATTTCGGTTTATCAGTGCCGTTCTAATTTTATTCAAAACATGTATAAATATTATGTAGGAGGGATTCAATTATATGTTGTTTCTGTTTAATTGTCGATAAATGTTGGTAGTTATTAAAATTGTTATAAAATTATACAATTCTAATAAAAATAGATATAAGTTATAATAATTATTATTTAATAATACAAACATCCGATACGCTACTGAAGTAGATAAGTCAAATTGACGTATCTAAATTCTTTGACATCTAATCTTTGACAAGTAGTAAATAAAAGTAAAAATGCAAAATATATAATTAGTTAATTTTAAGTGAATTTCATAAATGGTCGGTTTACTACACGTATGTATATTATATAGTCACTTACTAGAGCGAAAAGTTATTAAATATTATTTCCCTCGATTTTTTTCCGAGATCTACCACAAGCTACACAACCAACTATTTTACAGTCTTTTTCGATAAATCGCAATGGTGTCACTGTTAATTTAAGTTCTGTCACAATTTCGTTCTCAATTTACTACCTCTAAACAACTACAGTTGTAGAATAAATAATAAATAACATAAAATAAGGTCAGTAAAGACTGACAAATCCATAAAATTTCAAATCAAATTCAAATGTGTCAAATGAATCGTCAAACAGAACTGTCAAGGATCCCCACCCTAGAGTCCCTGCAACCTCCTTCTAACATGCATAAATACATGGATAGCATTATACTCCTTCCTTGTTCTTTTTTTATTCAAAAATTTTCACTATAGCTATTTTATTGTATGACTACACTAAATCTCAGGTAACAAAGAAATTAATAGATAACAAAGAAATTAATAACGTTTTTATTTTTTTTATTTTTGTAGCAAGGTGATTACAACAATGCACTCATCTATGGAGAATCGGCAGAAAAACATGCATCTCCCGACGCCAATGCCTTAGTGAACTACGGCGCATGTCTCCTAGCCAAGAACCACCTTGACCACGCCTCCCGTTGTTTCCGCAAGGCCCTGGACCTGGACGGTACCCACTTCGAGGCCATCTTCAACCAAGGCCTTTGCCTGAAACGTCAAGGGCACTACCTGGAAGCCTTGACTTGTTTCCAGAGGTTCTCTGGCTCTTTAGCTCTGTTGCCTGCCGTGGTTTACCAAGTGGCTAACCTTTTGGAGCTGGTTGGTGATGTGGAGGCTGCAGCTGATACGTACCAACAGCTTTTGGGCTTGGTACCGACCGATTCCAAGGCTTTGCAGAAGTTGGGGGAGTTGTTTGACAATGAAGGCGATAAACAACAGGCACATCATTATCATGTTGACGTAAGTAAGCACGCTATATAACTTTTATTGATTTGTCGATAGTTAATTTATTATATTTTTCTTTTAGTCTTTTAGGTACTACCCAGGAAATATATCTGCGATAGACTGGTTAGGGTCGTACTACATTGAAATGCAGGTGGTCGAGAAAGCGCTGTCGTACTTTGAAAAGGCGGCCATAATGCAGCCGGGGGATCCCAAATGGAACATGATGGTTGCAGGCTGTCACAGAAGAAGCGGTAATATGCACAAGGCTCTTACTCTGTACCAAGAAATACATAGGTAAGTTTTGTCATTATTTAGTAGATAGTTTTGGAAAAAATGTCACAATCTGCAAAATAATCTTATTAGGTATTTAAATGATTTACAATATAACAGCATATGAGATAAATTTTCATAAAGTATGCAACTATCATTACACTGAATCATAATTGTTTTTCTTCTGTATTTTTAACCTTAAATACAGTTGACATAAGGTCGATAATAGAGGTATTTTTGGTTGCATACACTGTATATTGATATTAAAGTAAATACATATTTTTCTGTAAAATTATAGACAGTTTCCGGAAAACAGCGAATGCCTACGTTTCTTGGTGAGACTATGCAGTGACCTTGGCATGCGAGAGGCTCAAGACTATTTGTTGGAGCTAAAAAAACTGGAAAAATCTAAAGAAGTTCGTGAACGGGTGAATAGTAGCAGACCAGGTAAATTTTACCATTTTTTTTGGTATTTTTATATCTTTTAAACAGTTATTTTTGTATGCCACTAGGAATTCGAGTGATATTTGAACTAAAATTATGAAAACACACTTAAAAACTGTTCTTTTCTTCAAAAACCATGAAACACTAGCGATTATAAAACAAGAAAAAACATTTTTCTAGCTTCTCGAAGGAGCAATAGTGGTCTGTCATCGAGGACAGGATCCGGATTTAGTCCAGTACTGGAACATGACACCTCAAAACGTACTCCTCACCTTCGGCCAATAGAAACCTGCGCAGTACTAGGACGGTACGTCATCAGGACAGCGCAGGCAGTTCAGACTCTGGAATAGGACAAAATAATCTAGGTAAAAGATCGATTCTCTTAGTGACATTCTTAAAAGATATATCGATATTTTAGATATCGATATATTGGCCCGTCCCTAGTAAAAATAAAATATTTTTTTATGAACTAATACCATCGAAAGGCACTTGTGTTTTTTTAGATTATAACTATGCAGATCCTTTGGGTCCTTTACCAGTAAGGCCTAGGACTGGGGCAGGGAAAGGATTCGATTTTGAAGACTTTGGAAACGAAGAACTGGGAGATGATTTATTGCCTGAATAAAAAGCTTTTTGTGTAAGAATTATTACATGTTCTTCAATACTTTTTTTCCTCTACTGCGTTCAAGTCTGTCGTATTTACGATTCAGATATATTACAGAACAAACCAGGACGTACAACTTGATGTACAACACGTCGTAACGTATGTGACCACTTTACAAATCAAAACACTATAGTTAATATGTTGTTTACCAATCAAATTTAGACAGATAATTTGTTCAACGGAAAGATACATGACAGTGACAATGACAGTTGTCTGCCATGTATTTTCTGTCATTTTTTGGATATCATCTGTCGAAATATTGCCTGATTCGTTGGACAGGCTATAGGTAGATTTTTCTTTAAAAATATAGACAAGTGTTATGAATAAAATCGTTTTATTTTTATACAATCATTAGGTACATAACTAACTGAAATAAGTTTTAAAAACATTTTAAGCCATTAACACAAAACTAAAAGACTGAGTTATTTTGTGTCCTAGTATTAATAATATTCGTTTATATGGGTAACAATCCAATATAAATATATTTACAAAAAAGTGAGTAGTTATTTTTGGTTAAATCTTCTTTTTTGTTTTTAGATAATTCATCTGAAAAATTATATTTACTGTAACAAAAAAAAAAACTTAAAATATTTTATAATTCAGTCTTTTTTATGTTAGTTAAGTACACACTGGACAAATCTTACTTAAATATAAGCTAATAGTAGTCAATTTTAGACCTAAATCTAGTAGGTTTCTGGCTATATAAGTATAAGATAAAATTAAATAAGATACAGTAAAAATAATCAGTCTAATATATACATATTATTGTTTTCATCTCGATGACAAGGGTTTTCAGAAAAATAAGTAAACATAGATGGTTTCTAAAAAACCATCTATGTTTACTTATTTCTCTGGGATAACCACGATAAAAGACCATAAATATGATAATTTTAAGCACTGTCGCTGAGTAGGTACGAATTTTATACTGGCTAAGATTTTTCCCACATTGTCTCTTATATTTCAAAAAATCACAGTCTGAATTATTGAAGGTTTTCCATACGGGACGTGGTATTATTCGGTGTACCGTCCCAGAACCATCGATCTTAATAGAGGTCCCACTTCTTTAGGATCTTGTAGAACTTCCAGTAACATTTTCTCCACGTTTCGGGTGATGGACACTTTTTGATGGTCCTTCAAAGGGTATTCCAGACTTGTGGGCCCGACCTGTAAAAAAGAAACAACATTTTAGCATGACTGCAACAAAAAATAGGGATGTGCAAAAAATATCGATATATTCAAATATCGATACACAAATATCGATATTGGAATATGTCGATACTTTTTGGCATCCTTACTGTTTCCTTTTGAAATGCTATAAATTTTTGATGATCAGTATAATATAAAATTTCTCCAAAAAATTTGTAGGGATGTACAAGAAGTATCGAGAATAAAATATCAATATTTAAATATCTCGATAATCTCTAAATTCTCCTAAATTGTGATTATCAGTAAAAAATCTATAAAAGTTTCTGCAAAAAAAGTATACTAAGGATGTGCAAGAAGTATCGACATAATAAAATATCGATATTAAAAATATCGATATTTGCCTATATCGATATTTTTCGTCATCCCTAAAATAATTTTTAAAAAATGCTACAAAATTTTGATAATCAGTAGAAAATATGTAAAAAATGCCCAAAAAAAATATAGTAAGGATGCGCAAGAATTGTCCATATAGTAATGAATCGATGTAAAACAATATATCGACACTTAGAGACTTCCCTATTATTTTTTTTGAAAAAATCCTACAAAATTGTAACTGTCAGTAATTTTTTTGAAAAAATAGTAGTGATGTACAAGAAGTATCCATATCATAAAATATCGATATTAAAAAATATCGATATTTTATGTCGATACTTCTTCAACATCTCTACCATTATTTTTTTCTGCAAAATGCTACAAAATTTTTATCATCATTAAAAAATCTTTACTCTAGAGATATTATACAAATATCGATATTTTAATATGTCGTTATACACAAAACTGACTTACTTTATACCAAAAATTGACAGATATAGTTGGTCCGCCCCTCATCAGAGATTCAATATGATGCCACCAATAAATAGGAATGTACAGTACGTCCCCGGGTTCCACTACAGTTTCATAACCTTTGGCGAATTTAAATCTAGGAAATCTAGTGTAGTCGGGCTTGTCAAAGTCTACCTAAAAATAAAACGAATAAATTGATTTAACAGTTTATGAATTTAACTGGATTTATTATGGCTTGTTAATACGTCGCAAGTTATAAAACCAATAATACTTTAAATTTCATAGAATTCGGCGTATTCTTGGTTGCATACTTGTTCAATTCAAAAACTTGCATTAATATGGTAAATAACAAGTTAAAGAGATTTTCAAATGAGCCAAACTTACCATACTTTGTCTGTCATGCGGATGATAAACCGGATGAGGATACAAACACTCAAAATCGCTTGGAGGGAATAAAATGCATCTTTTATAGCCGTAAGCCTGGCCAAAGAAGTTCTGTTGTTCATCATAATGACACGGAGTAACATTACCTTCCTAGTAATAACTCTAGTAAGTATATTATTATTTTATCTTAAATTGCAATACTGTACCTGTGATATTAATATTAAATTTGACGTTAAAGGACCCCAATTATGTTTACTTTGCTTATTATTAATGTATTCCCAGTCGAAATTGATGAAATCCCTCACTAGTAAGTCTCCTATTGTGTTATTTAAGGGTTGTTGTAAATATAGCCTAGAAAAAAATTAAAATATAAAACCTTAAAACCATTGATATTAAAAAAAAACACACCTATCATTTCCAGGTTTCCATTCACGTAGTTTCCTCATAAATTCGCCAATTTTCATTTTGGTTTTCCTTGTGGGTGGTGTAAATTCAATTCCATGCGGGTTATTTTTGTTTAAGACTTTTGATTCATCGAAATATCTATAAAACAATCAAAGAACAATTAAAAATTAGTGTTTTTCTATGAATCCTATTTGACTAATTACTGACATAAAAACAAATAAATCACTTGTTGTTTTAGTCATGTTTTGTTTACTCAAACATGACGAATCATATTAGTTCTTGGAACCAACCAAGTATTATGCGATTCTTGATTATTTAATTAGTAAATAAAGAATATGAATTCCTTACTTGAATTTGTGCGTTTTGGACAACATTACTGTATGTCCAGCGTTGCCTATATTCTGCTCCAAGTATTCGGGGGTCCAGTTAGCCTTAGCCGTCTTGATGATATTCGAACCAGTTATTACCACTGGTTTCTGAAACATAAAACATCTTGAAACTTTGAAACACCGAAAAATCATGCATTTAATTCCATTAAAACATTCGAGTTAAGTTAGGTTGGGGAGTAATCGAGAAATACTAATAATAAACTTGATATTTACATTTAGGCTGATCAATTCGTCGACTTTTGGATCGGTATAATACAGCCTGGGAATTTGCTCAAGTTCCAGATCATATCGCCTCAACTGAGTGCTGTTCCACTGTTTCTCTTCACACATTTTTACGTTATTTTAGTTTATTTCGAATTAATATAAAATAATACACGTAATAAAAACGGTACGATCAATTCACACAACTCGTTTGCCTCTTACAAGCGACGAAATATAAATAAACGTGCGAAAAAGCTTGAAGAGAGCTCACGAACTTTTCTTTCAGGTTTATTTTGGTTCAAATTGGCCGTCTCTCTCTGTTCGCGTGTTTTTCTCTGTCGCTCTCGCGATACGTGCGAAAGACGTCACGTTGCGAACGTCACGTAGGCAAAATATTTTGAATAATTAGGAAAATGGCAATAAAAAAGTCGGTTATCTGCTGTTTACATATGGTTTTAGTATGGAGTCTAAAAGCCCTCCATAGGTTTTAGTCAAGTACTTTGCGGTTTCGTGTTTATATTTATCGTGTTTTCGTGTTTTTCAATTTGAAGTAATGTAGCGCAGTTTACTGTGATTAATATTTTACTATTGTGTGGGAGTTTAAAATCGATAACGTAACATTTAATGAATGCCTTATTAAATGTGAATTGTAGTTGTACAAAATTATTATATTTGGTTGTTTTCGAATAAACTGTTATTATTAAAATAATTAAAAAGTTTTTTAATTTTTAAATGTCTCTCATTGAAGTTTTTCAAATTTATGCAACCAGTAATACAATAAATAATCAGTCTTTACCAGAGATATAGAGGTAGGAAAAACAGGATTTTTGATTTTTGCCCGTGGGTCTACAGGGGAGATCAAATCAGTAATAATAATAGCCGATAGCTTTTTTTGACCTATTGTTATTTCGAATTTCTAGGTTTTACGCAGGTTTTACGGGATTAGTTTGGCTTGTCATCTAATTCTTTGTGATTTTTTGAACTCGTAAACGAATATAAACGGCTTTTGTATTCCTCCTTGAACTGATTTTATGATTTTATGTGTTATGTATGTAAGAATATATAAACAAGGGTATGTAGTTAATTTAGTCAATTTTATTTTTCGTTTAATATTTCAATTATGGTTCCTTGCTCTCTAACATTTTAATAATAATGGTGGATTTAAACAGAAAATTAACATAAAATAAGTAAATAAAATAACTAATAAGAAATTCTTATTTATAAGCTTTTAAACAGTGAAATAAAATAAGATATATACAGTTACACAGGCCCAGTGCGCTGAAGTGTGATAAAAATTGACTTTAATGATTGTTTATAGTAATTATATACTATTCACAGTATTTTCTGTTTCCTCGTCTTGATAAAAAGATCATTATTTATTTATAATATGGACTGTTATATTATATTACTATAGTAGTTTAATTAACTACGTGATATTTTTAAGATTAACCAAAGATAGCACTAAAGAAACTTCTAGCTACGCGTAGCTAGATATTCTGTGTTTATGATCACTATTAATTTCTGACCTTCCCTTATAGAAAGCATGCACCATTATTCTCCCTACCTCCTTATCTCTGAGATTTTTTAAATTTATGCAACCAGTAATACAAAAATAATCGGGCCTTGTCTTTTTTAAACAGCGGCGTTTTTAAAATTTTTGGAATCGTAGGAATAAAACTCAATTCATTTGATGTAATTTTATTAAATATGTGAAAATAAAAAGTCAATGTATAAAACCATTGGCTTTTTTCTGAAAAGAACACAGCTTTGTTAAATTGTCGATTATATCTTAAGAGAAAAGCTAATAAAGGGTTATAATAATACATTTCTATAACGTGATAAAATTACTATGCCATATAAATTGTAACATCCTATAAATATTTGTCATAAAAAATGTTTCTTTTTATATATAATACTATAATTTCTTTTGGAATAAAGCAATAATATAAGCGGTTTAGGCTTTAAAAATATCAAGCAATTATAATAATACTTAAAACAATAAAATAAAATAATTCAGTCATTGTAAAAATTCCTAAAATAAATTTATCCTGAAGGAAATAAACAACCTAAATTTTTTACAATTTTCTGATTTTTTTGTTGATTATTTTTTTTTCTCACAGCAATTTTCCAATTGTTTAAAAGAGTTTCACTCGATTAATTCGACATAGTTGGCCGGGAAAAGTCCATAAGTGATGCCATCTGGTGCCAAGCCCTGCCACCAACCCTCGTCGACCTTCTGTATGTTAGTTATTATGTCACCAGGATCGAAAGATATTTCTGTATCATCAGCTACAAGAAAAAAAATTAAAACCCACAAATTTATAAAAAAAAACTAATCTCTAACCTGCTTGATAGTCATACAAAGCTCTAGCTTTGTAAGAATCCTTAATTCCATAAATATACTCGTCGACAAAATCTTGTTCTAACATCTGAACAGTTTGTTCATTAAATGGGGATGTTTTGGGGGCTGCTACGTTCTCTTCGACTGGCGTCGTTGTTTCTTCGGCAGTCTTATGATTGTTTAGGTCTTTCGGAGACCTAAAAAACACAAAAATATCTCTAAAAAAACTAAAATCATAAGAATGAAAATATCTAGGAAATTCTTTGTCTAATAGGTAGGCAACCTCAACACTACTTTGAAGAGTTATGAATTCTCCATTGAATATCGGAATAATATACTGGGTGTTCCATTTAAAATAAAAGACTAACTTGCTTTTAAAAATGACCAATGTTCAATGTTAATTTTGTCTCATCCTGTATAACTGTATGTGTATCCTGTGTAACTGTATATAAGGTTTCAATTAACCTACGTAATCTACATACACTCTGTAGATATTAAGCTAAAACTTGATTACCTTTTGATTGTAGCAAACTGGTCACCATCATCGTCACTTAAAGCTTGTTCGGCATTTGTTGGCTCAGGAGAAAGTCTTAAACACAAAAAAATATCATAAAAAAGAAAATTTTAAAATGTTAAATACCAAATTACTTACGATTTAGAAATTGTAGGGTTTGAATTGTTTTCAAAGTTGCTTTGAGCTTTTAGTATTGAAGCCCTGACAGGCTTCTCAGGAGCGGTATGTTTTTCAGTCTCTTGTTTAGTGCTTTCTTGTTCTATTTTCTTGATTTGATCGATCTTTTCGTTTCTCAATTCCGACTCATGGTCTCGTTTTTTCGTTTCGATTTCTGAAGTAATAATAATCACATAGCAAAGATCTTTTCTTTTTTAAATGTAGTAAAAGTTACCTTCTCTTTGTGCAATTTCTAGTTCTAGCTTCAATGATTCTTCCTTTTTTCGTTTCTTTTCCTCCTCTAAGCGTTTTTTCTCCTCTTCTTCTTCCTTTTTCCAAAACTTGTCTCTTTCTTGTGAGTTAATCTCTTTGACTGCATTAACTTTCTGATATCTTGTGCCTAAAAACTCTTATAAATAGTCTGAAACTAAAGCATAATGTAGATATTATTTACCAACAGGGACAGCAGGCTCAAAAGGCTCAACTTTCATTTTGAAACTATATTCCGATCCCACTTTTTTGAGTTTATCCACCAACAAATCTTCATCAACTTCATCCTCGTTTCTGGCATTGTAAGTCAAGTGAGCTCCAGTAAAAAATCGTTCTATATCGCGTAAATGATTTGCTGAAATTCCTTTTCTTACTGTATTCGCCCCCTCGCCTTGCCAGTTGATCAGAACACACTTATCAAGTGAAGTTTTAGGGTCGTACAGTTTAACAAAGGCGTACATGACTTTCCCCGAATTCAGGTCTTCCCGAAGTTCGTTAATACCTCCATCGCCTTTGCTAACGAGCTTCAGTGTGTTAGTTTGTCCCTCGTACCCGAAAAGAGCCCTAAAAAACACCTGTAAAGAAAAATTCGAAGAGATAACCTAAAAACTTACCAATTTGTGTCGGTTTTGTCGTTTAAAACGTCCTTCCAGGCTTCTTTTAAGGCAGCATTGTTTTTACTGAGGTCCACAGTCATGTTTTAAAAGGATTTTAAGATAAGTTTTACTGCAATATTTAAATAAATGTATAAAAAAAATTCCAAAACATTTTACACCTGTCAAATGACTTCAAGTGTCTACTCGTCCGCCGAAACGGACGAATAAAAAAATTAAACGCGTCCGGTCAAATAATAACAATTCGAAAAAATGCTGAAGATTATGCTATTTTTATTACCGATAATTACATTTGTACCCTCATAACAATAATTAATTAGTTCGTCATAAATAGTCTCTTAAGTTTTGAGATGAAACGACGTACGACCCGGTACGACCGAAACAATAATTAATTTATTTTATTCATCCGTTTAGCGGACGACTAGTCACTCCGATGTTGTTCCCACCTGACAGTGACAATTAAACGTCAAATTAATTGTGAAAAATTTGCGTTTTGATTAAAAATATTGTGGAAAAATACGCGATAAAATGTCGTTTCTACAAAACGCCCTTATTGGAAACCCTTTTTCCACCCCTGTTGGTAGTAAAATTGGTGAGTGTTTCCTTAATTACTTATCCCTAATCGAAAAACTTTACGAATTCGTCGAGTCATATTTTTCTATTTGTTCTCGGATTTGTTTATATCGGTATTGTATTTTATGGTTTATCATTTTAAAGGAGATTAACTTTAATATTTAAACGCCTTTTTATTCTATAATTATCCGTATAATGACTTCAGTTTTTTTTATTATTGGGAAATATGTCTATAAGTATGTAGGTTTTTTCAGACTTTCAAAACAATAATAAAACAACTATTCAAGTATTAGTCACGCTAATTATGTACACTTTGCTCTAATTGCTGTTTGTTTACCGGTTGAGGTAACGCAAACATTATGCTGATGAGTTTAGATTAAATTTATCATCTGAAGAAATAAGTTGGTGGCAATATGTGTTCTAGAACAAGCAACCGATGGAACTCTGGCCTCAGAAAACTGGGCTTTGAACATGGAAATATGTGACATCATCAACGAAACGGAAGAAGGCCCCAAAGACGCCATCAAAGCGATTAGAAAGAGATTGAATCAAAATGCTGGAAAAAATTATACAGTGGTTATGTACACATTGACCATCCTAGAGACCTGTGTTAAAAATTGCGGTAAAAGATTTCATGTTCTGGCGTGCAGTAAGGATTTTGTACAGGAATTAGTATGTCTTTTACGAACTAATGTGTTTAATTTTCTAAATTCTATATTTTTATAGGTTAAATTACTAAGTCCCAGGAACGATCCGCCTACAGCGGTTCAGGAAAAAGTGTTGAGTTTGATCCAGTGTTGGGCCTGTGCCTTTCAAGCCGACCAAGACCTGCTTGGTGTCAATGTAGTGTACAAAGACTTATTAGCGAAGGGAATAGAATTTCCCCCAACGGATTTGGACAGTTTGGCTCCCATACACACTCCCCAAAAAGTCAGTATCAATTTTTATACTTATATAGTTTGTCCACCAACAAAATCCTTGACAGTCATAGATGTGTCTGTCATTTTAATTTCAAAGTAGTTTATTTTATTTTATCAAGAAATAAGTTGGTACAATTAGAATGTAAAGCAGGAAATTAATATAGGGTATTTAAATTTTTAGTGACAAATGATTAAAATATGAAAAAAAATGTGTGTTTACAAAATACAAAATAAACAAAGGTGTGTGTAATAAAATACCACATACAAAAAATCTATAAAAAAGAACTATTTCATATAAAAAAAAATAGATTGGTATAGACATCATCTGCCTTTTTTCTGTTGAAATCTTCACCAAGTCGTAAAACAGAGTTTAGCTCACTAAACTATATTTTTTTAATATGTGTACAGAGTGTACTTTCTACAAGTGTCACACCAGCAGGGGACAGAGTTGTTCCGGGTCCATCTCCATCGACCAGTCCACTCCATTCGATGGGCTCTCCAACAAGCGGGGGTGCTCTGACTCCCGAGCAAAGAGCCAAGCTTCAGTCTGAGCTGGACGTTGTTCAGAGCAACATGAACGTTTTGGGCGAAATGCTGAGCGAAATTAAACCAGGACAGGAGCAACAGGACGAGCTAGAGCTTTTACAGGTCTGTATTACGTGTAAAATGTTTTTAGAGTTGGTACAAATCAACTACTCACCCTGTATATATCTATGAAAGTGTTTTTAAAACGTGCCGTACTATTTCACATTTTTATAGAAAAATATTGAGTAAATAGGGTTGGTACAAATGAACTACTTGCTTGAATTGCCCTGTATATCTATTAAAGTATTTTTAGAAAGAGCTATACTAATTCCCACATTTTTTATAGAAAAGATTGGTATAAATAGGGTGGGTACAAATAAACTACTTACTCGAATCGGCCCTGTATATTTATGAAATTATTTTTAAAACGTGCCATACTATTTCACATTTTTATAGAAAACAAAAATCGAGTAAATAGGGTGGGTACAAATGAACTACTTGCTTGAATCGCCATGCACACTTATGAAAGTATTTTTAAAACGTGCTATACTATCTCCTACATATTATATAGAAAATATTGGAATAAAAAGGGTTGGTACAAATGAACTACTCGCTTGAATCGCCATGCATACTTATGAAAGTATTTTTAAAACGTGCTATACTATCTCCTACATATTATATAGAAAATATTGGAATAAAAAGGGTTGGTACAAATGAACTACTCGCTTGAGTCGCCATGCACACTTATGAAAGTATTTTTAAAACGTGCTATACTATCTCCTACATATTATATAGAAAATATTGGAATAAAAAGGGTTGGTACAAATGAACTACTCGCTTGAATCGCCATGCATACTTATGAAAGTATTTTTAAAACGTGCTATACTATCTCCTACATATTATATAGAAAATATTGGAATAAAAAGGGTTGGTACAAATAAACTACTCGCTTGAATCGCCATGCATACTTATGAAAGTATTTTTAAAACGTGCTATACTATCTCCTATATATTATATAGAAAATATTGGAATAAAAAGGGTTGGTACAAATGAACTACTCGCTTGAATCGCCATGCACACTTATGAAAGTATTTTTAAAACGTGCTATACTATCTCCTACATATTTTATAGAAAATGTTGGAATAAAAAGGGTTGGTACAAATGAACTACTTGCTGGAATCGCCTTGTATACTTATGAAATAAATTTTAAAACGTGCTATACTATCTCCTACTTATTTTAAAGAAAATATTGAAGTTAATGGATCGGTACAAATGAACTACTGACCTAAATCGCCCTCTTTATATCTCCGAAAGTATTTTTAAAACGTGCTACACTATCTCCCGCATATTTTATAGGAACTACATGCCGTATGTCAGAGTATGCAGCACAGACTCGTCGATCTCATCTCCCGAATCACCAACGACACTTTGACAGAAGAATTGTTAAGGATAAACGACGATATGAATAATTTATTTTTAAGGTACGTATTTTTTTTATAAAAAATTACAAATTTTCTTCATTAATCGTTTTTTAATTATATTTTTAGGTACAGTAGATGGGAAAAAAATAGGGCTCCACAGTCTGCTTCCGAGATGGTGGCCAAAGCTATCCCGGCACCGAATTCTGCATTGGCCAGTAAAAGTCCCACGGGAAAGGCCCCATTGAAAAGCGAAGACAGTCTTATCGATTTTGAAGATGATTTACCCGATGCTGCCAGCAAATTAGGTTATAAATTAACTTTAAATCTATTATAAGACTGTTTTTTTTATTGTTGCTGATATTTAGGATTAGGGGATGCACCGAAAACTGCAAAAACCAATGGGAAATCGAGTGACGAGTTTGACATGTTCGCCCAGTCGCGCAATGTGACGTATGAATCGTCCAAAACGAGGTTGGTTATTCTAACCTCATCATTCATTATTTTTTTTAAGTAGTATTTTTTCTCCTTGTTTAGTGGAAGTTCATACAAGGACAATATAAATCCAAATCAAATCTCTGGTGGTTTGAGTACAGTAACCCAAGCAAAACCTTTGGTAAGTTCAGTTTTTTAATTCTTTAAAAAAAGGGTTATTTTTTCTATCCCCACTGTATTTGTTTGACATATTTATATTTATTAAATGTTTTTGCTGTTTTTTTTCTACATTGTTCTGCATTTTTTCTCAATATATTGTTGTTTAAAGTGATTTAAATGTTGTTTTTTCTTTTCTATTTTTTCTTACCGCTTTTTGTGTACTTTTTTATGTGAATCCCCGTTTAGACTGACGAAGATAGAGAGTTAGATGAAATGGCCAACTGGTTGGGAGACACGGTAAGTGTTTTTTATAGTGTGGTAGGTTTGGTTTTAAATTGTGCACTAACTTTAGGAGAAAAAAAAACACTTTTTTTACTTAATTTTATTTTGCATTTGTTTTATTAATATATGTTGCTATATATGACTGTAACGTAATATTTTAACATTATAATACCCTATGATCGAAAATAAAAACGTCGTTGCAGGAGCCTTCGAAATAACAATCGATTATATCGTCTGTCGTTTGTTATAAATATACATACTTAATAAAAACTTAAAATTTAATTTAAAAAGTCTACAGATTGCTCTAAAATATGTCCCGGATTGTCTTTACAAATTTATATTACCATAGAAACGCGTTTTGATTTTTATGATTTTCATGTTTTTTTTTTAATTTTCTCTAAAACGGTATGGAAATATGGAAACTTATAAAGGAGATTAACCATGGATTAACCATTTTAAAACAAGCAAAAATCTTTATAATGCATTTATTTCAAAATACCAATAAAAGTTTTTCCTCTTTTAAAGAAAATCCGGGGACATACTGTAGAAAGTATTTTTTTTTCGTTTAAATATTAACTACCAAGTTTCTATGTAGCGTTTTTTAATTAAAAAGTTACTGCGACGAGTTTTTTTTGCGTATAAAAGCATGTATTATTGAGTCACTGGGGTTAATTGTATGTAAATGAATCATTATTTGTTGGAGTATAATTAACTAATATAGTAAATTAATAATCTATGTTGATGTATAGCTATTCAGAAAGACAACTTAAGTAATAATAATAATAAACAATTTTTCCATTGTTATTTCAATATCAAAACAATGTTTTTTTGACAAAAATACAGATAAAAGGTAGCATTTACCGTTTAAAAATTAATCATGCTATGGTATGGCTAAAAAACCGGAGTCATAGAAGGCTTTTAAATGGTGTATGGTAATTTCTTTCAAAGGTTACTGTGATAACTTTTTTTCCGTCATATATTATTATCTCTGTTACGATGATTCATTTTTAACATTGTTAAATCTTGATAAAACGATCTGTCAAGTCTGCGGTCTAATCAAACCGTAAATAAACAAGCATAAAAAAGATTTGTTTACAATATGTTCAGGGATTGGTTCAGGGTGAAAACAAGTCGATGTTTACGGTTAGTCTATCTTTTATACAAGTCTATGGTTGATTATTAAAGACTTGTGTAATGTAAGTTTCAGTTATGTGGTGTTAACACTGGTAGGGATTATTAACAATAATTTAATTAACATTAAAACTTTGAATAAAAATATTAAGGAAGGAGCATAATGCTATCCATGTATTTATGCATTAGAGAATGGAATTGTACCTCATAGATCCCTTTGATACAAATATTTTGAGAGCTGGTAGATCTCCAAAGAAGAAACAAATTTTCTCTCTGTCGTTTTTCAAATAAGTCCAAAATAACCGAGATATTCAAGTTTGAAAATTTTAAAAAATTGATTTATTTAAAAAAAAATTGAGAGTCTTTTTTTAAAATTTGAGGGGTACTAAAAGTAGTACCGTAACCCTGGTAACATCAGAGATTAACAAATTATACTTTGGGAAAATTTGCAGTGAACAGGGTGGCTCGAATTCTACGCTCATCATTGGGATTTCGGAAACCGTAATACAGGATCCTTTGAATAAGAAGACTAAGGAAGGAGCATATCAAAAATCTTAGGTACACCGCGATGGGCCTCAAATATGGCCGACTTAAATTCCGGTTTATCAGTGTCGTTCTAATTTTATTTAAAAAATATAAAACTATGATGTAGGGTAGACGTGGGGTAGACTCAATATTTATTAACACAAACATCCGATACGCTACTGAAGCAGGTAAGTCAAATTAACGTATCTAAATTCTTTGACATCTAATCTTTGACAAGTAATAAATAAAAGCTAAAACGCAAGAAAAATATATAATTTAGTTAATTTAAGTGAATTTCATAAATGATCGGTTTACTACACGTATGTATATTATATGTATAGTCACTTACTAGCGAAAAGTTGTTCCATTATTTCACTCAATTTTTGCCGAGATCTACCGCACGCTACACAACCAACTATTTTAGAGTCTTTTTCGATAAATCGCGATAGTGTCACTGTTAATTTAAGTTCTGCCACAATTTCCATCTAGATTTACTACCTTTATACAGCTATCAGTAGTAGAATAAATAATAAATAACATAAAATAAGCTCCGTAAAGACTGACAAATCCACAAAATTTCAAATCAAATTCAAATGTGTCAAATGAATCGTCAAACAGAACTGTCAAGGATCCCCACCCTAGAGAGCTTTTATGGTGGCTTTTCCGCCCACCATGCATGAATACATGGATAGCATTATGCTCCTTCCTTAGTCTTCTTATTCAAAGACAGGATCGGTTACAGGATCGGTTAAATGAAGGCAAAGTTGCGCAATTTGATGCTCAATAAAATGCCGTATTGCATTTTTATTTTTTTTGCATAAAATATTCTGGTGATTGAAAATTCCGTTTTTTTTTCGAATATATTCGGAAGTATTCGGAATTTTTCAAAATGCAATACGGCATTTTATTGAGAACTGAACAGGCAGTTATAAAAAGTCTTTTAAAATATACAGGAAAATCTAAAAGAAAATGCACGATTTTCAACAACTTTTTTTGCAAAAAAAATCATAGACGTGCTCCTTCCTTAACCTTTTTATTCAAAGCATTACACAAACAATAAACTAGGAAAAAAAACAATTCAGATAAAATGTAACCGTCTAATTGGTTGGATGGATTTACTTTTAGACTGGACCCGAGGAATCTGTCACTTCTAGCGATTTCGAGCGTTTCTTAGCCGAAAGGGCAGCCGCAGCAGAAAATTTACCGACAGTATCAGCAACTACGGGATCAATCAATCCCAGCACATTGAAAAAAGATCCACCAAAGAAGGAGGACGACCTTCTAGCTTTGTAAATTAATCCAGTAACGTTAATTTTAGCCCCATCTATCTCGCCTGATTGGTGTTTTTTGTATGTAACCCACAAAAGAAACATATTCTTTATATATAGTTCTTCTCGCGTAACTTTTTCTCGTTTTGACATGTAGCAGTGTGTGTATGGTAACCAGAAAAATACCAATTTTGATTTGTGTTGACATATTGTGTGCCGCCATATTGGAGAAACTTGCGTGATAGGAACTATAAAATTATAATTTTAAACTGAGTGATATCCTGCTTGTTAATATGTACCACTTTTTATAATTCGAATTTTTTCGAAGTTATTTTCTAAACAATAATTTTAGTTTTATTTTTCGTTGTTATACCGTGCGGTGTGCAATATTGTTTGACTTTTAAAACCAAAAACAAAACTTTTTAAATTATATAGTTATTGTGGCATATTTAATTTAAAAAAAATATATATTTTTCCGATTTTTTGAGTTTTTTAAAAAAATACAGAACGATTTTTTCTAATATTCACTCCAAATTTACTATTGTTTTTGGTTTTTTAATACTAATTTAAGGACTTTTTACCAAATGAAGCTTATTTAGCATTTTTATTTTATAAATTAATTTTAAAATACGCGCTGTTCGGCACTTTTATCAAGTGAAATACTCGGAAAGCATTTTTTTGTTTGATAAACACATGGTAATTATGGAAAGGTACTTAAAATTTATATATTACCCATTATAAGCATATCGTTTTTTTTTTATTTAAAAACAACAAAGATAAGTGAAATTGTATTTTTATCGATTATTATTTTTATGAAAAATTGAAGGCATTCCTCTATTATATTGTGTTAATATATTTATTTGACTAATTTTAAGCTAGCTGAAGAGTTGGAAATGTTTTATTGACTTGTAAAAAAACTATAAATTGTTGTAAATATTATTAAGCGTAATTATTAATGTAATTTAACAGCGCTAGAAAATGTAATTTATTACATTTTCTGGTTGTTAACGAGTATAAATATTTTATTACTACACCCTCACATTTATAAGTATATTTATCAAAACAAAAATGTAGAAAATACCATAATATACCTAGTGTTGACGTAATATAATAATAAATTATTGATTGTAATTTTTCTTGGCTTTTATTTAGTTCTAAGAATACTAAATCTCTATTGTCCCAACAAAACTCTCCAATTTCTAAACATAACGAGATTTAAAGTATCTTTTAATTACCATTCATTCAATTTTATGCCTATTCAAATTTGAATTCCCGCTAAACACCGACTTGCAGATTAGGTTTAATTTTAACCAATCGGATCCACACACGAAGTATGCCACGTTGATTTGCATCCTGGCCATTTCAAATACGATCAGATCACATTCTTTCTCTCTCTATCTCAAGGGAACGAGTATACAAAGTGTACGAGTGGGAGAGATAACGGGACCGAAAAGATTGACGTTTGGAGAATTGTCGTCGTGTTTTGACATTTCCGCAAACTCGTCTTTTCGTTGCGGCTTGCGAAGTGGAAAGTACAAGGAAAAATGAGGGTTTTAGCTGTTTTTGCGGTGTTTTTCCTGTTCGGTTCGTTTTCCACGGCCGAGGAAATCCCTACCGAAGAGGGTGTACTGGTTTTGAGCAAGGAAAATTTCGAACAGGCCACGACGGAAAATGAATTCATCCTGGTCGAATTCTGTAAGTACAAACCACATTTTTTCATGTTTTTACCGGTATATTAAGTTATTTATATCTATTTAACGTTAATTGTGAGTCGTATTTATATTATTCTTCAAAATAATTCATTTTATTCGCATTCAAAGTGAAGTTTTCATGTCATAAAATTTCCCATGTTCCACATTACCAGTTTGTTTACTCTAAACCATCGGAAAAAATCTAGAAAAAAACCTGTAGGCTCGTTTTAATTGCTGTATAATTATACCCAGCATGTTTATTAATAAGTATATTTTTAGTATTTTTGCGTGAAATTAAGTGAAATTAGGTTTAAAACATTTTTTATGTATCAAATAATAGATAGACGTTTTTTTTATTGAAATTAAATGATTTCTTTTCGGGATACAACACGATCCATATGGTTCCCGAATTAGAAACAGATAAAATGTGTTTAGATCTGGAGTTTTTTGACCTTTGGTACAGTTTAGATAGGCTCATCATGATTTCATAGATGTGAATAATATGACGTGTCTTTTATCTAGCTGACCACTTGTGAAATAATCGCCGCATTCATGTTAGTCATTAGAGTTTTGCAGTTTTGTATAAGATGATTTATTAACAAAGATGTTTAGCGAATTTTTAGAGTTTCAATTATGTTCAACAGGTCATTATGACTAAGTGAAAGTCCGGAGGATGTGAATGTCATCTTTTGCCATTTCACTTTCTTGATGCAGCATGATGCCTCACATTTGCCAGTCTGTTAAATCTGTACAATAGATAAAAACTTTTACTTGAACGAAAGTGGCATAGAAAAAATATTACTTTGTCTAGTCTAATCATGTATTTAACTTGAGATACTTTAGGTATAGGTATCCTTGATTTTTCTTTAATTCTAAAAGTGTGTTTGATTTTCTTCATATTATAGTATATGTTTTTGCATGTCAACAGTGTTAATGAGGGATGTACTTATACATATTTAGTTACAAAGTAATTTCTTTTTCCTTAAAAAAAGTGTCAGAACTGCAATATTTTACATGCTTTTGATCTGTAGCAAAAATGATTCTAAAATAATTTTTCATCTAAAAATTGATTTTAATATTGCCAATAATACTTCACTTAATTCTGTATTTTAATAATTAATTTTAAAAATAAACTTTATAGAACGGATTTAAGTGTGTTGATGCCAATTTTTTATCTTGGTCTTATCTGATAAGTATAGATGCACTTAAAATATCTGTTTACTGTGTTTTTCACAAGATGCAAGCAAATGTTTCTAAATCTAAAAAAATCTGTTTATTTTCTAAGATATTTTGGGAAAACCCGAATTTTCTCTATTTAGTTTTTTATGTTAATAAAAAAAATGATAAATAAAACTATTTAAAATGTTTAAATGCAACTATTCGAGAACACTTTAACTTAAGTTAAAACTTAAGTTAAACTTCAAAATTAACAGTTACTACCTAATAACAATTACTTAATAAGGTAAAACCAAAAAGCTTCAGACTTTCTGTATGATTATTTTTAATTTGTTTTCAATTTTTACGTATGTTATGTTTATTTATGTTATGTTCTTTAAAATTAAAGAAGAGATTGCCATACCTTACTAACATCTACAGATGAGTGAGCAATACATATATTTTTATTAGATTGTATTAAAAAAGCCTCTTTTATTTTTCTTATAGAGGCTATCGCTTCTTTCATTATAATTTTGGCCTTGTTAAAATCTATTCTGGACTTTTTTGGAGAGATAAAAAATATAGTCTTAATACAGAAGTTTTTTTTATTTAAAAGCTTATTATCTCCCAAATGCAATGAACTGGTAGACTTGCCCTTAACTAATCAAATAGTAATCAAATGACTTATTATTATTAATCCAAAATTTTGTTTTTCTGATAACAACTAATTAATTTTTCTGACGTGCAGATGCCCCCTGGTGCGGCCACTGCAAAGCCCTAGCTCCCGAATACGAAAAAGCTGCTCAAATCTTGTCGGAAAAAGGGTCGGCCATTAAGCTGGCCAAAGTAGACGCCACAGCTCATCAGGAATTGGCTGAAGAGCACAAAGTCAGAGGTTACCCGACGCTGAAATTCTACAGAAGCGGAAGCCCTGTTGAATATTCAGGTAAAAAGGGTTTCTTATTGTGGGAAAGGGTTGTTAACTTGAGATATTTAATTGATTTTTAAGTTCGTGTCGTTTTTGAAAGGTACACGAAAAAAATGTTGCAATATTTAGGACAATGGTAGAATTTATTTTTACTCCTATTTGTAGTAACATAGGGACGATCGAATTTTACTTTATTTTTGAAACACCTTGTATATACCGAGGCTGATAAAAATATTAGATTTGCGTTTTTTAATTTTTGTCATGGGACCGACCGACAGTGCACCCTGTATAAAGGTATGCTAAACAGAAATTATCATCATCAATATTCATTTCAAAGACTACTACGACGTCTTTTTTTAAATTTCACGGTCTATTTTCTTTAATATCTCCTTTAATATTCGATGAATTATTTATGGAATAATTTTTGTGCATTAAAGTGCAAGCTGGTGTCATTATCACGGTTTAATAATAATTTAACGATAATGTTCAAGACATTTTACGTAATATATGTAAACAAATTCGGAAATGATTGTTCACTGGCTGGAAAATCATATTTTACTGCTTTATTTTTAGAATTTTATGAGTTGAAAGTGTCTTTGGTTGGTGGGTAAATATTTTTGGATGTTATGGCAAAAATTTATGAGGTATTTTTAACAGTTTTAACCAACGAAATTGTGCAGTTACTTTGCATAATGTTAAATAATAATTAAATTATAGGTGTTATAAAAAAAGTGTAAAGTTTTTCTTTTATTATTTTCGACATTTTTATTACTCTAAACAAACTATTCGTTTACCATGCTTGTTATCAGCAAATGAATGAAATTATGATTAAAATTAGGAAGTTTTAAACATCGGCTGATAGTGATAATTTGGTAACATGGGTAGAGGAACGTCTGTCTAAGAGTCTATAGCGATAAATATGCACTGAAAAAACAAGAAAGAAAATTATTGCTCATTGGATTTGTCATGAAATACCTACATATTTACCTAATTTACCTATATGTAGTGTGATTTTATTTTTTTATTAGAAATATTACGGTTTTTTTTTATTAAATTCTCTTCACTTTTAAGCTCTGTCAAAATTCGAAAATCTTGTTTAGTACATACAGGGGGAGTCAAAACTTGATAAGCAATTTTTAATGAACATACCATAAAATAAACATGCTTTTATCCAATTTTGTGTTTTGTCTAGCACTTCCTGTAGTGAAAATCGATATCTATTAAGTAATTTTCGGTTTTTGAAAATATAAAAGACATAGTGTTTGACATAAACGTCATTTCTAGGAGGTAGACAGGCCGATGATATCGTAGCGTGGCTTTTGAAGAAATCCGGACCTCCGGCAACTAGTCTTCCTTCTGTAGATGAAGCCAAGACTTTTGTTGACTCTGCCAACATCGTGGTGGTTGGTTTCTTCAAGGACCAATCCAGCGACCTGGCAAAAACCTTCTTGGCCGTTGCCAGTTCCGTCGATGACGTCGTTTTCGGTATTTCTGACAGCGACGATGTCTTTAGCAACTACGAGGTGCAGGACAATACCATTGTGCTGTTCAAGAAGGTAACTTTATTTTAAAAATTGGAAACTTTGATTATAATACACCTAAACCCTTTTTTATTTGTTACTAGCTAAATTTATAATTTATTATTATATAAAAGTATTTGTAATTTGTTTAATCTTTTTCATATAAATGGTTTTTGTATTTTATTATCTCTATGTTGTATTTACTGTCTTTTATAGTTTGATGATGATAATCAAGTGAAATATGATGGTGAAACTACGGAAGCTGCATTGAAGACCTTCATCCAATTCAACTCTTTACCGTTGCTGGTCGATTTCAACCATGAAACAGCGCAGAAAATTTTCGGCGGCGAAATCAAGCACCATTTGTTGCTTTTCGTCAATAAAGGTGAGTTTTGTTTGGAATTGACACCGAATATCAGCTTCTTTCAACTTGCTCAATACCAAAAAAAAGATTTTACGTATATTAATGGTTACAATGTAAAAAATCAATTAAAAATACTGGGTTATTTGAACTACTTTGAAAAACTTTGGGGTTGTTTGAACTACTTTTAAAACATTGGGTCATTTGAACTACTTTATTTTTTTTCTGATCTAGGCGATGAACATTACAACGCAGTTGCCGATGCGGCTCGCGGCGCTGCCAAATCCTTCAGAGAAAAGGTCCTGTTTGTTGTGATCGACGCCACCGACGAAGACCATCAAAGAATCTTGGAATTCTTCGGTATGAAGAAGGAAGACGTTCCCAGCGTGAGATTGATCATTTTGGAAGACGACATGATTAAATTCAAACCTGAGACTGACGAAATTACCACGGATAACCTGAAAACTTTCGTCCAGGGAGTGTTGGACGGTACGATCAAGCAGCATTTGCTCAGCCAAGATTTGCCAGATGATTGGGATAAAGAGCCTGTAAGTTTCTTCCCTCAATGTTTGCTAGTTTTTCTGATTTCTGATGTTCTGATCTGATTGGTTTTTGATGAGGTATATTTTATTCTTGTTTTTTTTTTCTGTAGGTTAAAGTGTTGGTGTCCAGCAATTTCGACAGCGTGGCTTTGGATACAAGCAAGGACGTTTTGGTTGAGTTTTACGCCCCCTGGTGTGGCCATTGCAAACAACTGGCACCTATTTATGACAAGGTAAAGTAGACATTACTGTCGAAATATATATAATAAGTTAATTTCTTTTTTATAGCTTGGTGAACATTTCAAAGATAATGAAGATGTGGTAATTGCAAAATTGGATGCTACAGTCAATGGGCTAGAAACAATCAAAATCAGAAATTATCCTACTATCAAGCTTTTCAAGAAGGAAAACAACGAAGTTGTTGAATATTTAGGACACCGGACGCTAGAAGGTAGGATTTTAGCAAAGAAAAATATATTATTTTATGTTATTTTTGATAATTTTAATACATTTTTATTATGGTACAAATGAACTACTTTATATTAAACGTTCATTTTGTATCTTGAAGGAAAGACTTCAAAAAATAAATATTTTCTCGTTTAGTTGATAATTTTAAATATTTTTTTTAAAAACTTTAATTTTTCTTGTCTTTTGAAGGATGGATTTTAGTAAAAAAGGAAATAATTCGTGTTTGATATTTTTAAGACATTTTTCATTGTGATACAAATGAACTAATTTATTTCGCCACAAAGGTGTAGGCATTATGAACTATTTTTTACAATACGATTGAAAAAAACGGCGTCAGCGATGGCTATGTAAAATTATATGGGGAATGTCATTGACGTTCATTTCCAAGCCAACTTGACGCCGCTTTTTTTTCTTTCGATCGTACTGTATTACTCGTTGATTTTTTGTCTTTTGAAGGAGATACCATACGATCGAAAAAAGAAAACGCTGTCAAAGACGGCTGGGAATGAAAATTGATGATAATTTTGGCAAGGTCAATCTCTAGACGTCATTTGCTTGGCCCGCACTCTTCTTTATTTTTATTGGCGCTTGTTGCCAGCCAGTTGGTCTTAAGAAGGTTGTATCTTATTTTTATGTTGAGTAAAAATGATTTTTAAATGGTGGAGTTTCAAATTCCAGAAAAAATAATTTTTTGAAATACATTTGTTTGTCTGGTAACGTTCTAACTGGTTCTATACTTTTTTAATCGTTCTATAATTAGTGTTAATTTTTGACAAGTTTTAAATCAAAAGTTTTAGTAAAAGACGTCTAGAGCTTGACCTCGCCGAAATTATCATTGATTGTCATTCCCCAGCCGTCTCTAGAAAAACATATCCTATGTTACTTGATAATTTTAACACAGTTTTTGTTATGGTTTAAATGAACTACCGTATTTTAATCATTGATTTTTTGTGTTTTGACACATTTTAGAGAAGAAAGAATTATTTCATATAAAAAAAATGTTTTTTGATGATTTTTAAAACATTTTTCATTGTGGTTCAAATGAACTACTATTTTAATCATTGATTTTTTGTCTTTTGACACATTTTAGAGAAGAAAGAATTATTTCATTTAAAAAGAATTATAATAAAGAATTATTTCATATAAAAAAAATTAACAAATTGTTTTTTGATAATTTTAAGACACTTTTCATTGTTATTCAAGTGAACTACTATCATTAAATGTTGATTTTTTAGCTTCGTCATTCTGGTGACGTCATGAATTACTTACGACGTTTCGTTCTTCTGGAACCGTCATCAACTATTTTGATTTTTTTTATTAAAGTATAATGAACAAATTTTAATATATATTTTTTCTTTTATTATAGGTTTAATAAAATTTGTCGAATCTGGTGGTAAAGATGGCGGAGACGCCGACGTACCGGACGAGCTACAGACTGACGAACATGCGAAGGATGAACTCTAAAAAATTGATTTAGAGTTATTTATATTGAGACTTGTCTCCGATTTACTTATTACTTAAGATTTAGGTTAACTTAAAATGCGGAAATTTTGTAAAAAAACTGATTCGGTGCCCCGTATATTTGTACAATTAAAAGAAAGTCATCTTATCTTAGATTTATTTAACTTATCCCTGTATGAAAATCAAGACAAATGAGAATGCTCCTAATTTTAATGTCTCTTCTCTTTTTTTAGTGATTAAATTAAGTTATTTCTTATAAAAAATTTCGATTTTTTGTTAGGGCTAAGTCGTTTGTAGACTGTTTACTTTGTGTTGTGTTTTTTTTTTCGTTTGAAATCTCGAAACGTCAGTATTGCGATTTTGAAGAGTTTTTTATACGTACCTTTGTAAAAACGAGACGGCACAAAAAGCAGACTTTTTGTAAATAACAGTTATCAATCAAAAGAAAAATGAATGTTTTTTATTATGGATATGTTGTATGCATTGGAAAATAAATTTAAAATTACCAAATTGTTGTTTTTTTTAATGATCTTTGTATTGTATATCTAAAATATATTTTAGTTGATAATTTTAAGACATTTTTCATTTGTAGTACAAATGAACTACTACATATTAAGAATTGATTATCTTTGACTTTTGAAGGAAATATTTTGCAATTTCATGTAGTTTGATAATTTTAAGACATTTTTCATTGTGTACTTCGTAGTTGTTGCCAGTTTGTATGTTTTATTTAAATTTTAATCAAAGATACAAGCTCATGGAAATGTTAAGCTCTGTATTTTTTTCTAAATTATAAATATTGATTTTTTTCAAACGTCACAAAAGTATAATGTTAATACTGATTTATTTATTCTTTAGAATTGTCTTCTAACGATGAATCCACGACAAAAAACATTAAACAACTTCTACAATTGGTAAGTTTGGTACCATATGGTCGAATAAAAACGGCGTCAACGATGGCTATGAAATGAAGATCGCTGTCATTTTATATGTAAAATTATATGGGAAATGTCATCGATCGTCATTTCCAAGCCAACTGGACGCCGTTTTTTTTCGATCATACAGTATTTTACGCTACTATGTATGTATACAGTGAAGAAATAACAAGAAAATTTTACATTTACTTGTTAAAAAGCGTCCCGTCTATTCAAATTTTTCTTTTAGCGCGTTTAATTGATTACAGCGCTACTTTTATTTAGCGGTAATTTTCGGAACTAACGTTTAAACGATTATGGCGTCATCATACGGTAAATTCGATAAGTAAATAAATACAGTTTTCTGCTTCTACTATATATATATATATATATATAGGTGGCGCCATCATGTGTTAAATATTTTAACTGGTCATTTATAGATTTCTATAAAAAATAAAATATCGCTAGTGCCATCTAACGTTAAGTAGTTGAACTTGGGTTAAAATTTTCTTGGATTTTTAAAGAAATCTGTAATTTTTAGTTCCCAAAAAGTTTTAAGTGAGAGCCATCTATGAATAAAATTTTATACTAATTTTGATTCTAACCCTAGATAATTCATAATATATATTTTTTTGTATTTCTTTATATAAAAGTGAAATAAACGTTTATTTTCAGTTTTATAACAAATCTACTGGTTAAATTAAAGTATACGATCTATCTAATATACTTGGTAACTAATTTTTAATATTATTTATCTACTATTCATGTTTTTAAGTGTAATCTGTGAAGACAATCAGTAAATTGTAACATTTTTTATTACAGATACAGATATGTAATAATACAGTGATAAGAGCTTCTTATGGAGTTAAGAAAGGAGAATACACCAAGAAAAATGGAAAGAAATTAGGTTTCCTTTTTGGAAGATGTGTAGAATTTCATAAGAAAACCTCGCCGATTGTATTCTGCTTTTCAATGGAGCAACAAGATTGTTGCCTTCCAATTAGTCCTGCAAATACCTCTTCAGAAAATTATACTCTCGATCATTCAAATCCATGGACTCTATGCTGAACCTCCCGAACCTGCTTTTCCTAATGGTTGTTCTACACTGCTAGAAATGTATTATTGTTATGAAGAGATGCAGTGTATAAGGTAGTTTGATTTTTTCCGATTGTTTCTGTGTGTTTTTTAATTTGTCACAATTTTCAGTAAAGTGAATAGTGAAAAGACGTAAATGAAAAATAATATGCTAGAAAACACACATATCTTTATGCTCTTTTGCAGTATATATATTTTAAAGAAAAATAGTTTTTAACAGAAAAAGTTAACGTTGCATGTATTTTTTTGTATTTATTTTAACTGATATTGTGTTTCTTTTTTAAAATCTACCATATTTTAGGTTTTCTATTGATGTGTTTTTATTATAAAATATGGAGACAATAGTAGCATACATTTTAAAAAAAAATTGGAAACATACAAGGTGAGTTAAATATATTTTTACTTTAAAATTGTAGTTTTTAAACGGAATGCTGTATTTTTTTCTCAGCAGTTTTTGTACTAAATTTTCGGTCCATTTAATATTCTAACAAAATTTAAAAATAGCTTTATTTCTGTTGGAAATATTTCCCTCTATACACTTTTGACTTTAATTTAAAAATATATTTGATTCGCCCTGTATATCTTTGAAAATTATATGATAATAGTTAAAAATGTACGCTACCATTGTCCTTATATTGTAAGACTCTGGAAATATCTGAGTGAAAATATCAAATAAGGACCTTATTAGGAGCGCTCTTTCGCAAAACTGGATCACCCTGTATAAATACTTTTTATTTTTTTCAGAAATGTGTGCAAGGTACTGGAAATATGAACATCCGGTATACATCAGAAAGAAAATTTTATAGAAGAATCAACGACAATCGCAGGACTTTATGCTGTATATGTCTAACAGTAAATTTATAATTAAATGTGTTAATTGTATTTATAAAGAAGTAGTCTTTTTTTAATAAATCCTATTAAAGTTTTACAGTAGTTTTCTTTGAATCCTTTGAATAGTCTTTAAATTTAAAGCAACGTATCTAACATTAAATATTAATGTATTACTGGTTGCCAAAAAATATTTAAAAATAAATGAAATGAATATTTGAATCCATATTTTGAATCAAAGAATATTAATAATCTAGTAGTCTTTAATATTAGTATATTAATTTAATAACATATAAACTCTTTCATAGTCTAGAACCCATAGACTTAGAATAAAATACTAGAACCATACGATATTCTATAAAGATTTGATTTCTATTACCTCAAAACTGCCACGTCTAGCACCAAAAATGTGCATTTTTAAAACTATTTTCATCACCTGAATTAAATAAGAAATCGTTGGCCAACGAGCTCGAACTGTTAGACTCATTTACAAAAACGTTAATTACCTACTCAAAAACTAATTAAGATATCGGGGCGCGCTGTTAACCTTAGAAAATTTTTGGCCCAAAAAATAAAGGGTGTCGCAGGGGGTTGTAATTTTGTGTACAGATAGAGGGTTGAATTTCCTATCGAATGGTACCAAGCGCGCTCCGATATATCTTTTAAGCTATTAGTGCTATTAGCGTTTTAATTTCGAAAACGATGTCAAAGTCTTAGAGTCGACAAAATTCAGCGTTTCTCTGTAGTGTTAAAAATTTGTTCGAGGTGTTGAAAAATTTCGCACGGGGCAACCAAATCGTGTGCATTTTTGTCATCAAAAATTTTATTTTGAACAGAACCGAGATGTTTATCAGGTCATCGTATTTCTTAACGTCTTTGTATGACGATTATATTTTTAGTTTGCAGTAATATATTTTGGGTTTCTATTTTATTTATTTTCGATTGATTTAAAAAGAGCTCTAAGAGTTTATTATTTATTTCTTTTGTTATAGTAAAGGGATTGCTATAAATCAACCACATGTTTAATATATTAAAATATTTATTAAAAAATATTCAAATAGTTAATTACATTCAAATAATTAATTATCATGTTGGTAATAAAAACAAAAATGATAATTACTCGGGGTAACATAACGCCTTCCTGTTAACATGTCAACGTTGCCAGATTGAACACATATAAAACAGAATAGTCATTATTTGCTGCTAAATAAGTGTGTCTAAAATAAAACATGTATTTATTCTACTGAAACAACGTTTGTATTAAATGTTTATTAGATTTGTCATTATTTTGTAACGGTTCAGTTCATTTTAGGTTTCGTTAATATCTTGGCAACCTTAGAAACACTTTAGTTCAAAATTTTCTCACTTGTTCCACATTGGCGCCACAAGCGCTCTTCTTCTTTTCTGTATTTCAGGTCTTAAAAGAACCGTAGCCACAGATTCAAAGTAATATTCTTCTTCTTTTTAAAACGCATAGCTCGAATCATGGTCAACCACAGATAAGAAATAGTTTTCTTCTTCTTCCTTTTTTTTAAGTGGCTTGAACTTATCTAGGTCATTTGGCTAGTGAAAAAAATTGTCAAAAGGAGGGAGACCCAATTATAATCTATGGTTAATTATTAGACAAAGACAACAACAAAAATAAACAAGAACAACAAATGTAAATAAGAGTTCAAGATTTGACTTCCTGGTCTACTGCCGTGTCTTGTCTCCTCTTTGCCATAATCGTATAATATTCGCTTAGTTCTAAAAAGAAAACAATCCTCCGATTACAAATATCAATATTATCAATATTATATCGATAGTGCCGCACCATCCCTAATATTTCTCTCTCTCTTCCTCTTTCTCTCTCACTCTCTCTCTCTCTATGTCAAAGCTGACAGCTAATCTAACCTCACTTATTTTGACATGAAATAGCACAAGAACAGTGGAAATAGCATTGTTGTAAATAAGGTTGTAAACAAATAATGAGTGTAATAAATCAAAAAGAATACCTGAAGAAATATTTAGGTATCGGTAAGAAAGCTGGCGAGAAAAAGAAGAAGAAAAAATCCAAACCAAAACCCACAGGGTATGTTTTTATTTGCAACATACACAAATTAGGTAACTCGAACATATTTTTATTTTTTAGCTTTGTAATCGTTGACGACGATATAGATGTACGTTTAAATGAAGAAATAAAAGTAGATCTTAACGGAGACAATGAAGATGCACCTCAAATAGTCTCGGTAATTGACGACAGACCGCCTTCTTTAAGAATCGATGAAAAGACCAAAGATAAGTTATGGATACCTTTAGGGGGCTCCGATGATGTTCTTGTTGATTCTGCCAGCTTGAAATTTGACGGTAGTATTAAGATTTCAAAGAAAACCAGTAATAAATTGAAAATTAAAACTGAAAACGAAGATAATTCACACCTCCTAGACGAAGAAAAGGCTCTGAGTCACCAGTAAGGATTAAAAGAGAAGTTTTAACACCAGAAAGAGATGATTTTTTATCTGGAGAAGATCAGATAGAAGGTACAGATCTTTCACCTAAAAGAAAACAGAAAAGTAGTGATGATATCTCACCACCAAGAAGGAAAATAAAGGTGGAAGAGTTGTCACCACCTAGGAGACAAGACGATGGTGATATATCTCCACCTAGGAGAAAAAAACCTCAATATATAGATGACGATTCTTCACCACCTCGAAGAAAAACACAGAAAGAAGACATATCTCCACCAAGAAGAAGGAAAAATGAAGATATATCTCCTCCAAGAAGACGAAAAAATGTAGATATATCTCCTCCAAGAAGGAGCAGGAATGAGGACATATCTCCTCCAAGAAGGGGGAAAAATGAAGATATATCTCCTCCAAGAAGAAGGAAACATGAAGATACATCTCCTCCAAGGACATCAAGAGGCTCAAACCGAGATATGTCACCTCCAAGAAGATCCAGGCATGACAATTCACCACCTCATCGAAAAAAGAAGTCCAGATGGGGTGAAACTGAAGAACAAGAAGCCAAACTGAAGAAAACCCTAGATGGTAAAACGGCAGGGCTTCAAAATGCAAGAGATTTAGTTAAGGAAACCATAGAACTGAAGAAGAAAGAAGATGAACTGTTTAAAAATATGGGAGCTGAAGTTTCTGGAGCTAATGCAGCGACAGTTGTAAGGACCAAAAAGAAGGATATTGTTGACGTTGAAGAAGAGGAGAGGAAGAGAAAGAGAGAGATAGAAAACAAGGAAAAATATGATAGATGGGGTAAAGGTGTGAAGCAGGTTGAAGATGATAATGAGAAAATGAAAAATGAACTGCATGAAATGAGTAAGCCTTTGGCAAGGTACGCTGATGATGCTGATTTAGAACAGTACTTAAAAGAGCAAGAACGAGAAGGAGATCCGATGTTAAAATACCTGAGACAGAAGAAAAGGAAGAAAACCATAGAATCAGGAATACCTGGTATGTTTTATAATTTTCTAGTTTTTATTTCAGGTATATTTAACAACATGTTTTTTTTTTATAGTTAAGCAGCAATATGAAGGGGATTCTGCCCCCAATCGTTTTGGGATCAGGCCCGGATTTAGATGGGACGGCGTAGATCGTTCCAGTGGCTACGAAAAGAAATGGTTTGAGGTGCAGAACTCTAGAACGGCAAGTTTGGAAGAGACATACAAATGGAGTACAGAGGATATGTAAAATAATTTATATGTACTGTGTAAATATATTTTTTTAAATAAATAAGTGTAATTTAGTGTCGTGTGTCCAAGTTTCTTCTTTTTTTTTGAATTTTTAAATGCTGTAGCTCCATATCATGTTCATACTGTTTTATAACATTCCATTAAAATTGTAGAATTAGCAACATTAATAGTTACCTTGTTTAATTCTGCTTATACATATTGTATTAATTTTTCTGCTACCTTAAGATTTTTATATCCTTAGATACACCTAATTTATGTAATTTTCTTAGCATATCTAAAATATAAAAATAAATGATTTATTATATAATTAAGATATTTTAACAGTTATTTTCCACACTACAAATCATAATAATGGAGTATTAAGACATAAAAAAAATTACCTTTCTTCACCATATTGTCAAGATTTTATTTTGGCATTACAGGAAAAAAGAAATTACAGTAAATTAAGAAAAGAATAATCATAAATATACCAACACATATCAATATACCAAGTACTGCAATGTATTCTACGACATTAACTACCATCTCCCTTCTAAAGGGTAAAAGATAAAACAAAGATATTTTTTTTTAGATTTTTAACACCCTGTAGATCACAGAGAGAACTTTAGACCCTATGTTTATATGAGCTTTTTTTTTTAAATACATGAGCAATCATACCCCGTTTTTTTTTTGAATTAGATGTTGAAAACATCCTGTTTACACATAGTGCTTGAAGCTTTCATCGAACAAATTTTGTATCGAAGAGGCAACAAATTCTTGTTTACTCTTGTGTTGTTTTGGGGGATGGAAATTGTTAAAAATCTACAAAAACATAATTAATAGGGCACAGAATCTTGTTAAATGTGTTTTTTATCGATTTCAAGGCAAAATTAGTGAAATAAAAGCTAAAAATCTTGGCCATTACATTGACTAAGAAAATGTCTTGTAGAAGTTATATATTCTTGTTTTGGGGCTTGGAAATTGATAAAAAACTACAAATACATAATTTGTACAGCACAGGATCATGTTAAATGAGTTTTTTTATTGATTTCAAAGCAAAGTTAGTGAAATAAAAGCAAAACATCTTGGCCATTACATTGACTAAGAAAATGTCTTGTAGAAGTTATAAATAGGGGTATTACTGCCTTGTTTTATAATTTATAAATGTAATAAGTCTCTATTTAACTAAATATTACATTATTTCGGAAAATATCGAACAACAAAGTTATATTAATTAAAGATTCTGAAGGCTACCGAACCGCCACCATATTTTTGAATTTTATTTTAATTTATATGGGTTTAATAGGTCTGAAACTGCTTAATTAACTGCTTATTAACTATATTTAATGATAATCTATAATTCCTTAACTATTTTAAAGCTTCAAAGTCTTTTTTAAGGCAAAAATCTATTTTTTATGATACTAACAAGTAGGGACATTAGGGTAATTAAAATGCGATATCTTTGTGAATTTTGATTTATTCGTTTATTGTTTAGTGTCATTTTATTCGGAAAACACGTAGCTACATTTCCCTGGTAGTAGTTTTGTCTCCAATGAGGCGTTATATTGCTAAATTTTCATTTAAACTTGAAATTTAGGTCATAAAATTACATAATTTTTCATCGGTAAAACAAAAGAAAAGCGCGAGTTGGCGCTCTCCCTAGCGTCAAAAATCAGAAACCGAGCGCCAAAACTCAATATTATTGGTCGTTTCGGTGGATTTTCGCCATTTTTAGACGGACCTTTGACGATGTAAGGTCTTTGCCGGCTGCCTGGCAGAATTTTTAAGGAAAAGTGCCTTTTTCTTGTATATTGTGCTCGGAAATCATGTGCAGGTCATAGCTGGATTCTTAGAAAAGGTAAGTTCGACTATTTTCCTACGAATTTCCCGATATTTTTCGAAAAATCCGACCATCTAAAGGCGACCGGTAGAAGCGCAAGATCAACAAAAAATTCAAAGCCATCTTTTTTTTTGTTAAACTTTCCGTTTCTTTCTGTTTTGCTTTTTGATACATTCTGTTGCTATAAATAGTTCATTTTTATGGTACTGTATTAAAATAAATCATTTTCAGACTTAAAAAATTTGATGAATATGGTATTTTAGAAATAAACACCTTATATTAAGTGAATAAATTATAGTCAATCAATTTTCTGAAGAATATTTCTAATAGTAGTGCACTTGATATGGTTTTTCTTAAAGATATTATATAATAGAAGAATACTTATGTAATAAATCTTTTATAAAATTATCTAAATAGAGTTTAGGAACCTTTAAAACACTGAAAAATTACATCTGCCTGTATTTATACTAAATAACATTTAGAAACTTAATATAAGGTAATAATTAGTACTTAATATTGTAGGTATAATTGATTGTTATTGATAGTTTTTCTGAAGCTAGTAAATATTCACTGAAGACACACCTGTCCAGTTCTTTTCCATAAATCTAATTCAGAAATATTTCTATCTTTTCAGAACTATGATCGTGTACGCAGCGCGTGTTATTTGAGAATTTAGTCGGCCTGATGTGAGATGTCCTGCTACTAAAAAGTATTTCCAGGTTCTGTCGATCCTGATGACGCGTTAAATGGGATTCTCCAGGGACCGTCCGTACTCCCTGAAGGACCAGGGGCGTTCTTCTGCTCCCGCGGTGTGACGACACTGCTTTTTACGCCGTGTAGCAGGAATCGCCGGTGAAAGGATGTGGAATGGAGGTGAGTTGAATTTATTTTGACTTTCTGGACGCGGGCATCTTTACTGATCTTTTTTTTTATCATTGTTTCAGTATGCCGATGAAGAGGAAATATAGAAGAACCATTTCTAAAGCATAATTATAACGGTCGTGTCGGTTCGTGGTTCTGGAGCTGTTCTAAGGCTTTTCACAGCATTTTAAGGTCACACTTTTTATTTGCGTTTATACTTTCTTTGATTCGAATCATATATAATCCTTTGTATTTCTTGTCGTTTGTAAAAATCACAAGAAATAATATCTTTAATTTTTTTCGAGGTGTCTATTTCTCAGAATAATTTAAAACTAATTTGATTTTACTCTGTTATTTTTAATTTATTATTAAAAAACATTTTTTTGCTCAAAGTTTAATGAAATGTGTGCCAGGAAATCGGATCTTCAATTAATCATTTTCTTTTTTTTAAGTATTTTTATAACAAAAATTATTATTTTTTATATTTTTATCTAGTCTCGGTAGTGTTGAATGGGGAGTGCTAAGGTAATTGAGGCTCACAGCCTTTCTTATTTTGGTGTTTTCTGTTTAGTGTTATTTGGAATTAGATTCTTTCTAAAAATCCTATAAAGGATATAATTTTTATTTTCTGTAATTTTAAACTAAATTTAATCACTCTATTCTAGTCTGTGTAATGTTGAATCGAGAGTGCTAAGGCAATGGAGATTCCAAGTTATCCATTGTTTTATTGTTCTCTTTTTAGCGTTATTTGGGATTAGGTTCTTTTCGAAAAATTCTAGAGGACATAATTTTTATTTTCTGTAATTTTAAACTAAATTTCAAACAATAATCACTCTATTCCAGTCTCTGTAATAGTTTTCTGTAGGGCATTGTCATAGGATTAAATCTTATTTTTTCTATCATCATTTTACTATTTTTTAATTATTCTCTAAGTGCATTTACATTTAAAAAAAGGTGTAGGTATCATGTTTCTTAATAAACTTGTACGTTTATACTAAAACCATTCAAAATATTTTTAATTATGTTCATGTTTAATATCATAAAACTTAAATTTGATAGTTTAAAATAATTTTGCACATTATTAATATATCATCATTAAAATTAAATCATATTTTCCTAATTTATTATTATTCAATCTCTAGAGTTTTCTATACAGATTTATCTCGCTAAAGACACCTTAAATCTTTCTTGTTATCTATAGTAGTAAATCTATAATTTTTGTGGCCTTAGGATGTCCGATGTGCAAGGTCTCAGTCGTAGTACCTTCTTCACTAACTGTTGCCTTAAGGTACTCTTCTCCTTAAGGCTGTTTCTGAGGAGGCACGACGATTGGTGCAGGCCTGGAACGAAGATTTTCTGGAAAAGGACAGTAGGATGGAGAGCATGGAACGAGATAAAATCAGGTATGTTATAAAATTTATTTCTTTTTTTATTATTTTCAACTAACGTATTTTTTCTGTTGTTTCAGGTTAGTGAGCGTATATTTTTTGTGCAAGGGATGCACATCGTGGGGAGTGCTCTGCAAAAAACGTAAGTTTTTTTATTTTTTTTCCTGGTTTATTTGGTTGTTCGTTTGTTTTCCCGGAGATGGCGTGAGCGCGGTCCTGCAGGAGCTAAAGTCACCTGTGGGGCCCCTCACAGAAGCGAAGCAGTGTGTTGAGTCGACCTCTACCGGGGCTAAAGTCCCCTGTATGAGCGTCCTCACAGAAGCACGTTGGGTTGAGATCCGCAGGGGCTAACGTCCTCTGTGGAGGCTCCTCACAGAAGCAAAGAACATGCTTTCCTCTCGAAAGCAGCAGAGGTCCTTTGGGTTGTTATGTCTATCAGTCATTTTATTGGGTTGTTATGTCTATCGGTTTTCTTAGGAATGTAGTTGATGTTTTTATAGCTCTGTTAATATTATCCTTATATTATCTAAGTCAAATTAAAATCTAGAAAATCTCTAACAGTTATTTTTATTTTCTTAAATTAAACATGTAGGTGTAGGTAATTTTCTTTAACTTCTTAATTTTTTTAACTCACTTTTATTTAATTATTACTATTTTAGAGTAAACGCATGTCAATATCTAGCATTTTGATAACTAAATGTTTAATACAAATAGTCTAAATCTTCTAAATTTATTTTTACATTTCCAATTCAAGTTCAGATATAATTCTAGGCACTAGAAAAAAGGAATCAAGTTTTTTAAGTTGTGTTGTAGAGATTTTTATGACTTTCTATGTCACTATTAGTATTAGTATTTTCTGTAATTTTAAACTAAATTTAATAGAATAATCATCCTATTCTAGTCTCTGTAATGTTGAATCGAGGGTGCTAAGATAATGAGGATTCCAAGTCTTTTATTGTTTTAGTGTTTTCTTTTTAACGTTATTTGGGATTAGATTCTCTCTGATTTAAACTATTTCAAAAATATTAACTATAATTAATATCATTCTTCATATTATCTTAGTCAAATTGAAATCTAGAAATGTCTAACAGATATTTTATTTTCTTAAATTAAACTTATAGGTGTAGGTAACTCTCAATAATTTCCTAATTTTTTAACTCACTTTCTTTTCCTTATTACTACTTTAGACTAAACGCATGCCAATATCTAAGCATTTCAATAACTAAATTTTCAATACAAATAGTCTAAACGTTTTAAACTTATTTTTGCATTTTCAATTCAAGTTCAGGTATGATTCTAGGGCCTAGAAAAAAGGAATCGAGTTTTTAGTAGCGCAGTAGAAATTTTTAGGACTTTTTGAGGTCATCATTAGTTGAAGTTTAAATTTTTTAGGTCCAAAACTTAACAGGGTCATATCTAAGTCTGGTTTATTTTCTTACAAGAGTAGGTCTTGGCGCTCTACAAAGACTGATAACCTCTATGAGCTTCCAGTTTGAGTCGACATCTTCAGATAATTTTTGTGGGGTTCTTGTGTCTTATAGGTTCGCGCTGGTTGAAGATATACTTTGTTTGAAGCTGTATACAACAGGTCAGAGTCATGCCGGAGCCAATTTGAGGTCTACACAATTTCTATGTATATGGTAGTCTTTTTTTGTTACTATTTTTTACAGGTAATGGTACGAGCCTTAGAGGGTACCACACCAGCCAGTTTTAGTCGATGCCTGCAGAATATTTTTGTGGGTTTCTTGTGTTTCATAGGTTCACATGGGTTGAAGTTCTACTACGTTTGTAGCAAGAATGGGAATATTATAATAAGCCGTAAGTACGAGGCTTCCCAGGAACTACTGCAGCCTACTTGATTCCAGAACGCCTTCAGAAGATTATTGTATGGTTCTTCTTGTATTTTATAGATTTATGTTGATTAAACATCAAGTTTGTTTCAAGCTGTATGCAACCAACAGATTAGAGAGCCATGTCGAAGCCAAATTGAAGTCTACACAATTTCTCTGTATATGATACTCTTTTGTTGCTCTTATCTTTTTATAGCATTAGTTCAAGATGCTCTCGTACTATCAGTCTTTGTATGAGACTCCAAGGAACCGCAGCAGGGTAAGGTAATCATTTTCAGTAGATATCTTTAAGGTTATAGTTGTGTTCAGTGTTTCAATTTTTTCAACTCCAAGCTCTTCAGGGACTAACGTTCTCTGTATGAGCTGCACTTGTAGGTATTGTGAACTGGTTTGGTTTGGTTTGTGTTCAGTGTTTCAATTTTTTCAACTCCAAGCTCTTCAGGGACTAACGTTCCCTGTATGAGCTGCACTTGTAGGTTTTGTGAATTGGTTGTTGCATATCCTTTTTTTCAGGGCGCTATATGTGGAATTTTTGGGAGGGTAGTGTTGAGTGCTATGAAGATATCAGACAGATTTTGATTGTGAAAAATAATATTGAGTGTAAAAAATATATAGTGATATATACTACAGGTAAGACAGGGAGACCCCCAATCGCGATATCCCCAAAACTGTTTACCGCTACAACTGGACTGGACCAATAAAGGATTAAAAATAGATGAGGAATATCTTAACAATCTAAGATTCGCTGATGACATAGTCCTAATTGCCAATAGTCCTGAAGAACTACAAGCCCAAATTAACAAACTAAATACAGCCAGCAGTAAACTAGGTCTCAAAATTAATGTATCTTCTACAAGCAAAAACTAAAGTAACTTACAACGAACCAGTAGACAGAAAAGACATTCTAATAAATAGCAATACTAGAAATAGTAGAAGATTAAATATATATGGGACAACTAATACAGAGCTCGGGATCTCTGCCACCAGAAATCAACAGAAGACTTAAGTTAGCATGGAGTACTCATGGAAGAAACTCAATCATATTCAAATCCAGAATGCCACTTTATCTAAAGAAGAAAACAGTCGACCAATGTGTGCTACCAGTCATGAGCTAGCCAGGCGAAACCTGGACAATTAAAACGGACATTATAAGGAAACTGCAGATCGCAGAACGCTCAATGGAACGAAATATGCTGGGAATAACCAAGAGAGACCATAAAAGAATAGAGTGGATACGACAAAAGATCCAGGTAATAAATGTCATCCACAGAGTCAAATCCCTCAAGTGGCAATAGGCAGGATACCTGGCAAGAAGAATGGACAATAGATGGGCCAGAAAAATTACAGCATGGCATCCACAAGGAATTAAGAGACCTAGAAGACCATGATGTTAAGAAATTAGCCACAAAGAGAATTTCTAAATATGTGACGGAGGCTAAACCGTAGTGTTTGTTGAATAAGCTGAAAATGATGATGACTACAGGTAAGAAAGTATCTTCTTACAGCTTCATAATTTTATAGATTTTTAAATATGTTTTTTTTTATTTTTTAGATAAAATCATCTGGGCATCGAAACTGAAGTGTACAAATAAAATATATTGGATATCTAAGCAAGAAATTATTTTATGAAAAAAATATGTGTCAAATTTGTGAGTTATTTTGGTAAACCATAATATTTATTATTACAAGACAAAATTCTAGTTTATAATTATATTTGTATTTTTATGGTCATTATATTAATACTAATACTTTTTTCTTTTTTGTATCAAATTTCTAGAGAATATTTATCGAAAATCTGAATCCAATAAAATTTCCTTCACCATAAAGTCAAGAAAATCTTGGAAAATGGAAAAAAGAAATAAATATTTGGACATGGATAGGAGTAGAAGATAAAATTTTAAGATATTAGTAGCAGCTGCCAAATTATTTTGGTTTTTGAAATAGCTACTCGCTACGGTGAGAACAGCAATTATTACTTTATATTATTTTTTAACTTTTATTGTTATCTTTTCTTAAAATTTTATATGCGTATAATATTACACTCATCAAAAAACTAATGTTTTTTTAATATTTCAGGTTAAAACTATGTTGGATATTCCTTCTTGCAAGAATTTGAAGATGGGAGGCAGTTGTGAAGCGATGGACTTACGAAAAATAGGTAAGCATTTTGTTAACTTATCTTGTATTTTCTAAACTCTCTGGTTTCTCTATTATTTATTGATATTTTTCTTTTTTAATTTACTGTAATTTATTGTTGTCTGTAATGCCAAAATAAAATCTTGACAATATGGTGAAGGTTGAATTTTGAACGTATTGGATTTGATATTAAGATATTTTTTATAATATATTTTATGTCTTAATACTACATAATTCTGCTTTGTGGTGTGGAAAATAACTGTTAATATATCTTAATAATATAATAAATTATATATTTTTATATTTTAGATATGCTAAGAAAATCACATAAATTAGGTGCAAGGATATAAAAATATCTTAAGGTAGCAGGAAAATGAATGCAATATTGCTTATACATATGTATAAGCAGAATTAAACAAGGTAACTATTATTGTTGCTGATTCTACAATTTTAATGGAATGTTATAAAACTTAGTATGAACATGATATGGAGCTACAACATTTGAAAATTCGAAAAAAAAAGAAACTTGGATACACTCTTTTAATTTTCCGAATTTTTAATAAAGCACTTTTTAATCGTAGCGTCAATCTAGAGTTTTATTTCTGTTTAATTAAAATAATAATGTAATTTTGTAAATAATATAATATTGATAGCACCGAAAAAAACATAATTTGTTTTTTACTGAAAATAATTCCAAATTAAGGTCAGCTATATTTTTAGGTGCTACCTTTGGTGCTACCACAGATAACACATATTATCTGTGGTGCTACGTTTTTTTATAGTTTTTTTTAACAGAATCATAAAAAAGCAGAATATAACCTTCATATAATTTAGTATTTAGAATATCGAGAAAGAGAATAACTTTAGTTGAACTGCGCCATCTATCCACGAAGTTCCAAACTAACCAGTCCATCGCGTTACAGTTTTCTGCAATCTTTTCCCGCCACAAAACCCGTTCAAATCCGGATTTGTTTGTTTTGATCGCCCGGCAAACACACATGTCTATCTGTCAGACGACCACGTGCTTTTTGACATGCAATTTCTAGGATATTTCCGCATTTTCTTGGATGGAAATTCAGGGGAAAAGTGGAGCTTTGAAAGGGAGGATGACTGAAAGTGACAGGCGTCCGTTTGGGTACGACCAGCACCGCGACGCAAGCGCCGTTGTTTGCGCCGGTCGCCGCGTCGAGACGCTTTCCACGGCCACCTGTTTTCGAGATTTCGCCTACGCCACACAGTGTTTTGTACCGAGTTTTCAGCTGTTTTTCCTCGTTTTTCCTTTGTTTTCAGGTTTGTTCCGGTTCAGAATCCGTCGTTCCTGCCCTGGACGGTCGTGTCTTAACGTGTTCTGTGTTTTATTCCAGCGGTAAGTGTAGTTTTTTGGTGGTTTTTTGACTCGACGACCTGTAGACGCCAAGAGACGCCTATGTTTATTTTGACGCCTTTCTTTGTTTATCCTTTTCAGTGTCATTTTATTCGATTTATTGTTGTTTGTTAGTAATAATAATGTCTTTTGAGTTTTGAGTAGCTTGTTAAAAGGTAAATAATATGTTATTGGGATAAAAATTTTGAGGTTATGGTGTTTATGTTTATGCCCTTTTGGTTATCTGAGTGAGTACTGGTGGTACTGACGTGAAGTCATAGGCGTATTAAGGGTTTTTATGTTATAAAAGTGTTTTTGACATGATTTGATATCTCCATAAGTATAGTAAAATTATTATTTTTAAAATATGAAATATTTTTTTTGTGAGAAAAGGAAACATTTATTTGTACTTTAATTTTAAGAGTTATTTTTTTATTTGATTAGAATTCATTATTTATTCTCGAGTATTTTCATCATTTTGTCTTGAAATCTCTTAATTCTTCCCAAAGAAATTTTATGAAATTAAAAAATCGAGTTTTTCTAATATACTCTTGTATTTATAGTTAGTTTTAATTTTTTATAATGAGTTTTTATTTGAACGAAGCTTTTTTATTCTTTTATGAAAAAATAATGTTGATAAAATGGTGAAGGAATGTTTATTTGGAGTACCAGTTTTATTTTAATTTTAATAAATAAAATAAAATCCCGGTTAGTTTTCCTAGAAATAAAAATTAATATTTAATTTTTAAAGAGAAAAAACACAAAAATAATCCGGATACGGCGGGTTTTGCTACAGTAAGATATTTGCATCCTAACTTGATTTATTAGGTAAGAATTTGAAATAGATTAAGACGTCGTCGGTAGTAATATTATACTTGTGTAAAAGGCTTACAAAAAATGCGGGATTTGCAAAATAAAAAGCAAATATAAGTGGATAAGGCGGATTTTGCTGCAGTAACGTAATTTGTAGTGAATTTTATATATGAATAGTTGACTTTTGCTGCAGTTTGGGACTATGTTTATGTAGATTGTAGGGTCCACTATTAATATATGCCATTAGGCCATTTTTTTTTGATAAGGCGGGTTTTGCAACTTGACGCCTCAAATGTAAAAAAATATAGATATCAAATGTCAACAAAACTGTCAAAATTCGATTGATCTCAATCATTTAAGGTCATTCGACCACAAGATTGTTGGAATCTTAGAAGAAAGAATGAAAATGAATATGTTAAAATTCTTTTTTTTTTTGGCAAAACATTTATTTTTTTAAGGTTGTTTATTTTTGGGATAAAATAAAAATCAACAAAGAAAGAGATTAAGTATTGCACGATCTGTATATTATGTAAATACTGACGGCCCCTGTATAATAAAATTTATTGATCCATATTTTTTATCCTGGGGGTGTGAGAAAAATATGGGGGAAAAATTTAAACAAAAAATACGATTTTTCCCGCTTGTTTGACGTTTTTTTAACGTCAGCATTGGTTCGTTCGTCCCCTCCCAATAATTTTTACGATTTTTTTCCAGTTTTTATACTCTCACCCCTCGTCCCTGGTTCTCACACCCCTAAATATAATTTATACGCATTCGTTTTTTTAGAATACGCCAATATTTTTTTTTCTCGTATTTTTTGTTTATTTATTATCATTGGAGGGTGTACAGGGTGTCCCATTTTCGTGTGTTTTATGAGGTAGAGATACAAAGAAGCGGTTTTCACATCATTATGCTACTTTTTATGAAACTGCAAAACACACCAAAATGGGACACCCTGTACATTCTAGAGCAAGCAAATTTTATTATAAAGAATACATTTTTCTCAAAATGATAATAATATAAACATAAACGGTTTTTTCTCTTGTCAAGTCAATCCGAGGACATATACAGGGTGGTCCGAATTGTATTCCGGAAACTTCGGCAGCATATTCTGCAGATAAAAATAAGTAAAAAAGTTCATGTAAATGTATGTCCTAAAATACTTAGTTTCGAAAATACAGGGTGTGGAAATTTCATTTTTTTTTTCGATTTATTCCAAATAATTTCTGAAGTAACTCTTCGGATGCAGTTCGGACCACCCTGTAGGTATAATTGGCAATCTAACATTTTTCCTCCTATACTATCTACAATATCTTGGGTATATTTTGTTTCTTTTATGAGTTGTTGTCAATTATCTCATCGTTGACATATCTTTTCGATATTTTCCATAATCCATATTGAAATGTAAATAAATTCCATATCATCCATCCGTTTCGCTGCATTCTCTAATTGGAATTTTAGACTGGCTTCTTCTTTTTATTTCTACAAAAGATGAATTTTTATCGGAAAAATTATTTTCGAAATCAATTTGAATTTTTTCGCATATATCCTATTTGCACGTTCACTATTCTGTATTTTTCCTGATCTTTTTTCTCATGGAAAACGACCAACCGTTGTCTTTTATTCGCATTTTCTCTATATATGGAGGATTTTTGAGCCAAATTGACTGACATATCCGTCAATCGGCATGGACGCTAGAAAATGCCCATAAATTTGCTGTCGATACAGCGGAATCTACTCGTCGATAATTAGTGGAGAGGCGTCGCGGTGCTTTTAGACGCCTGGCGTCGCTCTTTCTTCTTTTTATTTTCGGTATTTTAGGGACCAGTCGATAATCGAATATTAAAAAAAATAAAATAAAAAACATTGGTGGAGGATTGAGAGATTAAAAATATTTTGTGTCCCCCTTTCTTGAGTTATAATTCATTATACAGTTTCGGGGCTTTGACAAAGGCCAGGAAAAATTTAAAAAAATTAATATAAACACCTAAACAGTTTAATGGTTAGTTTTGACGTTATTAGTCTTTTCACTAATGTGCCGGTAGATAAATCACTTAAAATAGTTAGGGGATAGATTAGAACAAGATCAACATTTAATGGATAGAACAAAATTAAACATAGATAGTATTTTGGAATTGTTGACACTTTATGCTAAAACTACTTATTCTCAATTAAATAATGAATTTTTTCAACAAGATTTCGGTATGGCAATGGGATCACCTCTCTCTCCTTTGTTAAGTCATATTTTTATGGAAGATTTTGAAAATAATACAATAAATAGTTTTTCAAAAAAGCCTGAAATATGGCTGCGTTATGTTGATGATATTTTTGCAATATGGCAACATAACGTTTCTGAAATAGACATTTTTTTGGATTATATAAAATAAAATTTACTTTAGAAGTAGAGAGAGGTAATCGTTTGCCATTTCTTGATGTTTTGTTGTCAAAGTTTCAAAATAAACTAATTTTAGAGGTTTACAGAAAACCCACAAATACAGAGAGATACTTAAATTTCACATCTAATCACAGTATAAGTGTAAAAAAAGGTGTTATAAAAAGTTTATATGATTGGGCAAAAATAATATGTTCAGACGACATTTCACTAAACGCAGAGATATAAACCACATAAAAAATACATTAATAAAAAACGACTATCCACCATATTATATTGAAAAAAACATTAAACGAAATACAAACCCCAAATCATAGACACAATGATAACAATACATACACGTATACAACTTACAATTCCATACATACGAGGCGTTTCGGAAAAAATAAGGATAGGAAAACAATATAACATAGAACATCTTTCAAAACACAAAATACACAGATCCATTTTATCACACACTAAACCAATGAATACAAAACAACAAACAAAAAATGTAATATACAAAATACCATGCGAATGCGATAAATTTTACATTGGTAAAACATCTAGACCCTTAAATGTTCGAATTAAAGAACATAAAGATTATTTAAGAAAGGGAGATTTTCACAAATCTAAGATTTGTCATAATTCATGGAACACAGGGCAAAGAATAGATTTTAACAACGCCAAAATTATAATGAAAGAAGCGATAGCCACTAAAAGAAAAATAAAAGAGGTTTTTTTAATACAATCTAATAAAAATAAATGTATTGCTCATGCATCTGTAGATGTTAGTAATGTATGGCAATCGCTTCTTTGATTTTAAAGAACATAACATAAATAAACATAACATACGAAAAATTTAAAAATAATCATACAGAAAGTTTGGGGCTTTTTGGTTTTACCTTATTAAGTAATTGTTATCAGGTAGTAATTGTTAAATTTGAAGTTTAACTTGATATAATGTGATTTTAACAGAACGGTAACGGTTTTTGTAGACGTATCTGTTTAAAAAAAATAAAGTGTTCTCGAATAGTTGAATTTAAATATTTTAAATAGTTTTTTTCTTTATTCTTTGTATTTTTTTTTGCTTCCGACGACGAAAATAGATAAACTTTCCGAAACGTTAAGCCTTTTTTTGTTCGTTAGGCAAATTTGTATATCTGTAAACCTAACTTTTGACAAGTAGTTTCCGTTTGAATTAACGCAGAAGTGTTAACTAAAAATAACTATTTTGTAGATTTTCTTACCGTGGCGAAATACTCATATAGGATTTTTTGGAGAGATGTTTAACTATTTTATGTTTACTTACTACTAGCTTATGTTTCGAAAAAAGTTTTGGTGAAAATGGTTTGTTTTACTTTAACAAGTTTTGAGTATAAATATATTTAAGAAAGTTAGATAAACAATCAATCGCATATATTTGGCCGAGGTTTCAAAAAATGTTTCGCCTGTGTCTCTTTTTTACCCCCTCGTCCTCTATTTTTTTTTTATTTTGAAAGTTGGCAATCCTAGCTTTAACGTTAATATGGGTCATTTTTGTTCAAACTTTTCGAAAAAAAATCATTAAAAATAAAAACGAAAACCCTGGCGAGTATAATTGAGTCATACAACATTGATACCGAACAAATTCTCGAGGGGGTGAAAAAGCTGGCAACGCAGAAACTGGTCAGAGCGATAATAATCAAAAAAATAAAATAAAAACACACACACTCACGCAATCGTATCTACACACACGGGGGCGACCCAGTAATTTCGTTTGGTACATATGGGAGAGACGCAGGCCATCGGGGCTCGAAGGGAGCTGCTTCTAAATTATTGATCTGGAATATTTGCCTCCCCTTTATTTGCTTTAGCTACCCCAATTTATTATGGTCGTTGGAAAACAATGTCCCCCGATGAAACTTTACCACCCACAGAGCCAATTTTTAAACCTCCTTACTCCTCCTTTACAACATTTACTTCATTGGTAATAACCCATACCACTTATGATTCCTTTCAAAAAATTCGTCATCTATACTAATATATAAAATCCTAGTGACTGACTCACTGATTAATCACGATCCCGCTCAAACCACTCAACGTAAAAAGCTCAATTTTGGCATAAAGGTTGATTCTAGGGTGTAGAGGTTCGATAAGAAGGGATTTTTCGAAATTCCAGTTCCAAGGGGGTGAAACCACCCCTCAAATATTACAATATTTTTTATTTAAAAAACGGTCAAGTTTCCGAAAAAACGCTTAAACACGTATATTTTTAAGATTTTTTGAAAATGTATACGGGGTGTTTCGAAAAATCTGGTCATTGATTAATCACGATCCTGCTTAAAGCGCTTGACGTAAAAAGCTGATTTTTAGAAAACAGATTGACTTTACGGTGTAGAGGTTCGATAAGAAGGGATTTTTCGAAACTCGAATTCTAAGGGGGTGAAACCATCCCTCAAATATTAAAATATTTTTTATTTAAAAACCGGAGAGTTTTTCGAAAAAAAAAACTCTTAAACACGTATATTTTATTGTGTTGTTTTACATATTTTAAGATTTTTTAAAAATTTGTACAGGGTATTTCATAAAATATGGCCGTTGAGTAATCACGATAATTCGACGCGAACGAAGTCGTGGGTACACACTAGCTATATTATAAAGTCCTATAAGGTTTGCAGTTGTAAAAAATAAATAAATTAAGAATAAAAAGAAATTTGAAAAGTAAAGCTTATATCACCGATTACTTTGCAATTCACATGTCAAAAATACTTTTAATACCAGATAGACTTGTTATAGTATAATAATTTATTTGTTTATTTATTTTATTTATTTATTTATTTAGCATACAGTCTAACAGGTATAACTACCCATTTATTAGACATATAATAAACACAGGAACAATTGATAAGCTAAGATATAACATCTAAGAATTACATATTATACTACAGTCACACTTACATAATAGAAAATACAAAATAAAGTTAAGGAATAATCTAAGAGTATCTAAAGAATAATCTAAGAATAGAAAATAAGGTAATAGAAAAAATGAAGTTAAAAAATTTAAACAAATTTATACAAAAAGAATTAAGTAGAATATATTAGGAGAGTAACAAAAAATTATATAAAACTCGAAATAGAAGAATATATTTATACTGTAATATACAGGGTGGTCCGAATTGTATTCCGGAAATTTTGACAGCATATTCTCCAGATAAAAATAAGTAAAAATTCGCATTTATACGAAGTTTTTTATGTCCTAAAATGCTTAGTTTCGGAGATACAGGGTGTAGAAGTTTCATTTTTATTTCGATTTTTTCCAAATAATTTTTGAAGTAACGTCCATATTTGGATGAAAATTAGTGTCTGGGAGATTTTTGACATGAGAAATTTGATTTTGAAGTGAATATGATTCCTACTTGTAGAGGGCGCCACCTATACATATTTTTTAACTGGTTTGAAGATTAATAACTTTTCGTTCGTACCTGTATAAAACTACTCAGTAAAAAAATATACATTCACAATGTTTTCTACGTAAAAAAGGTCTCTTGGTAAAAATCGCTACGAGTAATAATGGTTCCCGAGATATTTGGAATCAAAATATTAATATCTGTCATCATTTACATAAATTAAACATGTTGACTAAATAGTTATTAAACTGAAATCATAAATTTGAAATGTTTTTGTGCCAAAAGTTCAACAGAAACTGTTTTATCATCGTTTTTGCGAAGAAAAATTTATGATTAATTTAAAAAAATGAAAAGTGCCCAAATTTATCATTTCAGTCAAATAACTATTTACTCAAAATGTTTATTTTCTGTCAATATAATGACATATAGGGGAAGTGCGGGTATTGCCGCCCACTTAAGCAATATGTTAAACAATTAAGTTATTTTTGATGATATAATGAAAACGAGGACGTCAATATTTAATACTTTTCTTTGCTATTGATGTTTTATTGTCAGATTATTCCGATAGATTATTAAGTGTAAAATATTTTTGATTTTCAAAGTATTGCCTTTGGGTGAAATTAGCCGAACATACGGGTAATACCGCTCACCTATAAGGGTAATGCCGCCCACTAAAAGAAACAGCGTAAAAATACGTTTTGTATAATAACATTACTTGTCTTGCAACAATAAATCAAAAAACACATAATTCAAAAATGCAAAAATATTCTTTTTTTATTAAGTGGAATGTTAAAAACAGTTTAGTTATACATGGTGCATCTGCGAAAAAACAACTACCTGTCCATATCAAAAATATTTTCTTTACTTATAGGTACTTAAAGAACAAAAATCGCAAACAAACTTTCTGTAGTCATCGAAACCAGTGCACTCTTTGTGTGCCCACTTGTGGCAAATACCACACCTATACCACATTTCTGATTTGCCGAATTCACCACAAAGCATACATATTTCATCTTCCATTCCACCATCGTCAGGATTGTCGGAGCTTTTATCATCGCAGAGTTAGTTCACTTTCATTGCAAGAGGATGCACTGGAAGTATCATCATCAAACTTAACGTTTTTTGTTACTCTCTTGACCGGCAGCGGGACTTTCCCTTTCTTTTTCTGTAACTTTCTTTCTTCTTTTTTTTCCAGCTCAGTTTTCTCTGGAGTGGCTGTGAGGATTTTTGATATTCCTAATTTTCTTGCCCTTCTGTTTAGTCCTTTTTTCAACTCTGCGGAGGGCTGTTATTTCTTCAATCGATATATTGGTTTTTACTTTACTCGGATGCTTATCAGTATTTAATAGTGAGGTAGAGGCTTGAGATTCAGTTCCTTGAGATATAGAGGGCTGACGATCAGCTCTTCGAGAGGTAGAGGGTTGAGGCTCAACTTCACGTGAGGCACAGGGTTGACGTTCCGCGTTACCATCAGAGGTAGAGGGTTGAGATTCATGTGCGTCAGGTTCACGTTGAGCTGTTACTGGTATTTGAGAAAGGGTTGCGGGCAAAAAATCTTCATCTGTAAACACATTTGGCCTATATGGTACAATCCCACTAACTTCGAACCCCTTCTGAACTTTTTCAATAGTAGCAACATGGATGAAAGCACGATTAAAAATCTCAGCTACATCATATGGTGTTATTTTTTGATGTATGTTTTGTCTCATAAAAAGTGAGCATTCATTCGAGTAAGCAGATTTTAATCGCCCAAAAACTGTTAAGTCAAGAGGCTGCAGTTTATGGGACGTATGGGGTGGGAAGGATAACATAATTATCCCATTTTCACGACAAAATTCATAAGTCGCTAGAGAGCAATGGCTACTGTGGTTATCTAACAAGAGCAAAACTGGATTTTCTTTAGACGCTGCAGAATGTTTTTTAAAATGCTTTACCCATGTTAGAAATAGCTCTTCGTTCATCCAGCCTTTGGTAGAACATTCGTATATAGCGCCTACAGGTCCATTCCGTTTAAGAAGATCGGTCATTCGAGCTCTCGGGTATATAAACATCGGGGGTATATATATCCCTGAAGCACTTATTGAGCAGCACACGGTGATGTTTCGACCTCTTTCCCAACTTACAGCCTTACCAAGTTGTTTTATACCTTTTGGAGAAATTATTTTGGAAGGCACTTGAACGGTCGTGACACCCGTTTCATCGACATTAAATATACGATTTGGTGGGAAATTATATTTTTTTTAAAACCTCATCCAAATTTGCGAAGGAAAGGCTAACGCTGTCTGCATTAAAACCGGAAATTCTCCCTAAGCTGGTTGGTTCAGGTTTCCTCATGGTCAAGCGTGGATGGCGCCTTAAAAACGATTGCAACCAGTCTTTACCCGCCATTTTCTTTTCGTAGTTGAAGCAATGCGGTATATTGTTTTTTTGGGCAAAATCGTACACAATTCTTCGTAAATCCATGGCTGTAAGGCCATAAAACATCTTTGTTAGGTAAATGCATCGCTCTTCTAGTCGTGTTTCTTGATCAGGTGAAAATGTACAATGACGGCTAAGTTGAGGTGCAGAAGGATTATTTGTTTTAAGGCGATCTTTTAAAGTAGAATAGGGGATTCCTGAAAATAAAATTAAAATTGTTAGAACGTTGAATATGAGTATTTTTTTTAAATATTCATACCAAATTCTCTAGCACTCTTCCTTTTCCCTTTTCCATCTCTAACTGCTTGCATAGCGGCCTGGAGTGTTTCAGTGGCCCAGACTGCATTTTGGCGACAATTTTTTGTTTTTGGCATATCTGAAACTATAATTTACTAACTAAAAATAGGCGGGTAATATCGCCCAACTAAAATTATTGAAGGTAATACCGCCTACTGGTGAGCGGTATTACCCAACATCGCCATTTTGTTTACAATTTTTTTTCTACGACGATCGTTTAAGATATCAATAAAAACGACGCACAGTTGGATATAAGAATCATTAAGTAGCATAACGGTCCAAAATTAATTCGATTTTATAAAAAAGCATGGTACTTACGGCTTATTTTCCGGCAAAAAAAAATTAGACTGGCGACACACTCTATCACATTGCTATCTGTAGAAGCACTGAAAGTGAATCCAAACGTGCGTTCCGTTTTCTGCGACGCGGGGCAATATCAAATGGCTCCATCGTTGCCAAATTTATAAGTTATGTGCAATATTAACAGTTTTATAGAGATGGGCGGTATTATCCGTTGGGCGGTAATACCCGCACTTCCCCTATTGACTATTCCCACTCTAAATATATTGAGAATTAACGGTTGCTCGTAGCGAATTTTGCCAAGAGAGAGGTATTTTTTACGGAAAAAATCACGGAAATGTATATTTTGTTTTATACAGGTACGGACGAAAAATTGTTACTCTTCAAAACAGTTAAAACACATGTAGGTGGCGCTCTCTACAAATAGGAGTCATATTGGCATCAAAATCAAATATTGACATCACTTCAGAAATGATTTGGAAAAAATCGAAATAAAAATGAAACTTCTACACCCTGTATCTCCGAAACTTAGCATTTTAGGACATATATTTATATGAAATTTTTTACTTATTTTTATCTGCAGAATATGCTGCCAGGTTTCCGGAATACAGTTCGTACCACCCTGTATAAGAATAGAAGAATATATCGAAATATACTACCCCTAAAAATATTTGCAGTAATTTAAGACTCACCCTGTACAAGAACGACTATCTACAACATGATAGAAACAAGATTAACACCTCCCGGGTCACTTTAGAGGGCTCAGGGGTGCGAAATTGAAATTGTCCACCCCCTGGAGGCAACTGTGCCACCCTTCCACCATCATACCGGTGTTATTTTATTTCTAGGTTATTTTTCACTCCCTGTAAATAACAATCCCGTCCCATTTCTACGTACTTTGCGGTTTGTGGTCGATCCAGGCGGTGAATTTGAAGAATCCACTCGATTTGCTCTGGAGAGAGATTGAGGTTTACGCCTGATGCACTTTTTATTCGATTAGGGAAAATTTGATTTGAAGGGCTGCGTAATAGGTTTAGCTATGTGTAATTCTAGGGTTAGGATGATGTTCAACAAACGTTTTCGTGATTAAAATACTATGCGTTAACGAATAACTCCTTATATCTGAAGAGTTGAGAAAGCTCAGGTTTTATTTATTACTAGCGTGTACCAGCGACTTCGTTCGCGTCAAATTAATCATTTGTAATGGTGATGATAAAGCAAAGCAAGAATTTCCATTAACATACAAACTGGATAAAATTTTCTCACATTCATGTCAGCATGAGAAAAAACAATATGGCGATATTATTATATAACTTGGTAACATTTTAGGGGTAGTTTCATCTCATTGGAATTTGACTTTCAAAAAATCCGTTTGCCAAAAATAAGCTTTTTACGTCAAGCAGTTTAAGCAGACTCGTGGTTAATCAATTACCCAAGTTTTTGGAACACCCTGTATAATTTTAAAAAAAAATTCAAAATATGTAAAAAAACAAAATAAATTATGCGTGTCCAAGCGTTTTCCCGAAAGACTAACCGTTTTTTAAATAACAAATATTGTAATATTTGAGGGGCGTTTTCACCCTCTTGGAAAAACCCCTTCTTATCGAACCTCTACACCCCACAGTCAATCCGTTTGTCAAAAATCAGCTTTAAACGTCAAGCAGTTTAAGCAGAATCGTGATTACTCAATGGTCATGTTTTATGAAACACCCTGTATAAATTTTTAAAAATCTTAAAATATGTAAAACAACAAAATAAAATATACGTGTTTAAGAGTTTTTTAACGCCAATTTTTAGTAAATGACGTCTAGAGATTGACCTCGTCAAAATTAACATCTATTGTCATTCCCCAGCTATCTTTGACGCCGTTTTTTTTTTCGATCATACGGTGTTTGCGTTTTAGCCTGTGTTTTTTAAAAATAGATATGTCTCCTTATTAATTTTTATCCTCTTATGCCTATATACTTCAATTCGCCACTGGTAATAGGGTGACGAGTAAAAGTAGGCAATTTTCCTTGTTAACAATGTCGATCTAATTATCGTTTCTGTCATTTGCAGACGAGTCGCTTGACAGGGCCTACATTTTCCGAAGCTGAAAAGTAGGTAAGTGATCTATCTGTCTCCCGATGTTAATATTACTCATTTACTTTTTATTTATGTGTTTTATGCGTCTGTCAGTCATTTTACGAATTTTCTACGATTTTTTTTTTATATTCGATTGACTAGAGAAATCGCAACTAATGACATGCTTTGTGAAGAGATACATAAATATTTTTCAGTAAGATTGTATGAGTGAAATTTATGTAGTAGAAAAGTATGTATATTTTTTAGGGGAGATCGATTAATTCAAGAAAATAGGCCTTTAAATACAAAGTTTTTAATAATGTTTAAGAAACTTTTGATATAAGTTACTTTGACAGATCTAAAAACAAATTGTGAAAGATGTTTTTAATGAAGGGGTGAAAAATATAAATAAAGTGTGTTTTTTTAAATTTCAGAGAAACTGTAAGGACTTTGAAATAAGTTTTTCAAAAAAAGCTGTCACTACCTTCTAGCCACCCTATCTCGGGAAATTTTGACTTGAGTAAAAACAGTATAGAGACCATTTTTATGTAAAATGAGACGCTCTGCAACTTTCATTTGGACTTTTTTTTCTAGTCCTTATCGTTTATCCGAAATTTCGAAAAAATTATTATAAGAGGCATATTTGGAATTCTACTTCAAAAAGCAGCCACAACCATTTCTCGCATGTTGTCGACAATAGTTGGTCGAGTTTTGTAAACACTGTCTTTAAAGAAGGCCCTAGACGGTTTTTTTTAATCGTTTGATAAAATGATTGAGTCAATCGATTGAATCAATGAATTTTTGGATTAAAAAGCATTCCCAACAGAGTTTTCGTTTTTAAGGTACTGTTCCCGATGTGTTCCTGTTTTTGTAAAATCCCTGTTAAAATTAGTTCTTAAAGTATTAATTTTTCGTTTTAGTTTGTTAACAGTGTAGTCCGGTTTTAACGCTTTTAAAATTCCCACAATTTTTTCCAACGCCGCGCTTTTTTTATTTCTATTAAAGTAGTCCTCGCTTTTAACTTTCCACAGTTCTGGTGAATCTCGATACAAATCTATTAACAAGCTTGTAAACTCACGTTCCGAATTCGTTTCAGTGTTGTCGGCGTGCGAAGAGTCCTCCATGATTGCTGCCAGGCGCCAGAGGGTACCTATTCTTGACATCGTTCGCAACTTTGCGTATACGCATCACGTGTATTGTTATATGGCTTTTTCGGAGATGCGAGCGATATTTGAAGATGCGAGTGGTCAAGAATAGGTACCCCTGACTGACGGAAAGATTGATTAAAACGCTCCTACACGGTCAAGCGCCCTCTTCAATCATTGGCGTAAATCAAAGTTTTCATCAATGACCATCAATGATTTAGTCAATCGTCAAACGTGTTTCTAGACGGTCAATCATGCTTCATTTAATCGTTTGATCAAAATTATTGACCGTTCATTAGTATTTATTAATTAGTGAATGCACACTGCAGTCACCAATTAATAGAATCATATTGATTTTCCCTTATAGGATAAGTTTCCATTTTTGTAAAATTTCCGAGAATTTTTTTTGTTTTAACTGACACAAAATGATAACTAGTTGTTAAAGTTGAACTAATTTGACAGCTTGTGTTGAAGTAACTTCAGGCATATCACAGCCACCCTATTTTTTCAAATAATAAAGATCTACTGACACTAAATCATAAAAATGAAAATAATATGACAAATATGCATCATATTGTTTGTATTTTTTTATGACAATTAAATCGCAATCGAGCACTTTTAAAAAGCATCATATTTTTATTGTTTTTTTTTTCTACTAATGTATTTTATTTATACATCAAACTTTTGCCATCAAGAAATCTTCTTCCATTTTCCCAGCCACCCTCCATATTCCAACTCCATCATTTTACTTCCATATTTTCTTGTACCACCCCGGGCACCCCAATGGCGGTCCAAGTGGGGTAGGACGCGCTGTGGCAGCCTGGGGGATGTTTTTCCACCCTTTCCCCATTTTTTGGCACCCCCTTTTCGATCTTTGATTAAATAATCGTCTGGTCTCACCCTCGATGCTCTTAAATTGACGTTTGCAGATTCGGCAGGTGTCTCCGCCAATAGGGTGCCAAGGTGATGGTTGTTGGGGGGTGGAGGGTGATTAATAAGGGTTGGGGAGATGCTGGCTGTGTACAGGAAGACGTTTTAATTTTTGTTCTTTTTGTGTTTTTTTTTCGAATTAATGCTTCGGTTTGTGACGAGTTTTTAACCAAGGAATTAAATTTGTTTCCTATTTTGAGAAAACAGCTCATTAAAAAATGGTATTTTTAATTTTCTGTATTATATTTAGTTCTTATATATATGTTTATTCACCTCATTCGACACGAAGTATTGTAGATTAGATTTTTAGAAATTGGAAGTGATGATATCGTTGAAGGACAACTAATGCTACAATTTAAAATTATTTTTAAAAGGTACAGAGTGTCTCAAATAAATAAAAAATATCAAAGTTGTATTTTTTAAAACGTAACACCCTGTATATCATTACATTTTTAGTTTCTTCAATTAAAATAAAGTTAAATTTGATTATGGTTTACCTGACTTTTATCTTGCCGTTTTTGAAATATTTACGATTTTGTGAAAATGCAGTAACAATTTTAATGCTTTATTTCTCTAGGCGTATTTAAGTATTTTAAAACCAAATAATTGCACTGAAGTTTTTCTATTTACTAAATTTTATGTGGCAATAATAAAAATAATACTATCTTATACAGAGTGCCTAAAAATTTATGTTAGATAATTACTAGCTTTTAAACGGGACAATAACTTGTTTTAATTTAAATGGAACATACTGTATATTTTCTGAATCAGATCAGACACAATTTAATTGTCTATCAAATTGTAATATACCGTTTTTTACGTATCTCTTCAAGTTTTCAAGAAAATGCATTTTCTTATAATTTAGACCTCATTTATTTATATACCCATGGTATATTGACATTTTAGATTATTTTTAAAGATGTAACGAATTTTCAAAGAGTACAAATACTAATATTGTCGATATAGTACGTTTATTTCATTAAAAATTCAAATAAAAAATTTAATTTTTTGTAAAAGTATTCTAACTATATTATACCTATGGAATGTCATAGGTATAATACCTTGAAATATTATTTAAGAGACACTCTTTGTATAAACAAAGAAGTATTTCATACCTCTATAAGCTTCTAATTCGAGTCCAAACCGGAAAGAATAACGCTTCCCATTGACCTTTGCCATTTTTCGTCTTTTTTTCCTTTTTTCCTGACCTTCCGATCTTTTTTTATCCCTGATTTTTTTATTCCCGTTGCTCTCATCGGGGATAATCGGGAAGATGCCAGTTTGAGCCAGTTCATTGAAAAGCATGTCCGTCGTTCTCTCGTTCTCTACCAGTTGTTTAACGTTTCAGCTCGTTCGTTCCGCATCCCTAAAGCCGTCCACACACCTCTGTTTTCGTTTTCACATTTTTATATATAATAGCTCTAAAAGCTTAAAAGGTTCATGGTTTGATTGGTTATCTTTCTCCATTTGTTTCTGTCTTTCGCCTTTATTCTCCACCCATCCACTCTTATCCTTCTCAAGTCCTCTTTAACATCTTTTTTTATCTGGTTCTCGGTCTACCTCTCCTTCTCTTTCCACTTATTTCACGTTTCATTCACTATCATTCATCACACTAGGAATTCTTGCTTCAGCCATTCTTTCAATGTGTCCCAGCCATCTCAGTCTTTGTGCTCTTATAGTTGCCCGATATAGTTGCTTTAATTCTTCATTTGTTCTTCTGGTCCATATCTTTTTTCCTCCAAAAATCTTCCTCAGTATTTTTTCAGCTCTTTCCCATCTCCTGCTAAGATAACTAAATCATCTGCCAAGAATAAGCAGTAAACAGTACTGGGGATAGTGGATCCCTTGTCTTAATCCGTCCCTGATTATACATTTTTCAATGATGATATTTTCTGTACATTTCTTCTGCAAAAAGACAAAAATGCGAAATCGAGAATCGAGGCCAGGCGGATTAAAAAAATAATCAAAGTTTAGTCAGCTATGAGCATAAGCATACTGAATAATTTACGCTTTAATAAAAATATGTCATTTTCCTATACAAAAACAATAATTATTTATGTCAAAATTTTATTATGTTTAGATGAAAATAACTTTAATCCTATTTCATAAATTTTAATTATTAAGTATTACACACTTAAAACACCTCCACTGGAAAGGTCGAGTATTTATGAAATTTCTTGTAAAGATTGTAATCAGAAATATGTTGGGCAAACTAGAAGATCAATATTAACTAGATTTAAAGAACATTTAGCTCAGATAAGATATGGTAGACCGGATAAATCTTGCGTTGCCGAACATATTGTTGATAAAGAACATTGTATAGATCTTAATAATTTAAAATTAATTAAGTAAGTCTCAAATTACAGGCAATTAGATGCATATGAAAGCATCAGAATTAATAAATGTAAAGATAGTATGAACAGAGACAACGGTCCAATTCCTTCAAGTTCTTTGTTCCTACTACTCTAGTGGCGGAAATCTAACTGTTACGCTCAGTTGGCTCTGACTCGGTTGGCTAGATTTTGCCACGCCCACTCGGTGCCCACTGGGTGAGTATATAAATGCTCAACTTGTAGATTGTACTTTAGTTTATAATCATCTGCTGATGATGCTAACATGGTTAGCGAAACGCGCGTCCAGTGTAAAAGTAAAAGTGTTTTGGTGTATTGTGGCGATTTAGTGTTTTTATTTTGCTGTGTAACACCAAAGGTTCCAACCCTCAACTGTAATCAGGACTGCTTCATTGTGGAACTTTGCTTTCTTTTAGAATAAAATGAATTTAGATCTTTATAATAATCATACTCAACCATACTCTATTTAACAAAAATATCACTTTTTGTGCCATTATTTCCAAATTATGAAAGAGAAGTTTAAGAAATGTCGCTGGATAAATCTAGGTTAGTTATACCAATCCCGCGTAAAATGTTTTGTACAATCTGACTAGTTTTCATTGGGCATTTTGCAAAGCGACTGAAAACAGATAGGATCTTTGTAAAATATCCTTTTTTTGTTAAAAACGTTGACCTTAGATTGACGAATTGATCGAAAAGGAGTCATTTTTGAATGTGGTCGTGTGAGTATTTGTTTTCCTAAGGTTTTGTATCACCTAAGTATTGATGTGACCCTATATTCTTTAATAAAGCTCAGTGTTTTTTGATTGGATTATTATTTATTATAGTTTGTCTAAAAACAGGACCCATGTCAGTGACACTTCTTGTGTCTAACAGAGTTTACTCAATTATTTAATTGTGTTATCGTGATATCGTGTGTGTTATCAGTTTTTTTATTGGACACTCACCCACCGACAAAACCGTACGATTTTTTGTAGTGTGCGGACGTCTTTATCCCGTATAATCAACAGTTGGTCGTGTCTGATGCGTTCCGACGCCCGATGTCGTCGTCGTCGTCCTATCTCCAGTGTTTTGGGGGGGCGTAGGGGGACGTAAGGGGGGTGCGCGTCGAAAATATTCGACGTCTTTTAAGTTTGGGCGTCGGAAATGGGAGGCGAAATGTCAATTCGGGGTTTCCCGTGGCGTGACGGGGACGCTTTGCGCCCCCTCGCGAACGTAATTCGGTTATGGTGTCGTAATCTTTAATTTTTTCCTTATCGGAGGGTGGATATTTTCTTGTCGCGTTTTGTCGATCGATTAGGAGAGGTTTTTTTATTTTTTAACTTTTGGTAGGGATTTGTCTTTATTTTTGTCTTAGAATGGGTGTAAAAGTTTCTTTTTTTCAAGATTTTTTAATCTATACTGTAAAAATTAATTTGTGAATTTAATAACAATATTAAGGGCTATTTCTTGTTACAGATTATTGTAGTAAATTTACCATCCGTTCTTTAATTTTACCACTCGTTTGTAAAATCGCTGTATGGCTAATTTGTGGCATGTATATAAATATGTTATAATATATCTTTATATTCACCAATATTCTTCCTGAATTTATTTAAAAAATGTGTATCTCATAGTAAATTTACTTATTCATTGTAAATTTATTTTTTAAAATCGCCAACTTCTTGTAATACCTATTACTATAGAGTAACAACAAATTAAAACATTTTATTATAGTGAATTTACAATTACTTTTGTAAATTCACAAATCGTTAGTAAATAATAATAAATTTAATAAAACACGTGTTTAGAATTATTATATTTATTATAAAGGTTAATAAAAAGTCACAAAACAGAAATTATGTATGTAAGATACTCATTGCCATCTCTTCTTGTCTAGAAGAACCTTACTGAAATTCTGCTCCTAACCAAAATAGGAACAATATTGCCATTATACAATATATTTATTTACAATATATTATACAATATATAATATTGCCTCTTTTTATTCATAACGGAACAAGTTTCGCGAAATTTTGCTACTAACTCGCGAACAATTTTGCCATAAGGGTGTTTGTTAGGATGGCGTTCATTGAATATCTGCGCAACCCCATTGCCACATTCATTATTTTTAAAATAAAGTTCGATTATTTCTACTTTTTCTGCAAGTGAGTACACCAATTGTTAAAAAGTTTAACGATATTGAGAAGAACTTCAACGCATAAGTCACAGAACAGGTATCTAGCAACTACCGCAGCTGATCGTTTGACCTTGTGGCAAGTGAAAAAATGCGTAAACATCTAAAAATAATAAGAAAAATCCTCCAATTGGTCGAAGGAATTTATCCTTATCATTTACTCTGATAAATGTTTAAATAAACTTTTCAAATTTCAATCCTTCATATTTTCTCAATGACTCGATTTTCAAAAACGAGGCGGGGAAATATAGAGAATAGAAAGCTCCTTTCCCATTTGAAAAAAGTTGGGGGATGACACCCCCGCTTAGAGGGTTGAATATTTTGCAATCATTTATGGGGCAAAAGTTGTCCCCCTCACAAACAAAATTGACGTGTTTTTGGATTTTTTGAAAAAATAAATACCCTGGCCGTTATGCCTTGCGGAACGTTTTCGATGGGCCACCCTGTATATATTACATTCTTTCACTAACGTTCAAGATAAGAGAACGCATTTTTTTCTCTTTTCTTTTCTACACTTTAAACGTCAATTACTTTACGCAAAACCCTCGAACATAACCTCTTTAATCGCATCGGAAGTGAACGCGTTTTAATATTTGTCGGCGAAACGATAATTTAATAGAGTTTCGTGTCTCATTCGATTACCCCAGACGACGAACAGCGAGAGGAAAAGGGAAAACGTTAGAAATAGAGGATTTTCTCGGCAAGAGGCGCTTTCCACTTTTCACGCCGCGGGTCCGACGAAGTTTTGCCGTGGAAAAGTCAGAGTTTCCGGGTGATTTTTGATCGAGTAAAGTCAGAAAAATAGCATAATATCTCTACTTGGACTTAAATAATTATGTTTTTTTTCCATATCAACTGTTAAAATTGCCTTATATCTATCAAAAATAGTAGATAAAATAGTACTTAAGGGCAAGGGTAGATTAAATGATACTTTAACAGCGAGGATAGGTTAAAAACTTTATTTCTTCTCGCACGTTTTTTAATTGCTTCCATTTTTGAAAATTTTTGTATTCATTTTCATAAGTTATTCGGGATTTAAACGGAAGTAGTTTGGATATGGCGTTTGTCGCCTCAGCTTGAATATCTGTTGTTAATTTACTAACTTCGTTTTGAGCCATTTCTGGCTCCGATTCAATCAGCAATCGACACGAAAGAGAATTAAAAAATATTGACTCAAAACTGACAACTAAAGAGACAGTTTATTTATGTGTCAAATTACATAGAAACCAACGCCAACTCAGCACAATATTTTTTCTACTCGTAATAAATTCCTTGAAATAATAATTTCTGAATATTTTTTAAAACGTACCCAAGCAGCATTTGGACGTCGGGACAACGTTGTGTCACAAGTTGTGTCACGCGACCAAACGTCGGGGCGCACCGTCGGCACAACCTCGTGCCAACCCTAGTCTGCACTAGTTTGGAGAAGAATTTTTTTGGGTCAAAACGACGTTGGATACCGACGTTGGCTTATAGAAGCCTAATTTAGTACAAAAGTTTAGTTTAAAATCCTAATTCACAGAAATACAAAACTAATATGGCGTCTAAGTCGCGTTTTATACTAAATTGGGATAATTATAGTAAAAATATTATTTTTATGATTTAGTTAGAGACATATGTCAGATGGCAGTGAAGGAAAACAAAACAAAAGTATTTAAGTGTGGAGGATGTTTGAAGATCATAATTATTGAAACACTTTAACCGACTCTGTAACTCGTTACCCAAGGCGAAAAAGTTAAACGCAAACAACTTTATTGATAAATGTATTGTTTCTACTTTGAAAAATACTAATGGGCCTTAAAATTAAAGAAGTTTTAAATATTTTCTTGAATTTTTTTTTTAGTAAAATGAGAATAATTTATTCGCAGTCGAAAAAATTGTTTCCGCGTGTTTTTTAGGGTCAAATATTTCAAGTTGATGTATTCAAAAAGCAGGAATTGCTATTTTAGGAACGAAACATTTACTTATTTAACAACATGGCGGTTTTCACTTTGTTGTTTTGGAGATTAAGATGGAGTAGTTCGAGTAGTCGCATACTGGACTAATAAAGTCGCAGTTCGGTCTTAACAGGTAGTATACTAGAGTCTAGCTTGTGCCGCCCTCTATAATCTAAATAAACGAGGGAGTGGGTAAACTATCGGTAATATATGTCGATGTATATTTAAATTTAGTTTTATATGTACCTTGCTTATGTCCCATTTTAATTAAGTTTTTTTTTATAAAAACAAAAACAGCACTGAACTGTCTGACTGAACAGAACAATGAAGTGAAAATTTAAGATTTAAGGTTATGGTTCAATACAGTTACAAAATGGTAGTGACTCGACGTCCTACCAACGTAAGAATAAGGAAATCTAAACAACGTTTGAATTAGTAAAACAGACGACGTTTGCATAACGTTGGAATAGGTCCTGAAACTGACGTCGGAAAACTCTATATTGTCCAACGTTGTAACTACGTTGTCCGAATCACCTAAAGATCACTTAAGCAAAAAAGGTTACAAGACAACTTTTATTCGACGTCGCAGAAGCTTCTACTTTGCTGTAGTACTAGTCAAACGTCGGCACAACGTTATAAAAACGTTTAAATTTATTTTAATACCCAAGGTAGGGAGCTAATTATTTTTTGTAACTAATCCAACGTTGTGTTTAGTAAACATGTATATTTGATAAGATGATAAAATGCCATTTTATCGTCTTGTTTAATAACTATTATTTTTTTATTTAGTACGACTGATATCGGAGATGGAGAACTAACCTCTGTGAAACCGTATCAGGTACTGGCTTTTGTCAAAAGCCCTAATGATACTGTATATGATGATTTATATATAATATAACTCAATAAAGGGGGGCACAACAAATCTATAAAGTCGCGGTGATTAACTCCCCTCCCCCCCACCCATACAACATACAATCTATAACAATTTCTGTTAGGAAATTTTGTAAATAATGTTTTAAAGTAAGTTACGGAATCGATCGTGGAGTTACGGATGTTTTAGGCTTTGGCAAATCTCGCGCACTCCGCACCGACTTTATAGAGTTTGCAGAGAGTTCAGCCACAACTTACCGTACAACAGAATCGATTAAGACTACAAACTTGTACCGACAAATTATCAAAATCGCTTAAATTTTCACCGTGCGACGTTTAATATCCCCTCTCGTATTTATCAACTAATAGCAGTAAATAATTATCTTTAAATTATTATGACGTTAGACGGTAAGGTACGCAGAAATTCGGAACACTACTATCCTGTCCAACGACAAGATCCTTGACAGTGAAAGATGTGTCTGTCATTTTAATTTCACAGTAGTTTATTTTATTTTACAAAGAAATAAGTTGGTACAACTAGAACGCATAGCAGGAAATTAATACATTTAAAATTTGATTGATAAGTGATTACTTCAAAATATTGTGAAAAAAAAACTGTATGAAACTAAAAAAATGTAATCGAGTTATTTTATTAAAAAAATGGTATGTGTTAATACAAAACAAACAAGAACAAAATACCACATACCAAAAAAAATATAAAAAAGAACTATTTTTTATTTTCAAGCTTCAAGAAACTTCCAATTATCAATACAACTTATGTGCAAATAGAAATTTGTAATAAGTAATCCACAGGAATAAATAAAACAACATAATATATAAAAACTATTTTATTAATAATAACACTTACTAAATTTTATATCTTAAAGGTTGATTAATTAACTTTAATCTTAATTTTTGTAAACCATTACTACCTTTTGACATTATTTTTCTACAGTACTAAAATCCATTATTTATCTATTATGTGATGTCGATATTTTACAGCTACTCCAGTACCTAGTATATGTTTAGTACGATCCTTGTAGCATATACGAGATGCACTTATCTACGACGAGATGGTATGCAAACTTTATTGATGGTAACTTTATTGGTGTATAAGACTTCCTGCCTGGGCAGCGAGTATTAACTATAAACTGTGCTCTGGGGGTCTCCAGTAAATTTTACCTCGATTTTTCCTCCACTTGACTTCAAATGACACAAAACACACGTAATAACACGAATCAAAATGCATCAACTTCCAAAACGCAGAATATTTGACATAAGTTGACACAAAATTATAACCTATAATTTGGCAAGACTTTGACAAGCCTCAAAAATCTAAAGGCGAGTTCATACGTATCGGCGTCCGTTTGTCGTTCATCGTTCCGTCAAACCAATAAAATTGAAATATGATCTGTCATTTTTGAAATAAACCAATAAAACTGATTAAAAACAACAAGAGACGACGCATGACGGATTTATATTTAAACCCATCCATAGTTAACTTAAAAAATATTAGAAACTTTTTTTAGTAAAATAAATAGATTGGTATGGGACGTCACCTGCTCTTCTTCTGTCATCGTCTGTCGAAATCGTTGAGTCTATGTTGGTTTGAAAATGGTAGATAATGATAAATAATGAAATAATTCTTAAAATAAATTAATCTTAGTAGTTGTATCTTAGTAGTAGTATTGATGGTTACCGAGTTCTTATTATTAGACATACATATTCAATTAAAAATTAACGGTTTTTGTGCCATCATAACCGAAAGAAACTAATTAAAAAAATTAATTAATAATACACTACGTATTTTCCATTTTTTAAACATAATACACGTCATTTAGTTCAACAATATCTTTTTACTCGTATTTTTATATTTAATATGATCCGAACGACGAAAATATGTATTATATCCCCGACACACTACTATTAAATAATTTCAGCGTTTTTATTATATGAAAAGTATATAATAAATTGAATAAAAACAGGGTAAATTACACAGTTCGGTAAACTATTTGTGCTTGATAAATATACGATATCAACAACAGGGACATGCAACGTGAAAGTTTTATACTAAACAACATTTATTAGGTTGAATAATTGAAGGAATAGTTTTTATTTATACCGCCAAGGGAAATTAGTTAACATTATATGCCGGAAAATAAAAATTGGGTATGGTAATTCGATATGTTTGTTATTATTAAAAAGATTTGTCTTTTTATAAAAAACTTTAGTCGATAAAAATATTTAAGTTTTTTTATTAAAGGCTTAAGTCAGGTTTTTATATATTTTTATGATATATTTTTCAGCAGCAGTTCTTTTTCTCTTAAAAATCCTCCAACCCTTCGCTTATGCCATCGATATATTACATAGTGATCAGATCACACCATTCGCCATTTTTTAACAGACATGTTTTTCTGCTTGTAGTTCTGAAAATTAAACGTTTTATTTTATGTGTTTTTAGTCTCATCTGTATACCTACAATATAAAAAGTTCGTATCAAACGTGTATCATTCAAAATTTAATCTGCGACGCGACACGAGGGGCGATCCAAAGAGATTTGATTTAATTTGTAATGTCAGAGTTATCCTCATAAAAATTAAAATTTCTAAATTATCAGGTGCCCATTGTAACGTTTTTAGTTCGTTACATGTCTTTGATTATGATATATGATGTCTGGGCACAACCCTGTTATTGTTTGGCACAACCCTATTATTGTTTGACACAACCCTGGTATCGCTCTGTGGGAGCGCGCGCTGTCAACATCGCTTCTGTCAATTCTCTGTGATCTAACTTCACTTTTGGTTGGACCGTTTGGCCTCTTAGACGCCATTAGTCCCAGTGTTGAGAAATGGTGGTCATTTAAATCTGGCTGTATTATCTGAATCAGCTGCCATTTCGAAGCTACAGGTAAAGTGAGTTATTTTCCTTTTAGATTCGATATTATTAGTGAATATTTTTAGGGTAGAGTTACGGATGTCCCAACTTGTATTTGTATTTGGCTGGCACGTTGGCGTCCCTTTGCTTTTGTCCTCCAGAATGTCATTTGGAAGAAAGGACAGATTGTTTATTATTTATTGAGCCCTCGGAAGTATTTCGAGGTAGGTTCATTTTGTTTATTAGACGGTGTTTGATTTTAAACAAGAGTTTCGTGTTCTTAGGGTCTTACGGACGGACATTGTCTTACGGACAAGTGTCCAAGGTATGGACTATTTTTCAAGGTCCTAGTAGTGTTCTCTTGTGCCACTATCTTATGGACGGATGTCCCATGGACAAGTGTCCCCAGTAGGATTGATTTGTCTTACACATAGAGTGCCCCAGCGTGGATGTGGCTTGAGCCCCGTGCTGCTTCACCCCCATTTCTAAGCCTGGATCGCCGACAGACAGTACAGAGATGCTAGACCTCCTCGCGCTGCTACTGTTTGAAGCAGGGTTACATAAAAGAACAGCTAAGTGTATATTTAAGTTCTAGTTTTGCATTTAACATCTAAAATGTTTTCAGTCTTAAACAGTAACGTACATTTTAAACAATAGCGTACAGACTATATTTAGTGGTTAGATTATTAAGGATATTTATGTCGATGCAGTAGTAAAAGTGTGATTTAGATTTTAGATTTCATAATATCACGCATTGTAATAGTATTACTTTCTATAGACATTATTATTACGCTATACTAACAGATGAATAACGAGATAGATTCTAGAATCTACAGGTTGCAACACATCTGATTTAACACCGTATAAATTTAACAATTTAAATAAAGTAATGCTACTTTTCCTATATTTTCTATAACGTTACACGCATTGTATTTTCTTTATAGTCTTTTCATAGAACGTATTTAATATTATTTACATATATAGTTTTACTCAACAAGTAACCACTATAATAATTATATTAATTGTACAATGCTATTTACCATCAGAATTCATCATGAATAAATATAGTCATTAGTTTTAAGTATTATACAACTGTGTTTTCTTTCTCTGTACACGCCTGGCGCCCAATATCTATTTTTTTGTTTATTGTTCTTAATTAGTTTTCTTTCCAGTGAAATACCTTATCCACGACTGCTCTCCGATGAAAAGCTGCCGTTCGCAGTGGTAGTTGTTTAAAAAACGCTACACCATATTAGTCGACGCCGTGGTAACCGTGCTTGTTGATTGTTTCCATTTCGACTTTGACAACTCAATTATTGATGTTCAATTTTGTTTTAAACGTTCAGTTTTAGCAAAAAGCAAAAAATAATATTAATGTGGGTGATTCTGATTCTGAAAGTGTCCCTTCGGATACTGAAGGCATTGCGCAATACGTTGTCGATTCCCTACTTCCCGAAAAATCAAGACCAACGTACGAGCAAGCCTATGTAAAACTTGAAGATTGGTGTAAAGGGAAAGGAATCAAGAATAGTAGTAACGAAAAGGTTCTCCTGGCATATTTTGAACATCTTTTAAAACATAGGAAGGCTTCATCAGTTTGGGTATATTATTCCATGCTACGTTCAGTTATATACCTTTTTTTGCTTGTTTCTTATTTTAAAATTTGCGTGTTATTATGATCCCCTGGATCATCCAGTATTATGTTAATAATATCACTAAAAACGTTATGCGAAATAGTAAAATAATAAAAGAAAAAATCCCGTATCCCCAAAAAAAACCTCCACATATTTTACATCGAAGAACTGAACCAAAAAACATAAATTTACCGAATACAAATTGTCAATCGACCACCACCCTTCCAGGATCATCCCCCTCAGAGCTTTGATTACATCGGGGGGATGCAGCCGTAAGGGTTGGGTCACGCGGTGTCGAGAATTAAACGAGTTTTTACCTAGTCCAACCCCTGAATTAGTCAAGCGATTGAAAACGGGGGTCGTATACGAGGGGTATCTTGTCTTGCGGTGTCGTGGGCGGCATTTTGGGGGTTGGAGAGCGGTTACAGATTGGAAAAGAGAGACAGAACGTCGCAGGTATATAGGGGTGGGTTTGGTTCTTAATCAAAAATCGACTGATTTATTGGAAGGGGTGGGGTTTTGACATTTTTTTCTTTTTCGAGCAATGTATCTCGGTTTATTCCGGCAATAAAATCAAATTATTTCTGTGTATTTTTGAATTTCGTTCTTTTAATATTGATGTAGTAGCATGGCGCTTTGACAGGGTATCACAGTAACTTCTTATTAGACCCGAGATATGTGTTTTGCAAGCGACGTATATTTTTATCCATGAAATTTATTACTGAAATTTTGTATGTTTTGCGTAGTATTTTCGTTTTTTTTTCATTTTTTTAAAGAACTTTTTTACACTTGAATTCATTTCGACACAGTGTTACCAGAAATTTTCGAGCGAATTTCTTCAAAGGAGCCTTAAAAACCTCATATTCCTTCAACTTCACAAAAAATCCAGATCTTGTGAAAAATCACCGAATTTTGTGTATTACACCTGTTTTATAATTAGGAGAAAATTTTTAAAAGCTTATTTCTGGTAATATTTGGACACCGGACACTGATGTAGTAAAATAAACTTTTTATTAAAAAATAACACGATCAAAAATGCTGTAATAGATACTCGAAGCAATATTATAAAGTACGTTTCAAAAAATTCATTGCATACAGTGACTGCTTGAACCGAGAACAATTAATCGTGCAAGACGCCACACAGTGGGGTATTTGACACAGATAGTTGATCGAAATTTTTTATGTAGACCTTATATAAATTATTGCTATTTTCAATTAAAGAGGAAATAATATGAACAAAATAAAGAATAATTCGTCGATTCTAAAAAAAAAGAAAGAAAAATCACTGTTCCAGTGTTTTCACGGTCAATGCCACTAATGCCAGTAGTAATATCGCAACTAATACTATTAATGCTACGACTGATCCGCGAGCAATGCCCATACCACTAAAGTCGCTACTAATGCCAAATTGTGCTATATTGCTAATGGCACTAATGCGATCGCTTTGCACACAACAATGCCATCGCAGTTTACACCTCGCATTAGTATATCACTGATTGGCAAATTAGAGGAAACCAAGAATGTTTTTCTCATTTTATCAGCAAAGTCGCAAAAAGTCGCAGTATTTTATTTTACTGTACGAAAGCCCAATGTTTACTAAGTAAAACGTATATAGACAATATGCTGAATTCTTCGAAATGCGCAACTAAATCTCTAAGTATAATAAAAATGTCACAAATTTAATCAAATTTTCTGAATAACTGCCTAACTTTTAGTTGCAAAAAAATCGTTAGTATAGAGAATATCAAAATAAATAATACGTTTTTGTAGAATACATATCTGCAGCTTGCTGAACCATTTTCAAACAAAACAATAATATAAACGTAAAAAGAGCACAAGAACAAAAACAATTTATAATTTTAAACATAAAATTTAGCCATTTACCTCTTATCTGTGAGAAGTAACAACTTTGACGTTTCGTTGAAACAAATGAATGCAACTAAACACACCTATAGATATTTTATTCTGTAAACTTTGCCTATAGCAACGCCAATCATGGCAGACATGATTTATCTTATCATTTATCTTTTTTTGGGAAATCTTAAACACATTTGCTTTTTCGAATTTCGATCACCTTTTTCATGCTAATACCCCACCGTGCGCCATGATTAGCTGACTTATTAGGTATGTTTTCCGTTTCCCTATTTATTTCTTTTGAATTGCGGACTTTTTGACAGCAACGTTGCTTTAAACTGAGGCATCATTAATTAAACACTGTTAAAGTGAAAAAATAGGTGTAGAAAAGGCAATGAATATTCCTACTACATATTTTAACAATTTTGTTGTGCAAAACCGCCAGAAACCTTCATTTTGTCTTCTTTTTGGATAAAAATCCTTCAGTTCTTCATATTGAAGGAAATCCTTCAATTATGGCAACACGGGCTATGCAGTCACGTCATTGCCTTTAGTTGCGACCATTCTCCAACTCCTTAAAATACTTGAACCTGTTTAAGCGAAACTCTCCGTAAACCATTAAAAATGCAAGAAAACCATCTCAATCAAAAACAACGCTGTTTTCTTTGAGGAAAGACGGATTTGAGTTTATCAAAAAAGTTCAAGAAAATGAACAGGTCAAAGTGAAAACCCCTCCAGCTAGTTTTCTAATCGGAAAAACTTGAGATGCAGGGAATATATATGTTTAATTCAAGCCTATGGCTCTACAATAGGAATACTTAATAAAAGAGCTCGCCTGGATTAAGCGATTGCATGGATGGAGCAAGCAGTTTTGTGCCTTGCCTTAAGACAAGCAGGCAAGCGAGTACATGCACGGGCGCTTTTTGGTTTTGATCCCTGGAAAATACAAAGATGATATTAAAAATGCAGGTGGATTAGTTTCTAGGCTTGGATTTGTTGCAGGGGATCAGTGGACGAAAGAATAAAGAATGATTGCGATAAAGTTATTATAGAAAATAATAAAACTTATAGGAATATATATTAAAGAGAATTATCTTCGTGTATTGAAAATGGATCATCAAAGAGGGAACAATTAAGATGGCGCTGCTGTAGCAAAAGCTCTACATTTAAAATAAGCGACAACAATTTTTAGAATAGGAAATAATTAAAAAGAGGTAGATACATTTTGTGATATTTCATTCATGTCTACGACTACTTCAACGGGCTAAAAGTTAGTTCTATTTTCGTGTCCTGCGAAATATCGTCGGACACGTTGAAAGATCGTTTGACATCGATAAAACCGTTTTTTCGGTGCAGCAGGAAAGCGTGTCACAGTGTTAACGCGGCAGGAAGGGTCGGATTCGGTCAGATACCGACGAGAATATGTGTGTTTTCGGCCTTGTTCAACCCCTGTTTTATTTCCTGCTTTCCTGCTGCTCTGTTTTGTTTTTTTTTTATTTTGGGGTCAAATGGTGACTTGGAAATTTTTCAAGTTGTATCAAGCAACAATAATATTTTTAACAATATCCAAGGACTGAGATTTCTATAATATGACAACAGGATGTAGAAGTTTCATTTTTATTTCGATTTTTTCCAAATAATGTTTGAAGTAACGTCAATATTTGGATGAAAATTGTTGTCTGGGAGTTTTTTGACATGAGAAATTTGATTTTGATGTCAATATGACTCCTACTTGTAGAGGGCGCCACCTACAAACTGGTTTGAAGAGTAATAACTTTTCGTCCGTACCTGTATAAAACTACTGTGTAAAAAAATATACATTTACGACGTTTTTTACGTAAAAAAAGTCTCTTGGTAAAAATCGCTACGAGTAATGGTTCTCGAGATATTTGGAATCGAATTTATCAATACCTGACTACTCATCATTGGCATAAATTAAACATGTTGAATAAATAGTTATTAGACTCAAATTATAAATTTTAAATGTTTTTGTGCCTAAAGTTCAGCAGAAACTGTTTTATCATAATTTTTTCGCAGAAAAATTTATGATTAATTTAAAAAAATAAACTATCTATTCATCGTTTTTATTTTTTTTTCAATAATGACATGTAGATATATAATTTCCATTCTAAATAAATCTTGAGAACGGTTGCACGCAGCGATTCTTACCAAGAGACTATTTTTACATAAAAAGTCATGGAGATGTATATTTTTCTACTCAGTAGTTTTATACAGGTACGGACGAAAAGTTATTACTCTTCAAAACAGTTAAAACACATGTAGGTGGCGCCCCCTACAAATAGGAGTCATATTGGCATCAAAAACAAATTTCCCATGTCAAAAAATTCTCCCCGCCACCTATTTTCACCCAAATATTGACGTTACTTCGGAAATTATTTGGAAAAAAAATCGAAATAAAAATGAAACTTCTGCACCCTGTGTCTCCGAAACTAAGCATTTTAGGACGTACATTTATACGAACTTTTTTACTTATTTTTATCTGCAGAATATGCTGCCGAAGTTTCCGGATTACAGTTCGAACCACGCTGTATATTTTTTTGTTTGCCGGAAGTAATTGCTGGGTTTCCAAAAAGCAACCCTCAACGACGAATGATGCACCACTACGAAATTATATGTACGTTCCCAGACAGATCTAAAAACAATTGAGTTTTTAAAGCAAGAAAACATCGAATTGTCGTACCATCCTCCATACAGTCCCGACCTAAGTCCTAACGACTTTTTTACTTTTCCAAAAATCGCTAATCAAAGGTTCCAGACAGGGCCGTATCTAGACCAAAATTTCGGGGGGGGTTTGGCTTGGAGGGGGGTACAAAAGCTGCTAGGAAAAAAGCATAATAAAAAAATCGCTTAAACGATTGACTAACTCTTCGATATCGATATTTATTTCTCTATGTACGCTTGATAGAGCAAGTCCTGTCAATCGCTCCTGACCTGTAGAGTTACGTAGGAAGTCCTTCAATCGTCTTATGCCGCAACCGCACATGCGGCATTTAGCGAACTCCTTAGCGTGATCGGACTTCGCCTTTCCATCCACACATGCGGGCTCTGATAGCAACAACATAGAGACGAGCGCTCGTTCTCGTCGCCGATCGAGTCGCCGAACTCCAACTTCCTCATCCACACACATAGGCATAGGAAATCGGCGAAGCCCCGATCGGAGATCGCCGAATACCGCATGTGCGGTTGCGGCATTAGGGTTGAAAAAGATCTTTCTGGTGTAGCTGTTGACACTGGTAGAGTTGCTAGGATCATTAATAAAATGTATATATTTGGAAATATACACTGGTTACACTCCGATTATCGTTTCGATGGCGTTTTTAGGTCGGTCGACTGCAGGTAGCTGCTTCAATTTTTGCCGCCACAAGTCTAGTTCTGCCGCTAAAGTGTCATAGTTCAAGAATTCTTTGTCTAATAGCAGAACAATAACAAACGTTAATCACGTTAATGACCAGCAAAACACACAACATTCAAAATCTTGTCCTTGTCAAACTTTTGCTGTATTAAACACTTGAATGTTGAAAGTCGAAAATCGAAAATGACATTTGCTTTCAAAGTGGAAAAGTGAGGTTAAGGTGTATAATGTATATTTATCAATGACTAAAGAATACAAGGACAAATAGCACCCGAGACCAAACTGTGACCATTCTTCCAAACAGTACCGTGGCACATATTTTACTTAACATTGCCGCTTGAAGGGATATTTATATTTTTTATATTATATGGGCGTTACATGTTCTTATATTCTTTAGTCATTGATATTCATCCATATTCTTCTTCTTTTTTGTTGTTTCGTTCTTACTTACTTACTTAATGATCATTACTTTTTAAAAATTTTCGGCCATAATTTCGGGGGGGGTTTGAACCCCCAAAACACCCCCCCAGATACGGCCCTGGTTTCAGACACCAGAATAAGCAGTCAGCTTTTTCAAAAACGCAGTTTAACTAACAATCCAACTTAACTACCAATAAGTGAGTGGAATGACTTTTCAGAACTGGTTTCTCTTCGTAGAGAATAAGTTATCTATTGTTTTTTTTCGTACTTGCACGCCTAATGTGAGTCACTCAATATTTTCAACTAATCTCAATTTTGTGACTGCCTCCATTTTTCCCTCCCTCATTCCAGAACAAAAATTAAAACACAACTCGGAACGCTGCTCTAAAAGCCAGTGGCGCAACATCCGCTTCCTGTTTGATTTAATTAGGCAACCCACCAGCGACGAATCCGTCCGCATTACACTCGTTTATTACCGAACACGAACAACGTTTCGAACTGCCTCACACCTCCCGTCCTCAGTCTCAAACACCTCACTCTTCCCCTCCTCCATCTCTCTCGCGTTATTTTTTATTTTTTTTTCGCTCCCCTCAATGCTTTGGGTAATTAAATAACCGGCGGTACTTTCCCCAAACCTCCGAAAATTCTCTTTTTTAATATTTTTTTGTGTGTGTCGTTCCGTTCTTTTGCTCTTCGCGTCTGTCGGAAAAAATTGCTGCTCGCTATATACGGGCTACGTATTAATAATTTGCATTTTTTTCCGAATTAAAAAAAAAACGAGTAAAATCAACGGAATCGTCATCCATTAGGGTGATTAGGGGGGTGGTGGGGGTGGAAGTGGGGGAGACGGGGGGTAGATAGAGTTCGCGATGGAGGTGGTAGATATAAATTAGTAAAATGGAGTGTGTGTATGTGTGTTGCCTTTATTATTATTTTCGTTGTATTGTGTATCTGTGTTCTGTTATTTTTGTCTGAAGTTTTCAAAATATTTTTTTTTTCTATTAAAAATATTTATACTTGTTTTTGAAGGTTTATATTTGATTAATCACGATCCTGCTTAAAGCGCTTGACGTAAAAAGCTGATTTTTGGAAAACGGATTGACTTTAGGGTGTAGAGGTTCGATAAGAAGAGATTTTTTGAAACTGGAATTCTAAGGGGGTGAAACCACCCCTCAAATATTAGAATATTTTTTATTTAAAAACTGGAAAAACTCTTAAACACGTACCTATATTTTATTTTGTTGTTTTACATATTTTAAGATTTTTTAAAAATTTATACAGGTTGTTTCATAAAATATGACCATTGAGTAATCACGATTCTGCTTAAATTGCTTGACGTTTAAAGCTGATTTTTGGCAAACGGATTGACTGTGGGGTGTAGAGGTTCGATAAGGAGGGGTTTCTCGAATCTCAAATTCCAAGAGGGTGAAAACGCCCCTCAAATATTACGATATTTGCTATTTAAAAAACGGTTAGTCTTTCGGGAAAACGCTTGGACACGCATAATTTATTTTGTTTTTTTACATATTTTGAAATTTTTTAAAAAATCATACATGGTGTTCCAAATTCCAACGAGGTGAAACTACCCCTCAAATATTACCAAGTGATATAATAATATCGCCATATTGTTTTTTCTCATGCTGACATAAATGTGAGAAAATTTTATCCAGTTTGTATGTTAATGGAAATTCTTGCTTTACTTTATGATCACCATTACAAATGATTAATTCGACGCGAACGAAGTCGCGGGTACACGCTAGTATAATAAATTAATGGTCAAATAGTATTGCATAAATTTAATTAATTTTTTTTCTTTCATTTTTTAGTCAATACACAAAGAAAAATAATTTCTTTTGTCTGGTCCTTCTCCTCATTCTTTTTTACCCTTTTTCCGCATTTAAACGGGCAATTATTCAAATAGTCTCCGCCGCGATACCATCGAACGCCGGTGCGTGCGGTAGTACCATCTCTCAATCGTCCCGACTCGCCGTGTCATTTGCATCTTTATTAAGCCCCGGGCAGTACGCAGCTTAGTACCTCTCGGTGGGAGCAGCCACGGCGATCTCATTCCGCCAATAAAACCACTTTCTCCCAGACGCACACGCTACGCCATTGGTCGAAAAATTACCTAGTACCGAAAAAAAATTGGCGGCGCATCAGCGCGTCGATATTACGGGGTGGTACGACCGCAGTGAGGGGGAGCTAGATTATGCGAGATACATTCCCGAGACGGGCAATTTCGAGTAATTACGATATATTCAAATCGTTTCTGCATTTGTATAATCTTTGTTCTCGTGCGCCGGCGAAGATGGTACCATTTCTCGAAATGAAACGTTTTCCGAGGCAGTTTTAATGGGTTCCGATGGTTTAATAAAAGAAATTATGCCGGGCAAAGTATATAAGAGATGGAAGGGTTTTTAGCTTTCGTAACTTGAGGGTGTGCAGACGTGTATGGTCTATGGTAATGCGTGGTAATCGGAGGTAGAATAATGACAGAGCGGGTTATAAAGTTAGATATAAGATGTACAAAGAGGAACAAAGGAATTTTAAACATATCGAAACTGGAGAAAAACTTATAGACAGTTGGAGGCTTCTCTCAATACCTCAATTCAAAAAAGAAATATTGTGTGCACTATGTGCGCATTTTTGAATCTATATCTCTGACTACGACTACTACCTAACTGCTATTAACCAACAATTTGTTTTGTGTGGTCTGTGGTCTGTGGTCTGTGGTCTGTTTTTGTTTAAATATTTTGATCATTATTCATGTTGGGGATTTATTTTTAAATTAATGTTAATCGTTAGGCAACCAGTAAACCAAGGAATATGTATTTTCTTTTTTTCAACCGATTTATTCTCAAAACCTGAAACATCTATAAATAAAAAGTCGCACAGGTCACTAATTACTATAATAAACTTTACCCTTAGAATTACTTCTATTACAATTAATCTCCATTGGTATACTTTTCCATGACAAATAATCAACTTTCCAACAGTTTTTAAATGATGTAATACTTCTTCATGATGCAAAAATCTTTTCGTTAGCGCACAAAGGACAAACGATATGTTGGATTTTCAGATTAGTTACTTGGATCCTCATGTTCATTCAAAGACGATGTACATGAACATTATTTACCACAAACGTCGCAAACTAAAAACCTAGTCTAAACGTTCTCTAACCCAGTGTGAGTACATAGACACCAATTTTCATACAAATATTGACGTTATTTCAGAAATAATTTGGAAAAAATCGAAATAAAAATGAAACTTCTATACCCTGTATCTCTGAAACTAAGTATTTTAGGACATACATTTATACGAACTTTTTTACTTATTTTTATCTGCTGCCGAAGTTTGCGGAATACAGTTCGGACCACCCTGTATATAGAGATCATTGGAGGCAGCAAAGAAGCCATCGGCAAACCATCATCTTGAACATAAACTTTTAACTATTTTAGGGTTGTAAACAATAGGTACAATGCTTCTGGTCAGAGGATAACAAAACTGCTTATACATACCCTACCTAGAATTTCTTCTATAGCAGTTAGTCAGTGGTAACTTGAAAGAACCAAAAACTTTTTTTTTCGGAAAATTTCCAAAAAAAACTTTTTATTTTTTCGTCCCCGCCCATCATCGATGTCCGACGCTTTCGTTTGGCCAGGCCCGTTCGCCAATTGGCGTTATTTTCGGCAGCGCCGCGACGCTCAGCGCGAAAAACTAGGCCGGCCCGCATTAAATATATTATGTAGTGTTTTATATCGCCCGTCCAGGCATTAAACGCCTGCAATGCCTCGCAATATGCCCCGCTATGTACCACATACAATGCCCCGGCACGTATACTATATGAATGAAAGAGAGCAATAAACATGTAAAATGCGCCGAAAAAGATTTAAATATTTTGATAGAATTAATTGGTTGGGAGAATGTGTGTGGGTGCGTGTGCGTGGAGAGCAGCGGTAAAAAGAGAACGAGGGGGGTGAGGTGGGGTGAAGGGGAGGATTCGAAGCTCCGCCTTTTGTTTATTTGTTTATATCGCCGGCCACGTGTCTTTTTGTTTTTTCGTTTTTCCTCGGCTGGTAGCTGTTATATATTTGCTAATAATAATCAAAGTAATGATTAGGTAAGAGATGTAGAGATGTGGATTGTATGGGAGGGGATCTATTGTATCCCTTTTCCTTGAGTTATAACTCATCATACAATCTCAGGGCTTTGTTGAATGCCAGTATTCGAGACGGTGTTATAGAGATTAGTTCTTCTTTTCAGATATTAGTCCTACCAAAGTTTATGACACGAATGGTTGTCGTCTCGGCGCACTCAGTGATGAGTTGTTCTGGTGTTTCCCATTTTCCCCACAGAATCTGCATTCGCCGTTGTTTCTTAGCTTCAATCTACTGAAGTGTTCATTGTGGAGACCATCAGTGTCCTGTTGTAAACCCCGTGATAGTTTTAAGATTGTTCTTACTTAAATCAAGGAGAATCTTTGATTTTCTCGTCATAATCCTGAGAAATATCTTCGAGTGTCTTAGACCGTTGGAGGATTCCTATTCCAAGTTCCAGGAGTCTTCCAGATTCTTTAGTTCCGCTTTAAGTTTTTATCTCCTTTCTTTTTCTTTAAACGACTTGGCTTAGCATTACTCCATTTATTACAGTTGAGGGTTGGAACCTTTGGTGTTACAACAGCAAAATAAAACACTAATTTACCACAAACACTCCATTTATGTCGATAAACATGAAACAAAATATATTTTTCCAGCATCATCATAAACATATAACGACAGATCTGAAAAAATATATATTTATTTATTCCTTATTTTTGACGAATTCGTACGTATTTCCCCCCATATACATACAGCACCCAATAACCCGCATTTTCCCTACCCCCGGGCTATTATTTTCGCAATTTTCCTGATCGAATTGAAAATTTTTTCCACAGCTCGTCGCAAAATACACTCACACTCCCCCATATCCCCCCCATTTCGCGTCTCTTTTTTAGATTTCTATATCTCCCCCCATCCCCCACTCACTTTATTTTTCGTTTGCCGCCGCGCAGCCATATTCAAAAATAAACGAAGCGACACCGAATAGCCTCCCCTACACCCCTTTCCTCTAAAACTCCCCCTTGGCGGTGTTCGACTGCTAATTTATTTTAAAATTAGTCCGAATGGCGTGTACAGGGTGTCCCATTGAATAAAAATACCAAGGAAGGTAGATATATATCATAGTATAAGGAAACTAGTACCTTTACTCCTTGTCAAGTCCTTTGTTCTTTTTCTGTCACTTTAAATGACCTTGTTCGCGCGTCCCGTGCCCACTGACATAGCTGTATAGTCGTGGTCTATAACTAGGCAAAGTATAGTCGTAGCACTCGCCATAGTTTCACAGAGATGTATTTGCGTCAACCACAGGGAATTGCTGAGCATCCTTGAAAGAAGAGGCCTGGATACCCAAGACCTGAAAATTATCCAAAAGCTATACGAGCAACAAGTAGCGACAGTAAAACTACAGGACACTGAAACAACAGCAATACCTGGCGTTTAGTTAGGCAAGGATGCGTATTGAGCCCTATGCTCTTCAATATGTACTCCGAACTAATATTTCGAAATGCGCTTGAGGGATCAGAAGACGGCAAAAAAGTGAATGGCAGGCCGATTAACAACATGAGATATGCTGATGATACCGTCGTTATTGCAGACACCACTGAGGGCCTGCAAAGACTTCTTGATAGACTGTCCTCGGTGGGCGACTCAATGGGTCTCAAGATAAATACAAACAAAACAAAAGTCATGGTGATAAATAGAGATGCAAGACAGGCAACGGAGGTAGTCGTAGGTGGGACACCAATAGCAAGAGTCTCAAAGTTTAGATATTTGGGCAGTTGGATTAGTGAAGATCTAAACCCAGACATTGAGATCAGAGCTCGAATTGAGATGGCTAGATCAAACTTCCTAAAATTGCGGAACCTACTGTGCGATAAACGTCTCAACATCCATATAAAAGACAACTTCGTCAAGTGCTACGTACTTTCCACACTTCTCTACGGGGTTGAGTCGTGGACACTCAAAGTAAGCGCAATGAATAAGTTGGAAGCATTTGAGATGTGGGTATATCGCAGAATGCTGAGAATACAATGGACGACCGTGTCTCGAATGAACGAGTTCTAAACCAAATGAACAAGGACCGAGAACTCCTCGACATAATAAAAAAGAGGAAAGCAGCCTATTTGGGCCATATCATGAGACAGAGCAAATATGAATTCCTTCAGCTCATCATCGAGGTTAAAATTGAGGGAAAGCGCGGACCCGGACGATGGCAATGCTCCTGGCTGAAGAACATCAGAGATTGGACAGGCCTGGACTCACATACTTTGCTGAGAAGAGCGAAAAATAGAGAGGAATTTGCCATGGTTGTTGCCGATCTTCACTGAATGGAGAAGGCACTTTAAGAAGAGAAGAAGAAGTATTTAGGAAAATATGAGTTCAAAATAAAATAAAATAAAAAAATTTGATCGAGTAAAAACTTGCTTGAAAACAGAATATTTTCACAGTTCGTGTAAGTAACAATTCTTCTGTATCTGAAAATCCTCTGATGGGAAGAAATGCAAAAAAAATATATAATGACAAATTTTTATATTATTATCTATTTCAAAGATTTTCTACAACTTTTTTTTAAAATTTAAAACAAGTTTAATTTTAACATGTGTTTATTTTGTAGTAATATATTGGTTAGGTGATTTTCAATGGATAACTAATACATTGAACAACACATTGTACTAAATAATAAAATAACATATTTAAACTTCAATAATTGCTAATAAACATTACACAGAAATTTCAAAAGAGAAAAGAAGCAAGAACAATGAGAAATAGCATCACCACTTTCTCACGTAATAAAAGAAATTTTTTTTAGTTATTGTTCAACACGTGCTTTGATTAAGGCTTGATTAAGGTTTGCAGAACTTCAGCATTTGCCATACAATAGCGAGCAATTTGTTACAATGATTTTGTTGATGTTTGACCATCAAAATCTTAAAAATAAAGATATACAAATAGTTGTCTAAAATGTGCTAGAATACGGATATAGTATAATCCTTTATCTTTAATTTCCTTCTTCATTTGTGTAAAAATACCTTGCCAGTTTTACATAAAACGTTAAATGCCGAACGCTTATTTTGCTACTTTTTCGGACTAGTAGTAGTTTTAGTATAGTTAAAATATTTGGACTTTTTTATAGACACCCTGTATAATTTTCTTGAAGTACTTCGGACAGCCCTGTATACGGTCGTCGTGTGGCGCGCGGTTTATTTTTTTATTTCGCTCAACTGCCTCCCCACCCTCGAAAGCCACCCCTGCCGCCACGGCCTGCCACTATTTTTTCTACGTTGATTTTTGTTTATTTCGCCGTTGGAGTTTCATATTTGGGCGGAGTCCGTCGATGATCGTCACGTGCTCCGTGCACGGCCTGCTCCGATGCGTTTTTATTTCGTTTTTTGTTTCGTTTCGTTGTTGCTCTATACTATTTTTTTTTCTATTTATTTGTTTCGCTATTCCTATTTCCATTTTTTTCCGAGGCGGGCGCGCGTTATTCATTTTCCGATAACAATTTCAGAAAACAACAACAATTATTGTTCGAACGTTCGGACGGATCTCTCTACCTTTTTCAGTCGGATGGGAAAACTAAACAAAAAACTTTCCGCCTAAAACAGCAATACATATTGTGCTTGTGAACAATTTTTGCCGAATTTTTATGTCAGTTTTTTTTCGATCATTATGTCCAGTCTACACATAACGTAATTTTATCTGTCAGGTTCCAACTGTCTGAAGTAGAGTTTCCCACGAAGACTGTCAAAATTCTCGTTTTTTTCTAAAAATTCCCACGAGTTCTCAAATCCAATACCGGGTGCGTCTCAAAAGTGGCTCACCCTATTTATACTATAACTTTTTAATTTTTTCAGATAAAAAAACGAGATATGGTACGTTAGTATATGACATAAATTAGGATTGATTGACGTATTCAATTATTTTTGGTCATTTCGTGTTTCACCAGAAATGACTACAACTTTTGATTTTTAAATGGCACTCTCGGTATTTTTTTACTTTATTCGATAGAAAATGACATTCTGAATAGAATGACATATCATATGTATGTAACTTTTGATATTTTTTTTTGATAAACAAATCGTATTTTAAATTTCAATTTAGAGTGTCATGGCTGCGTTTAAAACACTAATTTTTAATCAAGGAGCCTTGGAAAAATAGATTTAATTTTTAATCATATCTCCATTTTTTCAAATGGAACGAGGGTGGTTCATTAGCATATTTGGAAAAAGCATTTTTTTACGAATAATTTGATACCACACACTTGGTATTTCGAGTCAAATTTTCGTTAAGAACCGCAAGTTATAATTTCAAATAAACTAAATGTCAAAAACTTAAAAATTCTATATAAAATCACTATAATAAACTCGATACTGTACCAACCTTGATGTGTACCAATATTCTCTGTTTGTGTGCTAGAAAGTAAATTTTCATGCATATTTTCATCGATTGGTTTGTAGCTTCTGAATAACGGTCTAGGTAAAGCATCTAGCTGATTTCCAGCTCAGAATTAGAATTATTAGAGCTAGTAACTCGCAGTTTCATTGGAGAATCCTGTCATATTTATTTCAAACCAATAATCAACGAGAATATTCGTATCATTTAATAAAATTACTGTAATTCAGAATTCAGTATAAATAATGAATAATAAACAAAACATTTAAACAAAAACAGAACACAGACCACACAAAACAAATTGTTGGTTAGTAATAGCAAAGCCAGAGATAAAGATGTAGTAGTATTTGGGTTTAATGGCCACAGTTGCCAGGGCTATCCGGCCGGGTGATAGAATTATCGTTTTTTAATAAAAGTTAAAGAAAAAATATAAAATTAAAAAGCTAGAATAATATATACTCTAAAATATTTTTGAAGTTTATAAAAAGCTTTCATAAAAAAATATATATCCTTCAATTTAATAGCTGTTAGTAAGAAGTCTCACTCCAAAAATGTTTTTTTTTAAATTTACACACTTTGATTTGATGATTGACTCGCATTCTGATCCGATTCAATACCTACGACTCTTTTTTATGACTCCTTCGTTAAAATTTAATGGGTTCGTGCTGGCCACGATTCAATTGAATAAACCTTATTTTAAGCGATGATTCGAATATCACGATTCATTTTTAATCTTTGCCCACCTTAGTGTGGTTCTTTCTACTTGCGCGTTTTTAACTGCACGGTTAGAAGCGAGCGAAATAACCGAAGTGTGCGGAGACCTTTAGAGAAACAAAATGCCACATTTTATTGTCCGATACACAAAACCCGATAATGTTATACAGAGCGAGCGAAAAAAAAGAACGAAGCATAATCATACGGCAATAAATTACTGCTGGTAATTGGAGAAAAGAAAAATTTTGTGCAAATTTTATTTTTCGATAATTGCGAATAATTAAAAGCGTGGCGAGTCCGAACTGTGCATGGGCTCCTTCCCGTATCTCGTAATTATAACATATAAATCTAAAAACCGGATCCTAATTATATATTATAAAGGGCTCGAGACGTGCGGGATTTTAATTATTTAATTGTTTTATAATTCGGATTCGATGGAGAACCAGCTCGGCTTTTTATATTCTTTTCAGATTTAAAACGTAAAACATTCCGGATACTTTTCTCGATGCGTATTATTTCTTGCCTTTTTTCGAATAATTAAAATTAATTTCTTTACTTATTCTAACCATAATTACAGTGGTTTTCAAATAAAATCTTTTTCTCGAGGTCTGGCACCATTCCTCGCTGCTTTTTTCTTCTAGCACTCATCATTTTCAGCTTATTCAACCATTTCCAATTATAGTGTAGCCTCCCTCACATATTTATAGATACTCTCTTTGTAGTTGGGTCAGGTCAGGGGCTTGGAACACCCTCAAAAAGAAAATTCCACTTCTCCAACTCCCAACATACCAAGAATTTACAACTTTGAGAAACACCTCACTGTAGTATTGAGTAATAAAAAGGATTGGGAAGAAAGAAACGCTTACTCAGCATATAAAAGACCATACCATCACGTGGTATACTGATGCTAACCCTGCCCAACAACAAAACTAACAAAAAAACAAATTTTAAAAAGTTTTAAAACCGGTAACTCTAAAACTATGCATTTCCATACCCATGTTTATAGGCACTTTTTTTCATATTTTTTTTACGAAGAATCAATGTGTACTTTGTAGCGTTTTTTAAACAACCACCACTGCGAACGGCAGCTTTTCATCGGAGAGCAGTCGTGGATAAGGTATTTCACTGGAAAGAAAACTAATTAATAACAATAAACAAAAAAATAGATATTGGGCGCCAGGCATGTACAGAGAAAGAAAACACAGTTGTATATTACTTAAAACTAATGACTATATTCATTCTGATGTTCGTTGCTGATACATGACATTGTAGAGTTCTAGTGAATATGTAGTGGTTATATGTCAAAGAAAGTGGTGGTAAGAGTTGTACTAAATATCTATGAAAACAACTATGATAAAATACAAGACATGTAAAGTTTAAGAGAATATATGAAATGTAGCATTACTTTAATTAATTTGATATATTTTATATGATGTTAGTGCAATAATAATATCTATAAAAAAGTAATACTATTACAAGACATAATGCAATGAAACCTAAGATCTAAATTATATTTTAACTACTAAATCGACATGAATGTTCTTAACAATCTAACCACTCAACATAGTCTATACGATATTATTTAAGATGTACGTTATTGTTTAAGACTGTAAATGTTTTAAATGTTAAATGCAAAACTATAACTTAAATCTACACTTAGCTGTTCTTTATGCAATCCTGCTTAAAACAGTAACATCGTGAGGTGGTCTCGCATTTCTCTGTACTCAGCCATTCAACACAACCAAAGGGGCCAGAATGAGGACACCATGACTTTATACACCCGTAACTAATTAGCTTATAGCTGGGAACGAGGCAGCATGGGACTCAAGCTACATCCACGCTGTGGCACTTATATGTAGGAAAAAAATCATTCTTACTGGGGACACTCGTCCACAGGACATCTGTACATAAGATAATGTCTGTACATAAGACACTATCCGTACCTTGGAAATAGTCCGTACCTTGGACCCTCGAAATACTTCCGAGGGCTCAATAAATAATAAACAACGTGTCCGTTCTTCCATGTGACATTCTGGAGGACAAAAGAAAAGGGACGCCAACGTGCCAGCAAAATACAATTACAAGTTAGGTTGGGACATCCGCAACTCTACCCTGTAGCCTCGAAATAGCAGCTGATTCAAATTATACAGCAAGACTTAAATAATCACCATTTCCAAAAGCTGGGATACAACAGAGCGTCAAAACAAAGTGAGGTTAAGCACGGAGAGAGTTGACAGAAGCGACGTTGACAGCGCGCGCCTCCACAGAATAGTAACAGGGTTGTGTCGAACGATAACAGGGTTGGCGACTAGGGAACGTAAAAATTGCGCGTCAAATAAACTATCCGGCCTGAACGAGAGGGAATCCGGTGATGATAGGCCAGACATCATATATTATATTTAAAAAAGACATGTAACGAACTAAAAACGTTACAACTTATTTAAAACTTTCGCAAGTTAATGTATTAAAATTTTTTTAAAGTTGCTATTAGACGTGGATCACGGTAAATTAACAAAATTGCGTTTATCTCATCAAGGAGGCCGAAATCGACAAAATATCAAGAGACAACTTTTAATCGGCATTAAACTGCTTATACTTTTTCGCTAGCAAGAGTGTGATAACCCATATGCCGTAAAATATGTCGTAACATATGTCGATTATATGTTATAATTATACATAACGATTCCTTACCACGTTAATGTTTTTTACACTTAATATCACCTCTTTATTCATAATTTCTCCATTCTCCCTGTCTCTAATTCAAAAATAATAAACTTTTTTCCTATACAGACCAAACAAAAATTCTATTATTTTTTGTAAAAGCTCTCTACATCATAATCAAATACAAATTCCAAATTAATTATGAACTACTTTACTTTACTTTACTGCTCGTTCGTTTCCGTGTCATTAATAAAAATGACAAAGCGAACAGTCCAATATAGCCTTATTTTATTTCCCCTTCACCCCCCCTGACCCCCTCTTTGATCCCCAGCGATGGCAACAAACGTTTTTATTATAAACTGCATTAAAATACGAAACTATTAAAGAATAATTGATTAGCTTATAATGTATTTACCGCGAGTGCTGTTTGAACAGAAGCCCGGGGCTGTCCCGCGTCGATGTTATGATGATTAACGATCAATTAAAATATAATTCGAAACGTTGCGGCGTCGGCCATATTTACTTTTGGTCCTTGCGAGCCGCCGCCGTCTATATTTGTTTGTCACGCGAGACGAGTGTTTTAGTTAAAGTGACCAGACAGTGTCCGTCATTATGACGGACAGTCCGTTATTCAGACGCACTGTCTCTCCTCAAGATTTGTCCATCAAAAGTTCCGTCATTCAATATTTTGTCATTCAAAGTATGTATGTATGTATGTATGTCATTGAAAATTATGTTGCCTTAGAGAAAATTAAGGACTGGAAACAAAATGATACTAAACTAGTTATAAAGAAAATGGTGAATATAATCAATCACGGCGGGTCTCTATCAATTTCAGGAAACGTGGGAACTAATTTTTATAACACGGGCTTATATTTATCGTACTATCCAGAAATGTTTCACGAAATATTTCTGGAAATATTTCGGGGATAGTGTAGCGGTTTACAATAGTAAAGTTTGTCTATTTATACTTTTTTTCAATCATCAATACTTCCTCTTCTTCTTAAGGTGTCGTGCAGATTCCTGCGTAGGCGTTCATCTTTTTCTTCCTCATCAGATGGTTCTGTTAACTGCCGCGACTTGGAGTGCTTGGAAGTCCTGTATGCCTGTCCAATGACGTATATTTCTCAGCCAGGATAGCTTCGTCCTTCGTCCTATCCCCCTTTTGCCCCCCCTCTATTTTACCCTGGAGAATCAGACGCTGAAAGTGATAGCGTTCTCCACGTAGTATGTGTCCCAAATAGGCTATTTTCCTCTTCTTGATGATTTCGAAGAGTTCACGTTGTTCCAGACCAGCTCTTCTGAGAATGTCTTCATTCCTAACACGGTCGACCCAGGGCACTCTTAGCATTCGTCGTAGGGTCCACATTTCGAAGGCTTCAATTCGGTTTATTGTTGCTACCTTCAGTATCCATGCTTCCACACCATATAACAAAACGGACCAGACATAGCACTTCACCATTCTGTATCTAAGGCCGAAGTTCAAATTCCTATCTGTGAGAAATCTTCGCAGTCTCAGAAAAGTAGATCTTGCTTGTTCGATCCTGCATTTGATCTCCTGATCCGGATCCCACGTTTCGTTAACCATGCTCCCAAATATTTAAATTGTGTGACCTGCTTGATGACCTCTCCATTTAAGTAAATTCTGGGGTCCGGAATATTGTTTCTGCTAACAGCCATAAATTTAGTTTTTGTAGTATTTATGTTTAAACCCAGTCTTTGACTTTCACTGTTTTTAGAAGGATTTGGAGATCATTTGCATTGTCTGCCAATATCACTGTGTCATCCGCATATCGGATATTATTAATTGGAATGCCATTTATTTTCAAACCAATGAGACTATCGGAGATTGACTCAGTGAATGCTCTTTCCACATATAAATTGAACAACATTGGAGACAGAATACACCCTTGCCTTACCCCCTTTTTTATTTCAAAATCTTCTGTTACTCCTACGCTATGTATACGAATTTCAGCTTTTTGGTTCCAATACAAATTACTGATGAGCCTTATATCTTTTCCATCAAGTCCCAAGTTTCTGAGGTATGATATAAGGAGGTTATGTTTAACGTTATCGTACGCCTTTTCATAGTCTATAAAGCACATGAAGACATCTTTTCTCTGATCTTGGCAATTCTGTACTAAAGTTTGAAGACTGAATATGGCTTCTCTAGTACCAAAGCCGTTCTTAAGTCCAAACTGACTTTCTCCACTTACTTCCTCAGTACCCGTAAAAAGAGCTTAAGAAAGTGGCTCATTAGACTAATAAGACGATACTCTTTACATGAAGTTGCGTTACTTGACTTGGGCAGCGTGATAAACGTAGAACGAAGCCAGTCTTCAGGGATGTGACCGGTGTCATAGATGTTATTGAAAAGCTGTACTATAGTTTTTAAGTTTTGTTCATTAATTAAGTGGAACGTTTCCGAATACATATCATCAGGCCCTGGAGTTTTGTCGTTTTTCATTAATCTAATCTTTCATCCTGATGGCATGGGCATCTCAGTTGCAGGGTTTTCTGATCTTTCGTCGTTGAAAAGATTAATGGTATAATTTCTCCAAGTTTGCAATAGTTCTTCTGTTTCCTCAATACTTCCTCTTGTTGTTATAATTTAATAGCCGAATTAAAAAAATGGAAGACCTCTTCTGGGTGGTACCAATTCCGAAGCGGTACCATTGCCGATGACGGTACCGCCGCCGCGCGGTCACGACGCAACCGTCACCCGATGGCCGCGCCGTTCAATTTCCGTTCACGAATTTGATGTTGGATTTTTGTTAAATGCCATTGTTCCATTAGAAACGGGAGCTCACGAACAACGGCCCGTGTAGAGGTACCCAGAGGTAGTACTGCTCGTTCGGGTCCTTCCTCACTGCGTCCCCCCGCGTCACGAACTAACTTATGAATAATTTACAAATAGAATAGTTTCTTACGTCGATAGGTCTTTTATATTATTTTCCTTTGAAGGAATTATTGATATATATTTACCGTTTTTTAATTTTTTTTAACGATTGGAAACAAACTCGGCACGTGGATAGAGGTACCCGAATGGAGTCCTCAGACGGACATTTTAATACAAATTTTGTGAAAGTGATTTTTTTATTTTATTACTTTTGCAACATTTTAAACTACACTTTTTTCAACATGTCCTTCAAATCCTTCAATTTAAGAGGCTATTACGCTGTACTATTCGGGTTGCTCCCAGGAGTCGGGTAAAGCGGATGTGTGGTCGAAGGAAATATATATTTTTTGTTTCGTTTCTTTGACCTGTATACTATATAATTTTTGTTTTTACTCTTGGCTTTAGGTCGTTGGGGTTGCAAAGATGTTTCTAGATTTTGTTCATTATTTTTTTATTTTATGACGACGTTTCGACAGTATATGGCTTTTTCAAGCCTCTTGAACGTAGATTCTTACAGAGTTAAAATTTGTTAAAACTGGACAACACAATAACACATATTAACTATTGTTTTAATTGTTTTTGGACATCACACTTTACTATAGAGCACGTACGTATTTCCTAGCAGATCGCTCTGTATAAAACACATTTATCATTTCAATACCCGATGTCTACTGGAAATACCTATATATTATACGAGCCCTAACAACTATATGTTGGGACAAGGTCATATTATGGAATTATTGCCCTGGTTTTTCAAAATGACTGAAAAATATATGTTTAATTTTTTAAATATAAACATAGCCATATATCCTAAACAACTTGACAATATTTTTATGGATTTGGAAATCAATCCATATTTACAATAGCGGATTTTGTTCATAAAAGGACAAATTTGCCTGACAACTAAATGTTGAGACAAGTATTTTTTTAAATAATTAATATCATAGGCGGCTTTGCTATAAACGTCACAAATGTCGCAAACTGTTTACTTCAGCATTGACAGCTTGTAAGTGACTCGATGCTTTGAGTAGTGAGATTTACTGTAAGAAATTTTAATTTTTTTAATTTTCAATTTTGTTAATTTAATTCAAAGTAATGGTCCGTGGAAAAGCTACAAATCAAAAACTACACGAAATTATCATTCGTCAAGACAGTACGGGAAAAACAATTCGAAAAATTTCTGATGATTTCTGAAGTATTCCAAAAACCACGGTCTTTAATATAATAAAAAAATACGGCGAATCTGCCAATGTAGACGGGAAAAAAAATTCGGGAAGGCCAAAAGTTATATCTCAGAGAGATTTACGAAATTTAGTAAAAATTTGCAAGTCTGCTTAGAGTTAAATGGAATACTGTAACTGGTTTAAATATATCAAGAGAATGTTGCCGAAAATATATCCACAAAGGCGGTCTGGGATTTTACAAAGTAAACTTTATTTTGTGTGGATAATCAATTACCTGAAGATTATTGATACAAATTCATATTTAGGCCAAAGAAAAACCGCTAATGACAGAAATTCAAAAGAAAAATCGCTACACTTGGGCAAAATCTAAATTATCATGGACACAAAATGATTGAAATAAGGTCATATTTAGCGATGAGTCTAAATTTGATGTTTACGTTGGAGATCATCGAAAACGAATAATACGAAATAAAGCAGAAGGCTTTCATAAAGATTGCTTAAAGAGATTTGTTAAATTTCCTAAGGGGATTATGGTTTGGGGTTGCATGTCAGCAAGAGGCTTGGGCAAATTAAATTTTATAGATGGCACTGTTAACGCCCAAAAATATCAACATATTCTTGAGACTTCACTTTTGCCTAGTGCTCAAGAATTGTTTCCAAACGAAGACTATATTTTCCAACAAGATGGAGCATCGTGCTGTTCAGCAAGATCAACTAAAAATTGGTTCGGTAATAATATAAAAGTTCTATCCCATCCTTCAAGTAGTCCGGACCTCAATGTTGTAGAAACTGTGTGGCATAAAATGAAGCAATATTTAAGAAACCACCCTCAACGAACAATTTTTGATTTGCGGACAAAACTGCTGGAAATTTGGGATAATTTTTCTCCTCAAATGTGCCAATCTTTGGTACCTAAATACAGTGCCATTAAGAGTTCAGGCAGTTGTTAAGGCGAAAGGTGATGTAACTCCGTATTAAACAAATTTCTTGTTGTGCTGTCCCAGTATATGGTTGTCATCAAATTTGGCTTGATTTTGTCAAAATAAGCTATTATCAAAAGTGATTTGTTTGCAAAGTTATAAAAATATAGTAAAATTGTCTAGATCATATTGTAATGTTTGAATTTAGAATAATAAACAAAATAAATTGAGTCGTTTTAACAAATTACTATTTTTATTGCAAAAAAAGACCTTGTCCCAACATATAGTTGTTAGAGGCTTAGCCCGATCCTGTCGTGTTAAGTCACATCTAAAATTCCAAACACACGTGCTTTGATTAAGGCTTGCAGAGCTTCAGAATTTGCCATAATATCGCGAGCAATTTGTTACAAAAACATATAAATTATATACACTGTAATCACAAAAGTTTTAAATTATGTCTTTATTTTCGAGAAAATTTACTGTATATAACATAAGGAATATTTTGTTGATGTTTGACCATCAAAATCTGAAAAATAAAGAAGTTGTCTAAAAATGTACTACAATACGGATATAGTATAATCCTTTATCTTTAATTTCGTTCTTCATTTGTGTAAAAATACCTAGCCAGTTTTACATAAAACGTTAAATGCCGAACGATCCTTAAGAATAACTTTAACATATAATTTTAACCTTGTTCTTCTTACTGCAGTATTCTATTGAATTTAAATCATCTATCTCTACGTAGTATCCTTTCACATATTATTATACTCCACCCACCGAACAACAAATAACACACAGCAAACGCAATGCGAACGAATAAAATAAAACTTACTAATGCGCTGAACAAACTCCTCATATTTTCTCTCGAAATTAAACTCGGTGCGGGTGGTCTACGAACGAGAAGCAACAAGGGCAGGGAGGCTAGCGGAAGGGGGTAGGTACAAACAAAGGCAGAGCTGCGTCTCCACCCTTTTTTATGCTAAAACCCAGTCAATTAATACATCGAACGGCTTAATAATCGCTCCCTTCGTCGTATTGCGTGTGTATTTGTAATAATTGTTTTTTATATCCGACAATTTTCGACAGAAGGACATAATATCCAGACAAAGAATCAAGAATAATTATTATAAAGAGAGGGAAAGAGTGTGACCCACTGTAGATTGTATGGCAGAGGGGAAGTTTTTCTTGAGTTATACAGATACCGCCACGTTTTGGAAATAGCTCAAAACATACAGTGGTGGCCAAAAGTATGGAAACTTTTTTAATTTGTCATTTATGCTGAGAAATTAAAATATGAAATAAAACGACTTATATAATCGTGACCTACAAATAATTTCCTACAAAACCTAATACATTTAAATAAAAAATTACAGCTATCAAAAAATATATAAAAAATTATGAATATTTTCTTGGTCAAAAGTATGGAAACTTAAGAAGAATGTTTATTAAAATTCAAGGTAATATAAAAATTACTAATATTTAGTGGAATATCCCTTTGAATTAATTACTTCTCTACATCTTCGTGGCATCGAATCGATCAATCTCGTACAATCTTTACTGGAAATGGCCGCCCATTCAGTTTTTAGCACTTCCCATAATTCATTTTTATTTGAAATAGAATGGCTTCGAATTTTGCTATCCAAATGGTCCCATAAATTTTCTATGGGGTCAAGATCCGGAGACTGTGAGGGCCAATCCATTAGTGGAACATTATGTTCATTTAACCAATTTTGAACAAACCGAGATTTGTGCTTGGGGTCATTGTCTTGCTGGAACAACCATCTGAGTGGCATTTCTTCATCAGCATGAGGCAGCATATTATTCTCCATTATGTCTTGGTACAAAAAACGGTCCATTATCCCATCAATTTTAACAAGAGGACCAACACCTGAGCGAGAAAAACACCCCCATACCATTATACTCCCACCCCCATGTTTTACTGTGGGCATTTGGTACTTATGGCTGTACCGTATACCTTTTGGTCTTCGGACATAACGTCCAACCAAACAGTTGAAACTTGCTTTCGTCGCTAAACAGTACAGTATTCTATTTCTGATAAGACCAGGTGAGATGATCTTGAGCAAATTTAAAGCGGGCCATCCTATTTTTCTTTGATATTAGTGGTTTCTTCACCGCAACTCTTCCAAAAAGTCCTATGTCATCCAACCTTCTTCTCACCGTGCGTGCAGACACCGATATTCCCCTTTCACACATTTCTCGAGAAATGTCTGTGGATGTTTTTCTTGGATCTCCCATTGATATTCTCTTCATTACTTTCATTGTCCTGTTGTACAACTTTCTTGGTTTTCCTGGCTTAAAAGCTGTTGAAACGTTCCCTGTTTTATTATATTTACGAATTATTTTCGAAACGGTGCCTTTTAAAATGTTTAAATTTTTACTTATTTGAATTTGTTTATAACCGCTCTTGTATAATTCAACTATTTTATTTTTTAAATCCGTAGAGAAATATTTAGACTTGGGCATGATGTTTATATTTATCTGAAGCAAATCGTACCGTTTATCAGCTTAAACTAAATAATTTTAATGTATTTATTTATGGTTTCCATACTTTTGGCCACAAGAAATCTATTGTTCTCCTACAAAAACTGCTAAACAGATTTTTTTCGCTGTGTAATTTTTGGAATACTTTTATTAGCTCTCGGCCCAAACACTCCGATCCCTGTTCCCGTATTGGTTTTGGAAGCATCAGTATACCAAGTTATACTATGGTCTTTTAACTGCTGGGCAAGCGTTTCGCTCTTCCAATCCTTCTTATTGCTCAATACTACATTGACATGTTTGTCAAAGTTGTACGTTCTTGGCATATCGTCCACTGGGAGTTGCAGGAGTTAATCTTAAATAACTTAAAAACGATTTATTTTAGGTATAGCAATTATTCGAAACGATTCACTCAAGCTCTATACCACAAGTTTGACAAAAAAAAAATCTCCTTTTACTTACAAGTCGGGTCAGCTGGCATTAAAAAATATCAGAAACATATGACCAATACAACAGCAATTCGTGCAGAATTATGCCCTGCCGGCAGCACAATATAAAAACCTTCCTTCTCATACGCAAAGCGAGATATTCTCGTGTGATTCTTCGATATGGAATAAATATTTAATTGGAGTTGTGCGAAAAACGAAGAAGAGACGAAAAAGGGGGATCCGAATCGGAGAAATAAACGGTTCGGGGGGCGCCCTCTCTCGCCAATTATTCGCAATCAGCCGAAACCAGTCGATTTCATTTTCCCATAGAGGAGCGGCATCAATGCGCTCTATAATTTGCCAGGGCAGGAACGTCTTTAAAAATAGTACTTTTCAGTACAGCCAGATCTTTTTTTTTCGGTTTAGCATATATCTCTGAAAAGTTATTTTGATTTGTGCCGATTAAAATTAATTTCTTTATTGACGTCTAGAACAATGATGACGAACAAGAAGTGTGTCAAAATTCTGAAAAATGGAAACATAATTTTCGTGGTGTGTCACACACCTTGGATAAGTAAATCACTATGGAAACTGTCGCAAACATATCAACGACTTCCATTTGTCTTCTTTTTTTGTTGCACACGGGGTGCTTCTACTCTATTTATCCATGTCGAGGACCTATCGTCCGCGCGCCAAATTTGAACATTATTTTTAAAAATTTAATATGTAAAATGCTTATATTTGAACAATAAATTGAATGTTTACTGTCACAAAAATTAAATTATATAAAAAATACATTTAGCCACTCCGTACGAATATCAATATTCTTAGGAAATCTAAACGGAAAGTATGCATGTGGCTTAATATAAATAAAAGACAACAGAATACTTTACTTGCCTATGAAAACATAATTCAGGGACCTTTATATTAGAACTTTCACACACTAAACACTTTCTAGTCATTTTTACGAGTATTTAGAAAGTCCAACGAAAAAAAAATAGAAATATAGTTGCACAAACTTAGAATTAACTTCTCACAGAACACACTTGCATCCTTGGCTATATAAAAGCGGTCGATGAAATAGTAATTAATACAATTTTTAAAATAAAAAACGTAAAAAATAAGCGCCCTTACACAATGGAAATAAGATTATGACATGATTATGACAATATGATGACACATAACCAACATGAGATACAGGCCAGAGACATCGATTTGTGACGTCACCGCAATCGGGCTTTTGAATTGTGCCATATGGTACTGCATATAGTTTTTGCATAAATAATAGTATTTATTGATAGTTTTGCCAGATATAAATATGAAAAATATTATACACAAAGGTATTAAAAAATAACATTAACTTTTTATCGCGTTAAAGTAATTGAAAAGCATTAAAATTTAGATCTAAAACACGAATATTAATATGAAATAAACAACAGCATAAGATGAACAGAATAAAATCCAGATAATAAAAAGCATGTCCTAAAATTGCGTTAGCGTATTTAGCAGCTAGTAATAATATACCTTGTGATAAAGTTTCCAAATATTAAAAAGTTTGAAAACTATTTATCGACGAGTTAAGAAAATGTATTGTATATGATCAGGGCAGAATATATTTTAAAGTTTAATTAAAAATAATTGTAAAAATTTGCCTAACATATTTAAAAAATGTGGATATCAGGTAGAATTAACTATTATCATTAAGTAATTTGTAGTTCGATGTTCAAGTAACCATTTCCATAAATCATAAAGAAAAAGATAAAGATATTTTTTTTTATATAAAATACTGAAATAAAGTACAATTCATTTAATTTCTTTAAAATATATTGCCATTTCATAATAATAATAATAATTTTCAATATTTATTTCATCCTGAATTTCCAAATCTTGTTTTCTTTCATCGGGATGTTTTCTCTTTATGGGAACATGCACAGTCATATAAGAGAGTTTATTTGGAAAAATTGTAGGCACAGCATCTTCTGTAGGTTTTGAACGTGACTTAGTTACAGTTAATATTGTTGGGAAAGAGGATGTAGACAAATCCTGAGTACTTATTATAATTGCTGCTACAAGGCACAGGCACAAAACTTCTTCTAAGAACAATCTATAGAGCAATATTCTGTCATAAACCTTTTAAAATTTTAAAATCTACCCCAATTTTTCGGACCAATATACATTTCCGATGTATTATAGAGCCAAAAGAGCCGCTTATCAGCGAAACAAGGGTCATCGTAAACACCCCATCCCTTCACGTGAGCCTCCCTTTGGCCTCCCATTGAATACAGTAACGGGACATCTCGTATTTATGGCGACCCTGGTGAAATATCGGTTATTAGGGGAAGCTCGGTGTGGACGATGTGAGGGGATGTTTGACTGTATCATTTTTCAGGTGACAGAGGGATGAGATGATTTGAATTGTATTTTTTTCAAAAAGTTTTGGAATTTCCAAATTTTCAAAAAATTTTTCTCGAAAAAAACTTCATAGACGTGTTTCTGGAGTCGAAATATACTACCTCTAAAATATTTGCACTTATTTAAGACTCGCACTGTATATAAATTCATATTTTTCTCTTCCCTTCTCATCTTCTTTCTCTTTTATTCATTCGCCATATTAAAATTAATTATTTAGTAGGAGAGATGGGTATATTTTTCCCTTTTAGGCGCGGCAACGGCCTCCCTCTCCACATATTTTATAGATTTGTACGTCTGGCCGTAATAAAATACGAAGAATTATGCATAAAAAACTTAATTGTGTTTGTCTAGCGCCGTTAGCGCAGGGCCTATAACTCAGAAAAAGCGCCGGAGCGAGCGGGTGAAACCTCCCTCCTTTTGGAGGGTAGGGGGTGCGCTATGGGGGTGGATTTATTGGCGGTCTCGCGAGGCCTAGAAGGATCTAGAGAAAATTTCATAGATTTTTTTTGTTTTAAATACGAGTACAAATATCTTATCAGTCAGAAGATAACTGTTTTAAACAGTACGAGTGTTGTCTTTTATATTTTGCATAAATCTTATTATAACTTTTGTTTTTCGAAGAAGAAATGCATCTTTGCATCCGTTGGAACCAATTCTTAAAACCGGTTTTCCACTCGCCTGTTGGTACCATCAAAATTGCGTTTTTGAAGGCGCTGACTGCATTTTCTGGGGACTGGAAACTTTGACCACGCAGTTCATTCTTAATTTTTGGAAAAGTAAAAAAGTCGTTAGGTCTTAGATCGGGACTGTATGGAGGATAGTCTGATATTTGGATCTTTTCTTGCTTTAAAAACTAAATTATTTTTCGACCTGTTTGGGAACTTGCATTGTCTTGATGGTGGATTATTCGTCGTCGAGGGTTGCTTTTTCAAAACTCAGCAATTACTCCCGGCAAACAAATAGATATGTACCAATCAGCAGTAACAGTTCTTTAACCTTGCAGGGGAATTGTAGCCACATGACCCGCTTTTGAGACAAATGTTGCCACCATCTTTTTGGAAACACTTCGAGACTTTTTGAATTGACTCTTTTGAAATGCCCAATGATGCTTCAAGTATGTATAGTGATTTGGCATGACGATCTTCTTAGATCAGCTTACGAACAGCATACATGTTTTCCTCTGTGACTGCGGTTGTTGGTGAACCTGTTCTTGAATCGTCGTTAAGAGTAATCAGTTTATGTTTAAATTCTCCATACCAACGAGAAATTCTTGACTCATGTGGTGCTTCATTGCCGAAAACAAAAACTAACTTGGCAAGATATTCTTGTTGAGATAACTGTCTTCCGAAATTGCACAAAAATATTGCGCGAAAGTTTTCTTGGTTTAATTCCATTTTTCGGCTGACTCGTTAATTTCAAAAATTCAGTTTAAGTACTCATGTTATTATTATTCTTGGGAATTTCAAGTTCTTGAACCTTGTATCGATATATTCTTAAATTAATTTTCTTGGGACCGAAAACGCAGAATTATTTTTTCATTTTTTTTAATCTTTATTTAGTCTATAGGCAAACGTTTCGGCCAACAATACAGCCTTCATCAGTGTTATATATTATGAAAGATATGACAAAAATTAATATCCAAAACCGTACAATCCATCACAGCAAAATGACATAATATTCACTTCGTTATTATTATTAGTATTATACACATATAAAGACTGTCCAGCCATCGTTCAACGTTACATCATTATTATTTGTCAAACACCAGTTTTAGGGTGTGTCTGAGATCAGTTCATATTATTTAGAAAATTTTAAGTACGTTCCTATATTATTGATTGAGCGAGTTCGTTTTTTTCGGCATTTATTATTTTTTTCTTGAACTCTTCATCAGTTATGATCCCTTTAGTTCCAATCATTTGGACTGTTGAAATTCCTATTTCTAGAGCATTAGCAACTCGCTATATTAGTAAACGCTATCAGTTTGTATTTTACATAGAAATATTACACACACACACACCTTTGCATTGTATTTACTTCATATACGACGTCCACGGGCAAGAGTGTTCTACCAGCGTCCCTTTCTCGATAAAACTAATTTATAAAAGCAAGAGCTCTTGTTCATTTTGATTAAATCTTTGAGGCATTTTTGTAATAAAAAATTTGAATTTTGTTTTACAGCAACAATCAAATTTTAATTTTGACATTGATCGTAGTCGTCAATAAAATTATAACCCAAATCAAACGACAATAACAGCTACTAAATAAAATATGCAGTAATTTACGAAATACCGTAATGACGTCACCAATCTCTTTCATCTGGTTGGGAGGTGATTGAGAGAGTTCGACAATATGACGTGACCACAGATTATACAGATTATAATCTTTGTTTTTTCTTTATTGTTCTTCGTGGTTCCAATTTTCGGAATCGGGCACTAGTTAGGTGACTAGTTTGCGCACATAGCACGCCCACTTATGGCCTCTAAAATTGTGCACAGCGCCTGACCGGCACAGTTATTAGAGAGATATCGGAAAACCGAATAGCGTCATCCAGTATTTACGCGTATCTTATCGTGGTTACGATATGCGTGAGTCAATTTTTAACGCAACACCCGCTAATAACGTTACCGCCTGACGTAATTTGCGGATCAATTACACCAAGCGCTATTTCTAAATAACGTTAAAAAAATCCTTAAATGGGCATGTGCAGGTACATTTGACAACAGGGGCCGGCCGGCGAGCGGCGAGATCTTTTATTTTAGGTTATGTTTGAATTGTTTTGAATTATTGCTTTAGTTTTATTAGGTAATTGATATTTAAGTAGCTGGGATTAGTTTTAATTAAATAAATATGGCCCAAAATATGGATTCCACCTCTTCCAATACTAAAGAACCTATAAAGAGTCTTAGGTTTACAGCAGATGACGACTTAGCCCTTCTAAGAGAATTTGTTGCTTGTTGCCCTAAACCCATTTGCAGACGTTGAACAATAAAGCACTGGAAATAAGCACTTTAGCCCTTTAGTTTTAAAATACCCAGTAAACAAAACAATTTCAAAGTTTTAAATTCAAAGTTAGGTTAAGTTTAAATAGCGGACGCGACGCGAACAGAATTCTTTCCGATCCGATAACTATAAATGAAGAGAGTTAATACCACCTTACGTAAAGGAAATAACACCTGGTCTTATTAACGTCCATGCACGCTATTCGGTTTAGCGATATCTCTCTATTACGCTGTTTATTGTTATTTTATACGCGAGTTTATTTTTGCGCACAGGAAATTTGACTCGTTTGCACATCGTCATAAAAAACAATTTTCGTACCACGAATTAGGGACAAGATTTTTATCTGTATACTTATAGGATACCTAATCTGTGACGTGACTTTGAACGATGGCTGATCGTTCTATACCTTACATCTGAATACTCGTATATTCGTTTATTTATATTCAGCGCCTATTAGTATAAAATAACATACTTTTAATTTAAATACGTGAACAGAAGACTTGTAATGGTATTAACAATAGCGCATTGTCGCTCGTCACGATTGTTTAAACAATTTTATTATTAAAAAAAAAGGAACAGAATAACAGAAACGGTTTTATTACACTCAGACAATAACTAGGAAATGTACGTTTCCGATGTACACGCAGCCCGATGTATATAATAAGTTTTATTTACTTTAATAAATCGTTTTATTATAGACGGGAAATAAAAAAATTATAATGAGGCCCCTGATGCGACCTGGCTCTTTTTTATTATTATTTCTAGTTATAATTTAGTAAATTAGCGATCTTGTCGTTGTTTTGTTGTTGGATGAGTCGAGTTATATACTAATACGCATAATTTATGTAATTAACGGCGGATGTACCTAAAGGCAGCATGTGTATGTAAAATGTACTCGTTAGGCCCGACGTGCATGTATTATTTATTAATAATCTCGACTCGAGGCGGCTCTGGCGAGGTATCGTTTCGTCATCTGGTCTTCTAATAATGTAAAAAAAGGGTTATTATGTACAGGGTGGGTCAAATTCGACGCTTTTAAATGGAAACACCCTTTTCTATAGGAGATAGACGAAAACTAATATCGGTGTCTGGAGCTCAATTTCCATCAAAAACATGCTGGTGAAAACCGCACATCAATATCTTTTACCGTTTCGGAGGTACGGGGTGTTTTTCAAAAATGTGCATTTTTAACAAATCGCTGTAACTTTTTTGCTATGGAAAATTTTGTATTTTTGTGAAAACATTTCCAAAGCACCTTTTTACTTAGAATTTAATGGTTTAAGTATAATTTTTTTAAAATTAATAATTTAAGAGTTATCAACAGAAAAATTGATTTTTTATTTGGGACACCCTCTATATTTTTAATTAACTGAAAAGAATTTAAAATTACCTTTCCAAAAATATAGTACACTTGATATTTTGTTATAATCCCCTTCGAAATACAGAATTTTTAAAAGTTCGCCACTTTTAACTAGTAGGCTTTGGACCCCTTATTGATGATATGCCCTTAATGGAACTCGAAAACATATTTTTCCAGCAAGACGACTCTGAACGCTGAAGTTAAAATTTTTGCAGCCAATTTCAAGAATAATTGAATAGCTAACCAAGATCCCAGCCGTTAGCCGCCGAGGCCGCCTGACTTAGTGGCCATGGATCTAATCCTATGGATATATTTGAGGAAGAATAAAGGTTCCTTATTCCGTATGATCTAGACAAGAATTAGAAATACTTAGCAGTTATGAGAGGGTATCTTTCACCCCCACTGAGTTAATGAATTCCGCGAGAAATGTTCAAAAACTGCCCAGTCTGTCCATAACAGAAGACGGTCGATATGTCGAACACCTGTAGCAAAATCTCATGTCTTGGTTTGCTATTTATTTTTATTGTTATTAGATATAGTTTAAATGTGTTGATATTGGTTACATATATTTTAAATTGTTATAAAATTCTGCATCTCTCAACAAATATTATTTTCGTTTTAATTGATGCTAACAGCTTGAATTTTTTGCATTATAGCCGGTGCCGTTCAAAGCCTACTCATTTAAAGCGGGCAAATTTTTATATACTCTATATCTCGAAGAGGAACCGAGCAAAATATCAAGTATGTTATATTTTTGAAAAGGTAATTTTAAATTCTTTTCAATAAACTAAAAATATACAGGGTGTCCCATATAAAAAATCAAATTTTCTGTTGATAATTCTCAAATTATTAATTTTAAAAAAAATATACTTAAACCATTAAATTCTACGTAAAAAGGTACTTTGGAAATGTTTTCATAAAAATACAAAATTTTCCATAGCAAAAAAGTTACAGCGATTTATTAAAAATGCATATTTTTGAAAAACACCCCGTAACTCCGAAACGGTAACAGATATCGATATGTGGTTTTCACCATCATTTTGACAAAAATTGAGCTCCAGACACCGATATTAGTTTTTATGAAATGAACAAAATTCTTACAGCTTTAGTGTATATTAATAAATAATATTTTCTTGCCTTTAGCTGTATATTTTTTCTAATTTCGAAAAATCGAAAGTAGAGAAAAAATAAAAAAAAATAAAAAGTAAAAAGAAAATTGTCCTGCTTGTCGTAAAGGGGGGAACCAAGCTCCACTCCCACAACCGGTTTCTGGGCCTACCCTTCATCAGGTGGGCTGTCCAGGGGCTGGTTCTCACCGATACGGCAAGCAAAACTCCTTCTATATCTATTAGTCTTCTATTAGTTTTTATCTATCTCCTATAGGAAAGGGGGTTTCCATTTAAAAGCGTCGAATTTGACCCACCGTGTACAGGGTGTCCCATTTTAGTTGAAATACTACACGGTATCTCTGTTATTAGTGAAGATCTGTTCTTTTACGGTCTCTCTTGGTCTTTCCCAGCATATTTCGTTCCATTAATATTTGCTATGAGAGATACAGAGTTTTATAACAATTTAAAATATATTTAACCAACATCAACCCATTTAAAATATATCTAATAATAAAAATAAATAGCAAACCAAGACATGAGATTTTGCTGTTCGACATATTGACCGTCTTCTGTTATGGACAGACGGGGCAGTTTTTAAACATTTCTCGCGGAATTCTTTAACTCATTGGGGGTGAAAGATACCCTCTCATAACTGCTAAGTATTTCTAATTCTTGTCTAAATTATACCGAAGAATAAGGAACCTTTATTCTTCCGCAAATATATCCATAGGATTAGATCCATGGGCACTAAGTCAGGCGGCCTCGACGGCCAACGGCTGCGATCTTAGTTAGCTATTCAATTATTCTTGAAATTGGCTGCAAAAATTGCTGATAACTTCAGCGTTCTTAGGCGGCGCGTCGTCTTGCTGAAAAAATATGTTTCCAGTTCCATTACGGGCATATCAGCAATAGGGTGTCCAAAGCCTACTAGTTAAAAGAGGCGAATTTCTGAAAAAATTCTGTATTTCGAAGGGGATTATAACAAAATATTAAGTGTGCTATATTTTTGGAAAGGTAATTTTAAATTCTTTTCAGTTAATTAAAAATATAGAGGGTGTCCCAAATAAAAAATCAATTTTTGTGTTGATAACTCATAAATTATTAATTTTAAAAAAATTATACTTAAACCATTAAATTCTACGTAAAAAGGTTCTTTGGAAATGTTTTCATAGAAATACAAAATTTTCCACAGCAAAAAAGTTACAGCGATTTGTTAAAAATGCACATTTTTGAAAAACACCCCGTAATTCCGAAACGGTAACAGATATTGATATGCGGTTTTCACCATCATGTTTTTGAAGAAAAATGAGCTCCAGACACCGATATTAGTTTTCGTCTATCTCCTATAGAGAAGGGTGTTTCCATTTAAAAGCGTCGAATTTGACCCACCCTGTACACTGCTATCTGACCCTTGTTTTATTTTGGGAGTCACTAATACATTCTTTATATAGGGAAACTTGACTCCCTACCTCCATTTGTAAATATTGGAAGCTATCTTACCTGAAAACTATATTTTATCGGGATGAAATGTAAATAGTTCTGTCTTAAATGTCTTTGTTTGGAACCTTTGGTGTTAGAACAGCAAAATAAAACGAATTCACCACAATACACCAAAATATTTTACTTTTAAACACTAGACAGGCGTTTTGCTAACCTTGTTAGCATCATCAGCAGATGACTAAGGCTGACAACGAATGTGATTAGATTTTGAGCAGACCCAGAACGAACAGTGATTGGAATTATAGTGTGGACTGGCCCTAAAGGTTACTTTTAAGTTCCCCGAGTCAAAATTAACGGTTATTTTAATAACATTAATGACACGAATTTGGTACAAATTAACGCATTCTAGCGACATCTAGGCGAGACATTACGCCAACCGAAATGCCATTATCGGGCGCGCGAATTATAGTTATTATTAAAATTACTTTAACGGCGGCGGCGGCAGTGTCGGCTCCCATTATAAATTTAATTAAATTTCTCACAATTTACCCCCCCGTTTTATTGCCGGTGATATATCAGGACGAGCGCGAGAAGCTGTGCCACTCTGCGGACAGGCTTATTGTCTCTTCCTGCACCCGCGTTTTGTTCTATTTATTGGTGCTAGTGTAATAGGCGATGAGTCCTGTACAAATACGTAGGCAAAAATGACAGATTTGCCAGCATTGATAGCATAAATTAAGATTCGGTATTCGGTTTTTCATATTTACTATAGACCAATATGTCACAAAAATAATAAACCACAGAATACAAAACAAGCTAGAAGCTGCACAACCACGAGAACAAGCAGGCTTTAGAAGCGGCTTCGGCACGATTGATCACGTACATACACTAAGAGAAACTCTCCATGACTCTAAAGACTAAGCCATAGTCTTTATAGACTTTGAGAAGACCTTCGACTCGATATATTCTAAGGCAATAATAGAAGCCCTAGCGAAACAAGGTATTGACAGACCTTATATAGAAACTCTCGCCAATATAATATACAAAGAAGCAAGAGCAAGAGTATATAATGATACATAAAAGAACCTCAGAGTTCCCAACTGGTAAAGGAGTACGACAGGGAAACGCGACATCTCCAAAGCTGTTTACAGCAACACTGTATAGAAGACATCTTCCGTCAACAGGACTGAACCATTAAAGGATTAAAAATAGATGGAGAATATCCATCTAAGATTCGCTGATGACATAGTCTTAATTGCCAATAATCTTGAAGAACTGCAAGCACAAATTAACAAATGAATTTAGCAAAATCTAAAATAATGTACAATGAACTAGTAAACAGAAAAGACATTCTAAAAAATAACACAATACCGGATCACTGATTACTAGATAAAAATTAACAAACAAAACTTGTCAAAAATATGTATATTTATTATTGAAATATGTAGGTAATGAGTTTCCACATACATAAATATATTGTAACGTTTTTAGTTCGTTACATGTATTTTTTATATATGATTTATACGATGTCTGGCGTATCATCACCGGATTCCGTATCGTTCAGGCCTGATAACTTATTTGGCACGCTTGGCGTAATTTTTACGTTCCCTAGTCGCCAACCCTGCTATCGTTTCACTGTTCTGTGGAGGCGCGCGCTGTCAAGATCCTTGTTATAAGTCAAGGCGCCTCTCTGCGTTTTAACCTCACTTTGTTTTTGGCCGGTTGCGGCACGGTTGCAAATCCTGCTTTTAGAAATGGCAATTTAAATCTTGCTGCAAAATCTGAATCAGCTGCCATTTCGAGGCTACAGGTAAAGATGAGTTATTATCTTTTATAGATTCGATATTATTATTGAATATTTTGGGTAGAGTTTTGGATTGACCCACCTTAACTCGTATTTGTATTTTGCTGACACGTTGGTGTACTTTTGCTGTTGTCCTCCAGAATGTTAAATGGAAGAAAGGACAGTTCTTTTGTTTATTATCGAGCCCTCGGAAGTGTTTCGAGGTAGGTTTATTTTGTTTATTAGACCTTGTTTGGTTTTTTAAACAAGAGTTTCGTATTTTTAGGGTCTTATGGAAGGACTATTTACAAGGTACGGGTAGTGTTCCCTTGTACCGTTATCTTATGGACGGACTGTGTCCAAGGTTATGGTCCAAGTTACGGACATTATCCAAGGTCCTAGTAGTGTTCCAAGGTACCGGTAGTGTCCCCATATTGCCACAGTATGGATACAGCGTAGGCCCCATGCTGCTTCGCTCCCATTCCTAAGTCTAGTCAGTAGCTACGGCTGTATTGATTCATGGTGTCCTCATTCTGGCCTCTTTTGTTGTTTTGGCCAACAGGATCGCCGACAGACAGTACAGAGATATGAGCGTACCTCACGCTGCTACTCTTCGAAACAGGATTGTCTCAAGATCAGCTAAGTGTAGATTTAGGTTCTGATTTTCAGTCGATTTTCAGTCTTAACTTAACGTACATTTTAAATAATATCGTACAGACTATATTTAGTGGTTAGATTATTAATAACATTTATGTCGATTTAGTATTTAAAATATGATTTAGATCTTAGGTTTCATTACATTATGTCTTGTAATGGTATTACTTTTATAGATATTTAGTACAACTTTTAACACCACTTTCTTTGACATATAACCACTATATATTCACTAGAACTCTACAATGTCATGTATCAGCAAAGAACATCATGAATAAATATAGTCATTAGTTCTAAGTAATATACAACTGTGTTTTCTTTCTCTGTACATGCCTGGCGTCCAATATCTATATTTTTTTTGTTTATTGTTATTGATTAATTTTCTCTCTAGTGAAATACCTTATCCACGACTGCTCTCCGATGAAAAGCTGCCGTTCGCAGTGGTAATGTTTTATAAAAAAAAACGCTACAATATTTTAAAGGCATAATTATACATAAACATTAACTTTGAACAACATTCTAACTCAACTGATAATTATTATAAGGTGTAATAGTGTTACTTTGAACTTTCTTTCTTTTTAGACTTCAATATCCTAAGTTATTCCTAAGGAATACATTAAAGAAAAAAACGAAGAAGAATAAAACTGAATTTTTTTATGATTAAAAAAGTTTAGGAAAGAAAAAGGCGTCGAATTAATTTGAATGGTTATTAAAACTGTAATGAGGGAGAGGGACGGCTATAGAGTGGTAGGGAGGGGGTTAAAACGGAGGAATGGATGGTTAATTTCTAACCTAGTGGCATTAAATCATTTTCATATCATCTAGATAACTATATTCTAATTTTTAGTATCATTTATAACATGGATTTTTGTTTCACCTGATGCATGTCTTTATGTATCCGAATCTTATATACAGGGTGGTCCGAACTATATTCCGGAAACTTCGGCAGCATATTCTCCAGATAAAAATAAGTAAAAAACTTCGTATAAATGCATGTCCTAAAATGCTTAGTTTCGGAGATACAGGGTGTAGAAGTTTCATTTTTATTTTGATTTTTTTCAAATAATTTCTTAACGTCAATATTTGGATGAAAATTGGTGTCTGGGAGTTTTTTGACATGAGAAATTTGATTTTGATGTCAATATGAGTTTTACTTATAGGGGGCGCCACCTACATTTTTTAACTGTTTTCAAGAGTAATAACTTTTTGTCCGTGCCTGTATAAAACTACTGAGTAAAAAATATTTATTTATATTTATTTTTAAAAACATTTACGACGTTTTTTACGTAAAAAAGGTCTCTTGGTAAAAATCGCTACGAGTAATGGTTCTCGAGATATTTGGAATCGAAATTATCAATACCTGTCATCATTGACATAAATTAAACATTTTGACTAAATAGTTATTAGACTGAAATCATAAATTTGAAATGTTTTTGTGCCAAAAGTTCAACAGAAACTGTTTTATCATAATTTTTTCGAAGAAAAATTTATGATTAAATAAAAAAAAAGTTTGGTTTGGTTATTATTGTCTAACCAAATCAAATCATCGAATTGATTTATTTTGGTTACAGGATTCAAACCAAAAAGGGCACGTCTAAGATTATAATCCTCTAAGGTCGTGACGAGGGGACTAAAATATTAAAATTTATTTTATATTTTTTCTTCTCTCTGTCTCTCTCGCTCTCTCAGTCTCGCCTTACCTGAGACAGCCTTAGCATAAATACATACATTTTCTATTTTTATAAAATTCAAAGATATTCATTTTAAATTTAAATATTCCCGCGCTCGCGCCAGTTTAAATGTATAAATAAAATGGTGTATCGTAATAAATGGGCCGGAATTATGTGCATGTCGACAATACGGATCGAATGCATTTGCATTTCTAATAATTCCGAATATATTTGTACTAAAATAATAAAGAAGATGAGAAGGAGAGAGAGAGAGAAACAGATGAAGAGTCAAGTTTCACGAAAATATCGCCATATCTAAAGCTACGCCTACACATCACGTTTTATCCGTCAGTCTTGCCTTTTCAGTCAAAAAATATCATGTAAAACCTTGTGTGTACCGTGTTGTGCATCGGAACGCGGGACATAGGAAATCCCATGTAAAATTTGATGATTTTATGCAAAAATTGTATTAGAATTCTTTGAAGAAGCGTTAAAGTTGTACTGTCGTCTAGAATTTTGTTTTATTTGGAATAAGCATCTAAAAGTTATTTGCAAAAATCTACCTTCAAATTACTAAAAATTTATAATACGGCCCAGAGAAAGTTACAATTAAAATACCAACAAAAATATGATTTTGTCATTGTCAGATTCCGATGTCACATTTTTTACAAGAATTTCTGTGGCAAAAAATCGGTTAATTTTTGTCTGAATTGGAATAATCACCTACAAAAGAATTAGTTGAACTGAGAATAGTATTCGAGGTGTATGACTTGTTTGCTGTTCATTACTCGATCACTCTGTCTCGCTCATACCACATACGTGTTGTGCGACTCAATTTGACCGCATTTTCAAGCTTCAGAAGAGAGCTGTTCTCTACTAACTCTTCCTTATTTATATTTGAATCCGTTTGCCTAATACGTAAGCATGTATCAGCTTCTCAACAGTTATTATTCCTACCGTATCCTCAATAAACGGAAGTCAATGTTTTTCTTTTCTTCAACATGAAGAATATTCAAGTCATTGTTACTTTCTTCCTGTTCAATTATTTTTGTCTTCACACTTCCATGTGCTTAATACCTTAGTGCTTTAAGCTTTTATTTTAGGTAAATTTTTGCAACCCAGTATAACGATTTACCTTCCCGACGTCATTGTGCACCGTTCTCCCCTACTATCACCCCTTTACCTTTCGGTCCCCCTCTACCCTGCACCTCCCCCGTTCCTCTCGCGGCTGCAATATAACTTTAATAAATATTCATGCAATTAATAGTTGTCACACAAAGGGACATTTAATTATTAATTCTATTATTTATGTAGAACGAACGACCATCGGCTCTGTACCACGGCCTGGCGCCATCTACCGCCGTAACTGCAATTAGTGCGAGATTGTGCGAGTTTTAGCCCTAGATCGTGTATATTTTCGTGGATGAAACTTTAACCCTTTTACTCTGACGTCAACATTATTTTCAGAGACTTAGTCTGTCCAACGACAAAATTTTAGACAGTGATAGATGTGTCTCAGTCATGTGTCATTTTAATTTGAAAGTGGCTTATTTTATTTTACAAAGAAATAAGTTGGTACAATTAGAATTCAAAGCGGGAAATTAATATATTTAAACTTTTAGTGACAAATAATTATTTCAAAATATTATTATTATTTATATACAGGGTGGTCTGAACTGTATTCCGGAAACTTCGGCAGCATATTCTGCAGATAAAAATAAGTAAAAAAGTTCTTATAAATTTATGTCCCAAAATGCTTAGTTTCGGAGATATACAGAGATACAGATGGTTTTTTCGGTACTTTTAGTACTGACTAATTTTTGTTCAATGGTGGTGCAGTTCATTAAGCAAGGGATGGTTTTTCAAAGTAAAATTGATAAATAATTGAGATTTTTAATGGAAATATGAACTTATTAAGTAATCAGTCATGAGAAAACTAACATGAACACAAGTAAAGAAAAAAGTATAGGTAACTTAAATTTCACATCAAACAACATAAACCATCTTAGCTGAATTTGAGACAAAAGCCCTAAAATATTAAATTAACAATGCAAATATCTATTAAAACATAACATAATAAATATTATAAGAACTTCAAAAGAGAAAAGAAGCATGAACAATAAAAAATAGCATTGTTATTTATTTAGAAGAGTTTGATTTCGACCGCTAGAAGGTATCAAAGGATCTTAACAAAAAAATAATTTTTTATTATTGTTACCGAGGTCCGGTTCTGTGATGGCCAAAAAGATCTGAACCCTAATTGGTAGTATTAATTAGATTTTCCAGAACCGTACTAAAATATTTTCGTTCAACGATTGTGGAGTTCGTCAATTAGCAAGCAAGGGATGGTTCTCAAAAGTAAAACCGATAAAAAATTGAGTTTCAAATGAAAATAATATCAAATTATAAAGTCATGAGAAAGTAAACATGAACACAAGCGAAAAAAAAAAAGAAAACACATAGGTAGCTTAAAAATTACATCAAACATCAACCAACCTCGAAAGAGCCGGGAATTCCCGGTACTTTCGTTGCCGGGATTTCCCGGTTCTGATCCCTACTAGAGATGTATATTTTTCAAATTTACTTCGATACCACAATTAATTCTATTTTTTGAATCATGAAGCATCATCTAACCCAAATAAAACTAGACACCGGACTAACACCTAACGGGCCTTAACCCTAACAGCATCCACGACGTATACATGATCGAGGGTTTAAGCGCCCACGCCAAGCGTCCGCCAGCCCTTCGCTAGGGGAAGCAGGCGCAACACCGACCGTCCCGGCTAGGGGACGAGGTGGTAAAAGCGGACGCGGCGCGAGCTTAAAGGAAAACGTAAATTACGGCCGACCATATAACATTGACTGAATATTTATCAGCGTAGATATTATGTTTCATCTGCAATATTAATTATGATTCGGGCGCCGTTGTTGTCTGAGAATGGGCAAATGTTTGCCGGCAGGACTAGGGCCCACGATACCGTCTATTGATCACGCATAAATTTGCTAAATTGAATGCGATTGGGGGGAATGAGGGGGGTTTTTGATAAAGATACGTAATTTTGAGGCGATACAATGGCCAATAGAGATATTGAAACGATGTACTCTTGAATTTCCTGGTCTACAGTTTGTTGAAAGTTAACAGAATTTTAACCGAAAGTTAACAAAATGTTTGATAGCCTCTTTTGGCACAGCACAAACATAGCCTCTTTTGGCACAACACAAATTGTCAATTTTACAAAAAAGATAACACCAAAAGGCCTAAAACCACCAGTGCTAGGCGAAACGGAGATTTCATTTGCCAAAGAAACAAAGTATCTTGGGATATTTTTTGATCAAAGGCTTACATAGAATACTCACATAGCGAAAGCAACACAGAGGGCTGCCATCTCTTTAGGTAGGTGCAGAAGGATGTGTGGAAAAAACTGGGGACTTAACCCTAAAATGACTCTATGGCTATACACAAGGGTAGTAGACCCATGATAACCTACGGGTCGGTGGCGTGGTGGACAAAGACATCGCAAGTGGGTGCGGTAAGGCTGTTAAGTTCCACACAAAGGCTTGCGTGTCTGTGTGTAACTGGGGCCATAAAAACCACTCCTACAAATGCGATGGAAGTCTTGTTGAACTTACCACCACTACATATTTTCATACAAGGCGAAGCCAGATCTGTCATGCACAGGTTAATTCACGGTCAGCAGCACATAAGCCAAACGCATAGTGCTGCAAACCAGAAGCTAATCGAAGAGCTAAAAGCAGACAAAGTATTGGGATTACCAATTGATGCAACAGCTACTAGGTATAGCTTCAACAACAAATTTAATATAACCATACCAGGAAGGGAAGACTGGAGTAAAGGTGTACCCATTCAAGCTGAGGCAACCTGGTATACAGACGGCTCAAAAACGTCAGAAGGCGTAGGAGCTGGAATAGTAGGGCCGAAACAAGGGAGATCCTTCCACGTAAGCCTATCCAAGGATGTCAAATTTTCCAGGCAGAAATAACGGCAATCCACTATTGTGTAGAAGAAGTAATAAGGCAACAAAGAACAAATCGTTATGTGGCCATCTTCAGAGACAGCCAAGCGGCGCTAAAGGCACTCAGCTCCGCGGAGGTCAATTCTAGACTAGTGTGGGACTGTGTGCGTGCTCTGAATACTTTGGGCGAACGTAGCACTGTTACGTTGGCCTGGGTGCCAGGGCACGAGGGTCAGGAAGGGTAACGAAAAGGCAGATGAAAGGGCCAAGCAAGGCTCATCAATGCCATTCATAGGCCCAGAACCCTTCTGCGGCGTTGCAAAGGCGGTCACGAGAATGACCACGGAACGATGGGTGGCCAACAAATCTCTAGAATGGTGGAGAAATTCACCAGGGCAGAGACAGGCGAAAAGGTTCATTGTAGAACATTCGCCAAAATTCACGGTAGACTTGATAAGCAAGGACAGAAAGACAGTCAAAGCGGTAGTAGGTCTACTAACAGGGCATTGTAAGCTAAATAGGCATCTAAAGCTGATGGGATTGACAGACGAATCTATGTGTAGGTTCTGCCAATCTGAAGAAGAAACGTCAGAACACATTTTATGTCGGTGTGACAGCCTGGCAAATGTGCGGTTCCCGGTAATAGGCAATGATAGGCCATTGCCAAGGAGCTACATGGAGGGTTCAGTCTCCAAGTTGCTAAACTTTGTGAAAAGGATAGGACTGGGGAATGTAATCTAAGGATCAGAAGAGGACCACAATAGATCTGAGAAGGTCGCAGTGGATCAGGCCGAAAGCCACCTCTAAGAATCTAATCTAATCTCTAGCCTCTTTTAGATTTCACCTATTTTCAACTTACTGGTGTACAGGGTGTTTCATAAAATATGACCATTGAGTAATCACGATTTTTGGCAACCGGATTGACTGTGGGGTGTAGACGTTCCATAAGGAGGGGTTCCTCGAATCTCAAAATCCAAGAGGGTGAAAACGCCTCTCAAATATTACAATATTTGTTATTTAAAAAACGGTTAGTCTTTCGAAAAAACGCAAAATTTTATATTGTTTTTTTTGGTTCATATTTTGATTTTTTTTTAAAAAAATCATACAAGGTGTTCCAAAAAGTTGAGTAATTTATTAACCACGATTCTGCTTAAACTGCTTGACGTAAAAAGCTTATTTTTGGCAAACGGATTTGTCGAAAGTCAAATTCTAACGAGATGAAACTACGCCTCAAATATTACCAAGTTATGTAATAATATCGCCATATTTTTATTCAGTTTGTGTGTTAATGAAAATTCTTTTTTTCACAAAAAAAAAATTTGCTTTATCATCACCATTATACAAATGATTAATTCGACGCGAACTAAGTCGCGGGTTCACGCTAGTGTGCCTATACATTGATAGATAAAGCCAAGCCGACATTTTTCTTTTTTACTATCAAAACTAGATAAATTTTTGTGGACCCTCAAGTTTATTTTCTTCTTTTTAGAGCATTTCAATAAAAGCTTGTTTAAATTATTTTTTTATTTGCTTTATTTCTTTCGGTGTATCTTAACCCGGTATACGAATACGACTATCCCAAATAGGATATTTAAATTCATCAAAAGATAATGAACTTACCCGACCGAATAAAAGAAAACAGAAAACAACCGTTGTTTCGTTATCTAAATATTCGCTCTCTACAACATTATAAGCGGCAATATCTTATTCTGCGAGATGGATGTTTTCACACATAGCTGACCAAGTGTACGCACTAATACACATATTGTTTTATACTCGTGTCTTTGTGTGAGTGAACGAACGTATACTACGTATATGTAAATCTTCAGCCTGGCCGTTTTACTGCTTTATTGCTTCTTTTAAATACCTTTTATGTGGTAATGTATGTAGAAAAGACTTCCGCTTTGGAAGAGCGGACTGGACGTGCAAACGGCGATGATATACCTTTGTTTTCGGATAACGGCAAATTTATTAATATATCTTTTGTGTTTTTTTTTTCGTTTAGTTTATTTCCCCGTTCTTTTCTACAATTTTCGAGAAAAACAGGACCTACTATTCGATCAGACAGACCGGAATCTTTTAGGCTGAATATGCCAGTGGTCGGGAAGTTTAGAAAAAGCTGAGTTTAAGTTGTTGATTAAATTTTAATTATTGGTGGCATGGAAATTAAATTTTATGAATTTAGATAGTGTGGTTATTGGGCTTCACGTTAAATTTAACAGTTTTTTTCGTAAATTTCAATGATTTTCATTATTTTTTTTAAGTGATAAAAGTGCTGTTTTGTTAGTAGTCGGACAGTGCTTGCCAGTATCCGGCTGGGTAGTTACCATAAGTCGGACACTTTGTGATTGATTTTTAAAAGACTTTTTTTTCAAGAGATAACTAGATAAAATCATTAGACATGTTTCTGAGCATCTGAAATGGAATTATAAGGATATCGTTAGATATTGAAACTTTTTTTTATTTTCAAGATCGGATATTTTACAATATGTTTGTTTACATAAGAAAAATTCGATAAGGTTGTTTTTTCCATTCAAAAATTGTAAACAATCCATCCATTTACTTTTAGAGCATAGCAATTTTCAGCAATCGTGTAATTTTTTTATTGATAAAGATTTTCACATACTGTCTACAAAGAAAATACTGCAGAAATATTAACAAAGCTCTTGAAAAAACTACAATCTATTATTTCTAATAGATTTCGAGATATCGATTTTTGAATTCAGAGTTCTAATAGCGCGACCACTATCGAACACCCACTCAATTCCACTTATTTTTACCAAAAATGCAATCGTTTCTAGCTTGCACTTAAAAAAAATTAAGCTATAGGGAAAATTACAACGACTCGTTAATAAATAAACAAATTAAGTATCACGAGACGTAATTAAATCGTGAAGCTGAACGCATTACGTACACCTTTCACTAGAACTTTAAGTATTGACAGAGGTATTGATTGGGTCGACCGGTCAACTGCGACAAATCTGCTATATCCCCTTCAAAGTCTCTTAGCGATGTGCACAGTTTCTCGGTTTATTTCATACGTTTGGCAACGTGTTTACTGTCCTCTCTTTGTTCAGTACATTATAAACGCATTGTACTCTTCTAACATACGGAAATCTCGACCCAAGACTAACCTTTGCGAGCCCTTAGTATGTATAATTGTAAAGCAGATTTAATCTTGAACATTATATATACCGTTTATTGTTGTATATCTATATGAAAAAATAATATTAAACGATACCAACGCGGTTCATAAAACCATGCTTCCATTAGTAAACAGCGTTTTCAATTTTTCTTCTCCTAAATACAATTTTTTCAACTGTATTAAGTAACACCTCTTTTTTTATTCGAAATCCGCAAACGGGTAAGTTTTTGATCCAGGTAACAACTTTTTTCAATTTCTCTGGTTAAAACAAGTTCTCATTCCATTCGGTTACAAACATCGCTTATTTGTCTTTAATACTGTATGTTTTACGCGATTTTTGCCCTCTTCTCGGACAGTTTGGAGTGTTTTTTCTAATGCATCTTTATTGTATTAATGGAAACTACCTTTTACTAAAAAAGACAAAAGGAATTATTTTTCTACTGGACTTAAAAAGTATCCTTTTTGTTATTTGAACTAGAAGTTTAGACTATTCTCCATACACGTAAAGTTATAAGTAAGTACTTCATAAATTAGATACAAAATAGTTAACTTACCTTACAAAATATATCTCACCTCCATCTTATACAGGCCAAAATTAGGAAGCACAAGGGTGATGAACATTTAGGCAAAGAAAATGTTATAGAATAAAGCGGAAGAATTGGCAGAATTAGGTTTTTAATTATTTGAAGCAATACTAAGCCACATTTTTAACTTATTTCCCGATAAATACGTTTTATCCGACCACTGGTTGATGTCCGACTATTGGCATATTCACCCTACCAACGTTTTTTATTACTGGCCTGCAAAAAATAAATTTTTCTCGAGTCCTGCTACCATTTCTGCTAGCCGTAAGAGCGATCAACTTACATTATGTCCTGCAGTTTGGTTTTGTTTCTCCATCTTAACGTGAGTTTTTTTTTTTTGTAAAAAATCGATGCTTGGACTTTTTGAGACATTTGTTCTGTGTTTCAAATGGATAATTTTTGAATATTAAATGTGTTAAATAAAAGGATCCGTAACAATAGGTTGTTATTGATGGAATTCTTCGTGGCTGATTCGAGCTTAGAGTTATAAACAATATACCAAACAAACGTGAATATACATCTGAGTATGTTGTAGCTACCAGAAATCGAGTTATGCGCGTATATATTCCGTTAATTTATATGAAACTGCGATAATTATGCGCCATAACATGCCTGTTGTGTGTATTTTGTATTAATTAGCCATCGCGAGGGGGGTATAACCATGGAGGGGCGAGGGGATGGTTGCTTCTGCTAATACCTGGATGGTATTGTAACGTCGGAATAGCTTTAATATGGTCCTTCAAAGGTACAGCATCGTCAAAAAAAGTATTGTTCGGAAATAGTCTTAAGTCGAGAATGAAATTAGTATGTATTATCTAATGTCAAAGTGTAAAGTACATACTGCAGATCAAAATGTCTGTAGGAATTTGGAATCAACAACCGTTTCAAATAAAATATAAAACAACACATTTTCTGACAACGATTATAGATTCTCGGGAATGAAGATATAGTCTCTATATCAGAGGAACCTAGTTCTGCACTATTCTGCAAATGATATGTATTCGAACAGCGAATTTTTGTCACTTATACATAAATTTAAAATAAATCCCTGCGTTTAGCGGCCTAATGGATTCACACGAATTTACTTCAAAAATCGGTCCAACATTTAAATTGATGAATAGATATTTTTATATAGTTTCATAACATTTACAATTATTTTTCGATTTATTATCTGTTATATCTGTTATAGAAATATTTTTTCTAGTTTTCCACATTTTTATAACTTTTACAGCTATTTTTTTATTTATTATAAAGTTTCAATAAAATTATTTTTTTATTTAAATCACATGATTATAATTAAAAAAATCACTTGATTTAAATCATGCCCACCCTGGTATTTTGGACCGTATTATTTTGCGTTGAAAATTAAAAAAAATGTTTTTTTGTTTAAATTTTGAGAACCATTGAATTTTTTCTGTCTTCATTCACTATTAAAGATAAAAATCCTTCAGGTCCCAGAAATATCATCGTTATATCACCGCACATATTATAACGTTGTTAAAAAACGCGCTCTCCGCTTAAAAGTGTAATTGCATATTAATATCCAACGAAATGATAATAGTCGTACTCGGACATACATGCCCATATTATTTAATATGACAAATGGCAAGAAAAAAGCCGAACCGGACCCTTTGATGTCTTTGCCCGCGTATAATTCCGGTCCATTTCCCAGGGAAATACGATTAAAAGGCGAACGTAGGTCGTAGCCGGGAAAATAAACCGAATTTTCTTGTTTGCGACCGGCCGGACAAAGTCCGAATCGTTTCTCAATTTTTCAACTCGCCTTTTTCAACTCCAAAATTCGTTCTTTGAACGGACAATAACTTTGCTGTTTGCCTGGGGGAGTCCGAAAATAGGGAACAATAAATAACTTGTCCAAATTTGTCCTTTAATTTGAAATATGGTACATGAAGTTTGTTAAAAATAATATTTTAAACAGTAAAATTATTATAAATACGATCGAAATAAAAACGGCGCCAGAGACGGCGGAGGAATGATAATCGATGATAATTTTGGCGAGGTCAAGCCGTAGACGTCATTTTCTCGGTCTGTATTCCAAGCAGTTTAAGCAGAATCGTGGTTAAGAAATTACCCAACTTTTTGGAACACCCTGTATGATTTTTTAAAAAAATTCAAAATATGTAAAAAAACCAAATAAATTATGCTTGTCCAAGCGTTTTCCCGAAAGACTAACCCTTTTTTAAATAACAAATATTGTAATATTTGAGGGGTGTTTTCACCCTCTTGGAATTTGAGGTTCGAGAAACCCCTCCTTATTGAACCTCTACACCCTAAAGTCAATCCGTTTTGCAAAAATCAGCTTTTTAGGTCAAGCGCTTTAAGCAGGATCGTGATTAATCAATGACCAGATTTTTCGAAACACCCTGTATACATTTTTAAAAAAATCTTAAAATATGTAAAAAACAAAATAAAATATACGTGTTTAAGCGTTTTTTCGGAAACTTGACCGTTTTTTTAAATAAAAAATATTGTAATATTTGAGGGGTGGTTTCACCCTCTTGGAACTGGAATTTCGAAAAATCCCTTCTTATCGAACCTCTACACCCTAGAACCAACCTCTATGCCAAAATTGAGCTTCTTACGTTGAGTGGTTTGAGCAGGATCGTGATTAATCAGTATGTCAGCACTTAAGGATTTTATAAATTAGTATAGATTCAGTAAAATGACAGACAGGTAGTTTAAAATTAATGTAAAAATATTTTTTTAGAAATAGATTTGTGACTGGATTTTTTTTAATTTTGTTAAGTTAAATAACCCTGTTATTTTCAATTTACTTTAAATAGTAGAAAATTCTAGATCTAGCACCCCTTAAGATACGTGTACTTTTTTAAGAGACACCCTATATACTGGAAGGGGTAAAAACTGAAATTTAACTTTAAAAAGCTAGCCACGATTGCCCTGGCCTTTTGTGACCGAAGTCCAGCATCAAAACAAACGCTGACCGCTTTACTGAAGCCAATTTTCGAACCCTGCATGTTCTCGGACTCAAAAATGTACTTGAGGCCGCTTGCTTAAATCGAATTTTGAGGACTGCGGACACAGAGCGAAATTGCATATTTTCGCGTATACATATTTTGAATTTTTATTTTAAACCAATATCGTATTGGTTTAAATTTGGAGACGTTCTTGCCGGAATCTAATTTTTATTTGATATTTTATAAAGTCGTGTCTATACATAAAGATTTGCCTCTCAGTTTTAGCCGGGCAGGCAAAACGTATGGAGTACTTATGGAAGAAACTCAATCATATTCAAATCTAGAATACCACTCTATCTAAAGAAGAAAACATTCGACCAATGTGTCAGTTGCGGCTAGTGACCCGTGGGACTGGGTAGGCTATAAAATTTGCATAATATCCTAACCCATTTTGTAAAATTATGCTATCTCTGGGTTAAAAACATAGTTCAAGAATATTTAGCACAAAATTAAAGCAAAAATAACAGAATTCAACGTAATGACATAATGTACAATAATGTATATGCTGGGAATAACCTAGAAAGACCGTAAAAGAATACAGTGGATATGACAAAACAAAAAAATGAAAAGTGTATATACAGGGTGTCCCAGAAATAAGTGCAAGTATTTTAAGGGGTGGCAGATCTCGATAAAAGAAACATATTTTCTCTTTATCGTTTTTCAAATAAGTCCAAAATAACGGAGTGATTTTACTTTGAAAATTTCCAAATAAATTGAAAAGGAAAGCCCTGTTCAGGAAAGTACTGTTCATTAAAATGTTGTATCCTATGTTATAGGGCTTGTTTCTCTCTACAATTTTCTGTCTCACAATGTACCGTTTGTGTCCAGAAAGAGTTCATAGTTTCATAGTTGTCGATTTTCGAAAGAAATCAGTACATGCATATTATTTCATATATTTTTCATTTTATTGATTTTGTGGAAAGCACTGTTCATTAAAATGTTGTATCCTATGTTATAGGGCTTGTTTCTCTCTACCATTTTCCGCCTAACAATGTACCGTTTGTGTCCAGGAAGAGTTCATAGTTTCATAGTTGTCGATTTTCGAAAGAAATCAGTACGTGCATATTATTTCGTATATTTTTCATTTTATTGATTTTATGGAAAGCACTGTTCATTAAAATGTTGTATCCTATGTTATAGGGCTTGTTTCTCTCTACCATTTTCCGTCTAACAATGTACCGTTTGTGTCCAGGAAGAGTTCATAGTTTCATAGTTGTCGATTTTCGAAAGAAATCAGTACATGCATATTATTTCGTATATTTTTCATTTTATTGATTTTATGAAAAGCACTGTTCATTAAAATGTTGTATCCTATGTTATGGGGCTTGTTTCTCTCTACAATTTTCTGTCTCACAATGTACCGTTTGTGTCCAAGAAGAGTTCATAGTTTCATAGTTAGATATTTTGCTAAAATTTTGAGCATTGCATCTTTTCTGGATTTTCTTTCCTGTACATTTAATCTAATACCTATGTTGCCATATTATCAAAAAATTATGTTTTTTAACTAAAAACTAAAAAAAAATTCAAAAAATTTTTCAAAAAATTTCTAATTTAAAATTTTTTTTTCGCGAAATAAAACCTCATTAAAATACTTGCACTTATTTCTGGGACACCCTAAGTCTATTTTAATTGTAGCAATTAAAACAACACCCTCTATGAACCAAACCGAACCTGAATTCGCGTATATGATCGATACTGTCGGTTATAAATCAAAGCAAGAAGCCGAGCCCTTCGTATCGAAGTTGTGGCACGACATTCAATCATATTTCAAAAAATATTATTCGCCCATTATTCTAATTATAGCCCCCGACCAGATAGGGATGGTTTTTAATAAGATAGGGCAGACGCCTAGGGCTTCGATGGACGGCTCCATTTGTTCCATCGCGAAAAAATTACTTTTTTTTGTAATTCTGTTTTTATCTTTGTATGGGATTGGATTGATATTAATACATTTCTGTTTGATTTCCTGGTGATTTTTACAGGGGAGAGTCATTTGTTAATCCTAATCGTTTTGTAATATAATAAAAGAATATTTAAAAAAAAATTATTTGAAAAACTAAATTTTCCGGAATATAAAATAATTTTTCTTCGTTTTTTTTAAATGGAACACCCTCTACATTATTTTTTCAATAGATGGGGAATTCGAAAATGAATATTTTTTATATTTCGAGTATTTTAAAACCTTTAAGGGTTTCGCAGATAATCGCGGTTTTATCGATACTAATATATAAAATCCTTAAGTGACTGACTCACTGATTAATCACGATCCTGCTCAAACTACTCAACGTAAGATGCTCAGTTTTGGCATACAGGTTGATTCTAGATGTGATGTGGTGTAGAGGTTCGATAAGAAGGGATTATTCGAAATTCCACTTCCAAGGGGGTGAAAACACCCCTCAAATATTACAATATTTGTTATTTAAAAAACGGTTATTCTTTCGGGAAAACGCTTGGACACGCATAATTTATTTTGTTTTTTACATATTTTGAAACTTTTTAAAAAATCATACAGGGATGTTCCAAAAAGTTGGGTAATGGATGATGAAAAAATGATTCTGCTCAAACTGCTTGACGTTATATAATTATATCGCCATACCTATTGTTTTTTCTCATGCTGACATAAATGTGAGAAAATTTTATCACATTAGTTTGTATGTTAATGGAAATTCTTGCTTTGTTTTATCATCATCGTTACAAATGATTAATTCGACGCGAACGAAGTCGCGGGTAAACGCTAGTATTTCATATGGCATTTTCCACTGTAAGTTTTTAACAAAGATTTTTCTCTCATATTTTACCGTTGGAAGAGCCATATGAAATAATACTGCGTGCAGTATCTGCGAAACCATTAAAAATTTTGAAATTCTTTAAATACAAAAAAAAATAATTTTTTAATTCTCCATCTATTAAAAAAATAGACAGGGTGTTCGTAAAACACACGTAAAAAACAACATTCCCAAGTTTTTTATTCTAGGAGCTACAGAGGCTCGACGCACTATTGCCGGACCCTGTATATATTTTAATCCCAGAAGCTTCCCCAAACATTACCATTGTCCCTTATTAAATAAATTTCGACCCGGAAGCTTACTATGGTGTTCTCCGACCGGAATAATCGATTTATAGGCCTGCATTCCGGCCTATCCCCCTCCCTCAGCACTCGTAGAATTTACAGCGCGGTCTAGGACAACGAAAGAAATCCGCATAACAGGGCCCGCTCCTCTCTCTAGCTAGCGCAAACACACACAGAGATATATAGAGACTATATACATACACACATAGACATACGTACATAGACGTGTATGCACCGCGGCGGCCATATATCTGTTTCCATTTGAATATCGGTCCGAATATTTTGAATTAATTAGCAATTTGAAATTATTAGTGCGCGCCCCCTATCGCACACAGTCGCCATAATTTTGTGCCGGTTCGATATTAGAATTTGGCAGACGGTTATTGTGTGTAATATTGTAATGCGGGGGTATAAGGGAAGGGTTCGTGATTATATCTTCGGTCTGTGTTTGTATATGTAATTTCTGGTGGAATTACCGGTAATAAACGAAATCTCTAATCCATATATTATTCTCATTAAAAGATATATCGTTGTTTTTAAGTGGTAGATAGTCATGAATTAAAATAACTTCTTGGACTGACGATATTTTCTATAATTTTGAAAATTTTATTTTGAAAGTTCGGTCAGATGTGATCAATGACTACTGACCATTAGATTTTCAAGACTTACGATCGAGCAAAGACTTTCTTTAATTTAAGTATGAAAATGTTCATATTGTCACAGGACATCTCTTCAATGAACACATCAGTAGATGCATATTATTTCGTATATTTTTTATTTTATTGATTTTATGAAGAGCACTGTTCATTAAAATGTTGTATCATATGTTATAGGGCTTGCTTCTCTCTACAATTTCCTGTCTCACAATCTACCGTTTGTGTCCGGGAAGGGTTCATAGTTTCATAGTTGTCGATTTTCGAAAGAAATCAGTACATGTATATTATTTCGTATATTTTTCATTTTATTGATTTTATGGAAAGCACTGTTCATTAAAACGTTGTATCCTATGTTACAGGGCTTGTTTCTCTCTACAATTTTTCTGTCTCACAATGTACCGTTTGTGTCCAGGAAGAGTTCATAGTTTCATAGTTGTCGATTTTCGAAAAAAATCAGTACATGTTTATTATTTCGTATATTTTCATTTTATTGATTTTATGGAAAGCACTGTTTATTAAAATGTTGTATCCTATGTTATAGGGCTTGTTTCTCTCTACAATTTCCTGTCTTACAATGTACCGTTTGTGTCGGAGAACGGTTCATAGTTTCATAGTTGTCGATTTTCGAAAGAAATCAGTACATGTATATTATTTAGTATATTTTTTATTTTGTTGATTTTATGGAAAGGACTGTTCATTAAAATGTTGTATCCTATGTTACAGGGCTTGTTTCTCTCTACAATTTCCTGTCTCACAATGTGCCGTTTGTGTCGGGGAAGGGATCATAGTTTCATAGTTGTCGATTTTCGAAAAAAATCAGTGCATGTATATTATTTCGTATATTTTTCATTTTATTGATTTTATGAAAAGCACTGTTCATTAAAATATTTTATCCTATGTTATAGGGCTTGTTTCTCTCTACAATTTCCTGTCTCACAATGTACCGTTTTTGTCCGGGTAGGGTTCATAGTTTCATAGTTGTCGATTTTCGAAAGAAATCAGTACATGTATATTATTTCGTATATTTTTTATTTTATTGATTTTTTCATTTTATTGATTTAATTTTTTTTTGACTCTTAAGGAACAAATATATAAAAGAATATTTTATATCGTTATTAATCTATCATTATTTTCTTCTAATTCCAAAAAAATACCTTATTAAATGCTGCACCTAAAAAAAGTTTCAATAAATCGCAAACGAATCAATTAAGGCACGAATAATCGTTATCGATTGGGCAATAGTAATTCGCCCCAATCAGTATTTAAGAGTCGACTATTGACCCAAATAAGGAAATAAGGCCGCAGTTATAGTATATATTTGCATAAAGATGTTGTTGATCGAAGCTAAGAAATTGATCGTTACATTAAATGGGGAAAGACCAAACAGCCAATAATTATTTTTCAATGGTCTCGGGTAATTCTTTCAGTTAAGTTCCATTTTTTGTTGATACATGGTTAAAACGAACAAATATTTTATTTTTAAGCGTTTATAGGATAGTCAATAATATTTAATATCATTTCGATATTTTATATCATACATTGATTCGATCCTATGTTGCTATCTGTTTATATACTCATTATAAATAATTCAAGTACACATATTCATTATTTACTGTAGTTTTCCTGTATATTTTTTTAAAATAATAAGGAGGAGTTTTGTCGAATATCAATCATTTTTCTGTGTGTTTAAAATAAAATTAAAATCTAATCGTTTATTTTACGTGTATTTGTATAGCTTGTCGATTATAAATATATGGAAAACAATGCCATTAGCGTTTCCTGCATTTTGTCGTCTCTGTCTAAAATCACCATTATTTGACTCCCTAGTGACAGGAGACATTGACAATCTCAGACGATGTTTGAATTCATTTATGAATACGTATTTTTTATACAACTGAAACTTTTTGCTTTTCAACCTATTTGTTAGTTGATTGATATAAATTTCGATGTATTCATAAATTCAGTTCACAACAGTTGATCTCTAAGGGAACAGAAAAAAAAGTATACAATAATATAGAGAGATATGGCAAAGTCCAATACTGGTCGCAATTCTGCTATTAGCGCTGACGTCATTTTGACATTTGCGTTGTTTATGGCAACACAAAATAGCGTTGATTAATTTTGACGATTATGCCGACATTTTTAAAAATTTAGCCTTAACCTAGTTTTCCGATTTTGTCAATCAAAAGAGCATCTATATTCATAATTTATTTTTATTTTTATAAAAAAATAGCTATTAAATATATCAGGAGTTTTAATTAGTGTCTAAAAGAAAGTGTGTCTAAAAAGAGTACAATAATTTAACCTAATAAAGAGTTATCTATCACAAACGCTTATTATGACACTTTAACTGTCATAGATGTCAAAATAACGCCTTCGTTAATACCGCATATCGTTGCCATATCTTTCTTATTCGCTTCATTATCCCTACTTTGATATTCTCTAAACTGTAGTGGAATGTAGATTGATCCATTACAGTATATGCGAAAAAAAAATCATTTTGTTTTAAGTCACCTTTAAAACATTTTAAAAAATTGGCGCTGGGAGGCACATATAGTCGCTCACACTAAAATATGTTAATAAAAAGTTGGTAGGCAGTTCTTTTAGTTTCAAAGTAAAGGAATTTTTCCAATTTTTTTTTATCTCAAAAACTGCGATTTTGAGTGATTTTGATGTTATTACAAATTTTGTTGCAAATATTATTCCTAATCTTAAAAATTGAAAACCGCGTTTCGCTAGCTACTGTAATTTTGGAGTTACGATTTTTTATAATTTTTAACCCCCTCCCATACCCCCTTACCAACAAGCCACCCCCACCAAAAACTAATGGCCAGATTCTCGGGTTTGTCGCACAACGTTCTCGCCACAGTATTTTTGTGCCAAATTTGGTTAAAATCGGTTTAGCGGTTTTTGAGTTATCGTCAGACGGACTATTTCAATAAGAGACTGAGAATGACAATTAATGATAATTTTGGCGAGGTCAATCCCTAGATATCATTGACTAAATATTGATATAAAATTTGTCAATAATTAACACTAACTATAGAGAGATTAAAGAAGGATAGAACGTCTTTACAACTCTTCTGTTATAAGTGTCGCTTTAAATTAGAAAGTGCGTATCATACGACAAATAGTTATGATACGGATGCCATAAGGTATTGTATATAAATATATATATATCAAAAATATACGCTATTTTTGTATATATTTGTATTTTTTATAGAAGCACTTAAAAAACCTACTTTACCTTTCCTTGATAGGTAAATAAATGAATTGCCATTTTTTTTGAACAGTGTTTTTTAAAAAATAGCATTTTTTTTTCTTGGAGAAAAAGGAGAAAAAAGGAAGAAATTGTAATAATGACATCGAATATAAAAACAATTGTATCATTAAAATAAAATAGTATACTGATAAACACCAGAGAAAACTCAAAGATTTTCCTTGATTTAAGAATCTATTACGTTGTACTGTAAGGATCGCTCTCAGGGTTTGTGGCCGAAAGAAATATATATTATATTTCAGAAATCTGCCTAAAGCTTAGCCCGATCCTGTCGTGTTAAGCCACACCCAAAATTCGAAACACACGTGCTTTGATTAAGGCTGGATTAAGGTTTGCATAGCTTCAGCATTTGTCATAAAATAGCGGGCAATTTGTTACAAAACAATATAAATTATATATCACTGTAATCACAAAACTTCAATATATTTCCGTATTGCAACGGAATTTTAAATTATGTCTTTATTTTCGAGAAAATGTAGTCCAAAGATAAGGAATATCTTGTTGATGTTTGACCAGGGTTCGGAAAACTACATGTTACTTTTAAAAACTACATAAACTACATTACATGTAGTTCATGTAGTTTATGTAGAGGGTGTAGTTTATGTAACATATGTATGTAACTTTCAAATGTTAAAGGTATGAGGTGAGGTTATAATAAGTTAAAGCTTTAGAAAACACATAATGTATTTAAGAAAACAGAAGAAATATGGCTTTAAATATAACCATTTACATCATATTATTTAGACTCTTCATATAAAGCAAAATTATTCATAATATCAATAGGTAGTTTATTAACGTAGTTTTCATGTAGTTAACGAACGGGAAAAACGTAGTTTTTGAAGAAAAACTACACGTAGTTAATCAGGTAAATTACGTCTTAATTAACTACTTCCGAACCCTGTGTTTGACCATCAAAATCTTAAAAATAAAGAAGTTGTCTAAAAATGTGCTACAATACGGATATAAACTTACGTGCATAGAAATCGGCCCGCTGTGAACTTTTGGTTTTAACTGTGTCTTTTCGAATCTATTTATCATGGCAAGTAAAAAATATGAGCTGTTTCAAAGACAATTTAACATGGTTTAATATGAGCATAAATTTATTCAGGGTACTTATCGTTTATATGCGTACCAACGGGTAACCAAATAAAAGGTATTTGTGTTGTGGTGACAATAAGAATAACAAACTTGTCAAATATTGCAATTACTACCTTTGTAATCGAAATTTTCACATTGTTCTTTTATTCTTTGATTAGTTGTGTTTCATTGTTTGATTAGTGTTTAATTTAATGCATACATCACCGGAAAAAGCCGCCCAAGTAATCGCTTTAATCGAAAATGGACTTAAATAGAGAGCTGTAGCTCGGCAACTCCATATGACAAGCGGAGCGGTTTGAAGAGTGTGTGAACGATATGAGGGACTCGATCCTTTCGTAGTCGACCTGGAACTGGTAGAAAGAGATATACAACGGATCGTGATGACCGCTTTATTGTGTCAACAATGTTAAGAAATCGGCGTCTTAATGCTATTCAGGTGCAACAACAGCTCCGTGAAACACGAGGAGTGACTATTAGTCAGTGAACAGTAAGACGAAGATTGAAGGAAAGTAACATGACCCCCAAAGCACCCGTAATTGGTCCAAAACTTACCCCAGCTCATCGTCAAGCACGCCTGCGTTTTGCACTGGAACATCTGAATTGGACACTAGAACAATGGGAATCTGTTTTATTCTCAGATGAGACCAGGATATGCCTCTATGGTAGCGACCAAAGAAGAAAAGTGTACCGGCGATCAGGTGAGCGATTCGCAGAATGCTGCATTGAGGAGCGGATTGCTTATGGAGGTGGTTCCTGCATGATCTGGGATGCAATTTCTATGACTGCGCGAACCGACCCAATTTTCATCCGTTGGGGCGATCGTCGGCACGGGAGAGCAGGTTTAACTGATGCTAGGTATATTGAGGAGATTTTAGCAGTTCATGTGGTACCTTACGTCGACTACATTGGAAACGAATTCACTTTTATGCATGACAATGCGAAGGCACACACATCAAGAATCGTACACGATTACATTTCAGAAGTCGGATTTCGGGTTGTGGAATGGCCAGCATGCAGTCCAGACTTAAACCCGATAGAACATTTATGGGATGAGCTAAAACGAAGAATTCGTACTAGACGAAGAGCCCCAACTTCTATCCCAGAGCAGAAACAATATCAAATTTGATCGAATCTATGCCAAATCGTATGAGAGATGTTGTTAGAGCAAGAGGGGGTCATACCCATTATTGAAAATTTAGTTTAGTTAATTGTCCATAAATAAATAAATAATAACATACCTCTTAATAATAAAGAAACGATATTTTGTTTCATGCATTAATTTAATAATTTTAATTCAAAGAAACCAAAATACAAATTAATATCTCTAAACTCTTTTCAAAGAATATGAAGTTGTCTTTCAAACAGCATGTATTTTTTCTTAATCTGACAAATAGATTCTAAAAAATATATAGTTAACTTTAAAATTTTGCCTTGGGCCGATTTCTATGCACGCAAGTGTAGTATAATACTTTATTTTTAATTTTCTTCTTCATTTGTGTAAAAATACCTAGCCAGTTTAACATAAATCGTTAAATTCCGAATGATTATTTTGCTACTTTTTCGGACTAGTGAAATGGACTCTTAAATACATAGTATTTTCTAAACAAAATAAATCACAAATTGACTAACTAACAAAATTGTTATTTAGCAAAGAATCGCAAGTTTCTCCGGGCGGCGCAAATAAACCACGTTCGGGGTCAATTAAAGGGTGAGCCCTTTGGCGCTTTCCACTCCGAGCCAGCGCCCTATTTTTTATTTTTCCGCCGTCTCGCCGCGACCCAAGCCGAAGCTTTCCAAATTAAAATATACATCACTTAGCGGAACGCGCGGCCACGGCCAGTTTTGCCAGCGTTTCGCGATATTAAAAGGAATAAATCCGATTTTGGGACCCGGGGTGTGTTATTGTGGCTCAGAGAGAGGGGAGAGGAGGAGGGTATACGGCCAATATGAAATTTTCGCTATAAATTGTTTCTATTCTTGTTCTGTTTTTGTGTTGGGTGTCGTTATTACAGTTTCTTTCTCCTTTTTTTTCTAAAAAAATATAAACGCCTGTTTTATTTTTTAACACATCTGTGACAAAAATAAAATTGTTATAAATTGTTAGTATCAATATTAGACGTGTCTTTATTGCTGTTATAATTATAATGACTTGGCAGTTGGCAGATATTTTTTCAGTGTCTGTTTAGAAAAGAAATGCAACACTCTTATTATCCTAAAGGATAATAACATAAACATTTCATATATTTTTTCCATAGCAACTATATCTATCAAAAATAGTAGATAAAATAGTACTTTAACCGCAAGGGCAGATTAAATGATATTAACAGCGAGGATAGGTTAAAAACTTTATTTCTTCTCGCACGTTTTTTAATTGCTTCGATTTTTGAAAATTTTTGTATTCCTTTTCATAAGTTATTCGGGATTTAAATGGAAGTAGTTTGGATATGGCGTTTGTCGCCTCAGCCTGAATATCTGTTGGTAATTTAATTATTTCGTTTTGAGCCATTTTTGGCTCCAATTCAATCAGCAATCGACACGAAAGAGAATTAAAAAATATTGACTCAAAACTGACAACTAAAGAGACAGCTTTATTTATTTGTCAAATAACATTGAAACCAACGCCAACCCAGCATAATATTTTTTCTACTCGTAATAACTTCCTTGAAATAATGATTTCTGAATATTTTTTAAAACGTAACTCGCTATGGAAAGAAATATTGTTTTATACACGACGATAAAATTGCATTACCGTCTCCTGAAATTAATTCACTCGCGGTTTCATCGCTCGTGAATTAATCTTTTCGGTTGACTATAAAATACCATTTTATCGTCTTGTATAAAAAAATAACTATTATAGATATATTAATTAATATAATTTCTTTATTTTTAAGGTGATCTAAGACGAGACGGGTGTTTGGATACAGGGTGGCTCGAAGAACCAGCTCTCGGAAATTGGAGGCGCGCACGCGCACTTTCATGGTATTCATTGACCGATGGTGAGTGCACAGTACCTATTTAACAATGTATTTGCTTTTATTTTTGGTTCTCCCATAACTTTTTCGGTTCGAGTTATATTTTGTAGGATTTTTTTTATGAAGATGTGGCAAAATGTGTCGTAGTGCGTATAACAGATGTTCAGAGTCATCTAAAGTCTAATACACGCTTATCCTAAACCGTATCAATTCTTATGCAATCCCACCGTTGTTTTTAATAAAGTGTGCATCGTAGGCCAACAAATTATGATTCGGACGCTATAAGGTATTCTATATAAATATATATATATCAAAAATATATGCTATTTTTATTCTTTAGGTTCTTTTTTTGTTATTAAAAATAAGTTTGTAATAAAATAATATTTGTTTGACGAAAAATTTCATTTTTCAATATATTATCTTGAATCATCAAGCATTTCTTTTATAATAAATTCAAACAAGAATTTTGAACAAATAAGTAATTTCTTCTACAACATAATAGAGAAAAAGCAAGACCGCAAGAGTTACGCTTGCTTGGTCTTGCGGAAGTCTTGAACTGGTCGGTCTTGGTCTTAATCTTGCAGATCAACAAAATAAAAAAGATATTCTTGTAAACACCACTGCGTTGATTTAACTGAGGCCAATTTATTAGTGTTTTTTACTAGTAAAACGAATTTGCCTAACTTGCAAAAATGCTTAAAGTTTCAGGGGGTATATCTTCTCCCGTGGTCAGAGGCAAGTTTTTTTGTCAGTTTTTCTTCTAGTAGCGAAAAACCATGATTTTTTTTAAGAATCGAACCCGCCACAAGCTTACAAGCATTATTTGCGTTTTATTTATTATTATATCAAATGAATAGCATGTATTTATGTCCGTATTAATTATTTCAAAATAAATTTAGTAAAAACTAAAGTAATGTATAATGAACTAGTAGACAGAAAAAACGTTCTAATAAATAACAGAACACTGGAAATAGTAGAAGAATGTATATATTTGAGGCAACTAATACACAGCTCGAGATCTCTACTAACAGAAACCAACAGACGAATTAAGTTAGCATGGAGTACTTATGGAAGAAACTCAATCATATTCAAAATTTAGAATGCTACTTTATCTAAAGAAGGAAACATTCAACCAATGTGTACTACCAGTCATGACCAATGCATGCAAAACCTGGACACTTAAAAGTTGATTCTCGCTATACCTTCCGTTTCCATTCCATACCCATTCCATATCCATTACATATCCATTACATATCTATTCCATATCCATTCCATATCCATTCCATATCCATTCCATATCCATTCCATATCCATTCCATATCCATTCCATATCCATTCCATATCCATTCCATATCCATTCCATATCCATTCCATATCTATTCCATATCCATTCCATATCCATTCCATATCCATTCCATATCCATTCCATATCCATTCCATATCCATTCCATATCCATTCCATATCCATTCCATATCCATTCCATATCCATTCCATATCCATTCCATATCCATTCCATATCCATTCCATATCCATTCCATATCCATTCCATATCCATTCCATATCCATTCCATATCCATTCCATATCCATTCCATATCCATTCCATATCCATTCCATATCCATTCCATATCCATTCCATATCCATTCCATATCCATTCCATATCCATTCCATATCCATTCCATATTCATTCCATATCCATTCCATATCCATTCCATATCCATTCCATATCCATTCCATATCCATTCCATATCCATTCCATATCCATTCCATATCCATTCCATATCCATTCCATATCCATTCCATCTCCATTCCATCTCCATTCCATCTCCATTCCATATCCATTACATATCCATTCCATATCTATTCCATATCTATTCCATATCCATTCCATATCCATTCCATATCTATTCCATATCTATTCCATATCCATTCCATATCCATTCCATATCCATTCCATATTCATTCCATATTCATTCCATATCCATTCCATATCCATTCCATATCCATTCCATATCCATTCCATATCCATTCCATATCCATTCCATATCCATTCCATATCCATTCCATATCCATTCCATATCCATTCCATATTCATTCCATATCCATTCCATATCCATTCCATATCCATTCATATCCATTCCATATTCGTTTCGTATTTTTATTGTATTGACGCTATACGTAAGCTTCCGTTCCGTATCAGTTTCATACGTTTTATTGTATAATTATTATATCATTACGAAAGTTTTACTTTAAAAATTTGTATCTTTTGAAAAATGTAATATATTTAATTAAGAGGTGAAAGAATAAATAAATATTAGCAAAATGTTAACAGAGCTAGTACAAATGTAAGAACTTGACAACGCTGTTTCCGATACGCTTCAGTCCATCCGCCAAAAAAATGTATGGAAGGAAAGGACATGGAACGGAAGGGAAACGGAACGGATAGTGTGCATTGTCCTATTCATTTTCATAATATAATATTTTATGTAAATGGAAAGGAAACGGAAGGGAGCTGATATGGAAGGTATAGTGAGAATCAACCTTAAAACGGACACTATAAGGAAACTGTAGGTCGCACGACGCTCAATGGAACGAAATATGCTGGAAATAACCAAGAAAGACCGTAACAGAATAGAGTGGATACGGCAAAAGACACAGGTAATAGATGTCATCCACAGAATCAAATCCCTCAAGTGACAATGAGCAGGACACCTTGCAAGAATGACGGACAACAGATGGACCACAACAATTACAGCATGTACGTACGAAGAATTAAGAGACCTAGAAAAAGACAAAATCTTAGAGGGAACCATGATATTAGGAAATTAGCAGTGATAACTTGAGCTCGCATAGCCAAAAATAGACAACAATGGGCCCAACTACAAAGATAGTATCTAAATATGTGACGGAGGCTACATCATAATTGGAAATACAAAAGTCAAAGCAATAAGATTTTAAGTCTCGGTCTCAACGGAAATCTTGAGACCCAGACTTAGGAAAGATTCTTATTGCTGTGGCTTTTGTATTTATAAATCATGTCTCTTTGGGATTGATGGGCGCCTTTTTTAAATAATTTGAAATGATTGAATAAGATGAAAATGATGATGATGATTTATTTCCGATAATAAATAGTAACTTTCATAAACGACACTTAAAAAAAAGCTTTACAAAACTCCTATTACATCATGCCTGGAAAGCTGTAGCCATAGCCAGCCACTGTATATTGTGCAATATGATTTATTGTTGTTCGGCCCGCGTGCATTTCCAAAATGCGATAGAACGTTAGTAAAAGAAAATAAAAAAGAACGCAGCATACACACACACAACCCATACATACAAATATATGTATGTATATGTATACGCGCCTGCACTTTCATATCGATGCGAAAAAAATGTTATTTTGATTCGTTTTCCCGAAGCGCGGAGCTACGTAGGGGAAGAGGGGGTAAAACCCGCCAAAACGGGGGCGAGAGGGGTACAGAGGACCTGAAAAAATCATACGAAAAGGAACAAACTAGTGACGGAAGGGTAAGCGGGGACAAACGACACGCAAGGGAGACCAGGGCTGGATATGTAGTAAATTAACTATTTGTTACATACCTACCATGTGGTGCATCGGAACACGGGATATATAAATATTATCTCCCTAGATGATTTTATGCAAAAATTGTATTAAACTTTGTTGAAGAGGCGTTAAAGTAGAACTTTCGTCTAGAATTTCGTTTTATTTGGAATAGGCATATCTAAAAGTTCTTTGCAAAAATCTACCTTGACGAATGACTAAAAATTTATAATACGGCCCAGAGAAAGCTACAAAAATACCAGCAAAAATAAATAAAAAAGTTCGTATAAATGTGTGTATGTCCTAAAATGTTTAGTTTCAGAGATAGAGGGTGTCAAAGTTTCATTTTTATTTCGATTTTTTCTAAATAATTTCTGATGTAACGTCAATATTTAGATGAAAATTGGTGACTGGGAGTTTTTTGACATGAAAAATTTGATTTTGATGTCAATATGACTCTTACTAGTAGAGGGCGCCACCTACATGTGTTTTAACTGTTTTGAAGCGTATTAACTTTTTGTCCGTTCCTGTATAAAACTACCGAGCGAAAAAATACACATCTCTGGGACTTTTTACGTAAAAAATGTCTCTTTATAAAAATGGCTACGAGCAACCGTTCTTAAGATATTTAGAATGGAAATAGTCAATACATGTCATTATTGACGAAAAATGAACACGTTGAGTAGATAGTTATTTCACTGAAATAATAAATTTGGGAAATTTTTATTTTTTTAAATTAATCATAATTTTTTCTGAAAAAAAATGATGACAAAACAGTTTCTGTTGAACTCTTGGCACAAAAACATTTCAAATTTAAGATTTTTGTCTAATAACTATTTAGTCAGCATGTTTAATTCATACCATTTTCATGTCAATGATGACAGGTATTGATAATTTCCATTCCAAATATCTCGAAAACCATTACTCGTAGCGATTTTTACCAAGAGACTCTTTTCACGTAAAAAACGTCGTAAATGTATATTTTTTTACTCAGTAGTTTTATACAAGTACGCACGAAAAGTTATAACTCTTCAAAGCAGTTAAAAAATATGCAACTGCCTAATTTTCATCCAAATATTGTTGTTACTTCATGAATTATTTGGAAAAAATCGAAATTAAAATGAAACTTCTACACCCTGTATCTCCGAAAGTAAACATTTTAGGACATACATTTATAAGTTTCCGGAATACAGTTCGGACCACCCTGTAATAATAGTTTTATATTCTAAAAAATAAAAACAAAGCTTTTTTGGGTAATGTTTGGTTTTGTTACTTTTATTCTCTTATCTACGGTTACTTTTCATTTTTTTTTAGAATTATGAGTCATTAGCGCCACTGTGATCATTTGGTGAACCCTTAAGCTACACGCACACTGGTGCGATCACGGCCGCGATCACGATCACGATCAGGGCAGCGATCATTCTAGCACACACACACATCAACGCGTTCACGTTCACCGCCGTACCTATATGTAGTGCACCATCTTGTAGGTATACATAGGTAGAAATTAAAAATGTGAATTATGTATACCGAAAAGAAAACATTCTTAAATACTTACCTACAATATTTAAACTTAAACAATAAAAATGTATACATATGTACTATCCAATCCAATTGCAACTCCAATTTTGTCTCAAACTTTTTATTTTTAATCTTATTATTTTTGTAACTTGGTTCGGATAAATCATATAGAATTTTGTGTATTTTACAGCCTTAATTAGCTGCTCTGTTAACTTCATTTCTAAATTACAACAAGGGAAAACACACAAAATAACGGAAAATTCCTATCAGTTGGGTCGCGATCACGTGATTAAACTCGACAAGTTTAATCTGATCGCCACCGCAGAATAGAACGCCGCCATGTCAGGCGGCTTCATCTCCAAAATCCGATCGCGCCAATGTGAAACGGCTCATATGTATTCTTCAGCAACTTTTGGCCGCGGCTGCATGGAAATCGTGATCGCGGCCGTGATCGCACCAGTGTGCGTGTAGCTTTATTCTTCCCATTTTTGACCACTCTTTTAAATAAAGTCTCTTAAGGAGAAATATTCCTTATCTCTACACTCCATAGTCGTATTATAAATTTTACTACTTTGCATAATCTTGGGGGGGGGGGGATAATGATATTACTACATCAATCTACACAAATCCACGATTGTGACACTTAACCCATCCCTGATCAGAGCGAGAAGCGGGACAAACACTCACACACACAGGCGGGCGACTCTAAAAAATCCTAATAAAAAAATGGTCTCGCGGTCGCGTACATACGCGCCCCGTGACGTCACGGGGTGGGGTTAGGTTTGTCCGCCCCCCCCTGTCTCCTCCTAGTCGTTTTTTGTCAAGTCGATGCAGCGGCTCTGTGATGCATTTTACAAAAGTTATTGGATGTTGCTAAATGTTTTATGGAATATGCACGCCGGTATCGGTGGTGATAGAGGGGGGGAATAACGAATAAAAGTAGGCGGATTTGGGAGGGGAAAGGGGGAGTGAAAAAAAGAAACAGACTCGTCGGTCCGTCCGTCGTTGCGTTAATCAATAGGGATGCGATCGAGGGATGCTTTTTTCTATTCTTTGGTTTGCTCGCGCCCCCGTGTATAGGCGATCGCAGCGATTCGCGCGTGTTTTCTCTGTTTAATGGCATTTTACCATGGAGATACGCATAATTCGTTGAACGAGGGAAAGTTTGGACGATGCGGCAACGTCGCTGATCGCGCATTATGGATTATATTTCTCCAAAAAATTCTCTATGGGTACTTCGAAACTAAACCTATTCCTAATCAAAATACAGAACAAAAAACAAAAAATGTAATATACCAAATACCATGCGAATGCGATAAATTTTACACTGGTGAAACATCTAGACCCTTAAATGTTAGAATTAAAGAACATAAAGATTATTTAAGAAAAGGAGATTTTCACAAATCTAAGATTTGTCAGCATTTATGGGATACAGGGCACAGAATAAATTTTAATAACGCCAAAATTATAATGAAAGAAGCGATAACATCTAAAAGAAAAATAAAAGAGACAGACTCTAAAATTTTTTAATTCTCTTTCGTGTCGATTGCTGATTGAATTGGAGCCAGAAATGGCTCAAAACGAAATAAGAAAATTACCAACAGATATTCAGGCTGAGGCGACAAACGCCATATCCAAACTACTTCCATTTAAATCCCGAATAACTTATAAAAAGGAGTACAAAAATTTTCAAAAATGGAAGCAATTAAAAAACGTGCGAGAAGAAATAAAGTTTTTAACCTATCCTCGCTCTTAAAGTATCATTTAATGCGATTAAAATACTATTTTTTCAAGTAGCAATTTTAACAGTTGCTATGGCAAAAAAATAATTTAATTCTTTTTTTATTATATTTAACTACACCCTAAAAAAGATATATCGCAGGCTTTACATCGAGAGGGAACGAACGAATGTACAATATCGTAATTAAAATTCGGACTTGGATGCAATTTGGGCGATGCCCATTTTTCAAAAGTCTTCTTTTTTTCGCGTTTTTGGGACCGTTCTGTCCCCTTTCCAAAATAAAATAGAAAAAGAAACGGGCGAGGCCGCTTTTTCGATATGAATTGTACGGATTTATCGATCCGGGCAGGATTTATTACTAATATTTTTACAATATTTCGCGAGATAAGCTTTTATTTTACTCTGGTGAATCATTTTTTTTTGAAACACCGGTTCTCGATTGATCACCGAAGTTAAGCGATGTTAGACGATGCGAGTGGATGGACGGGTGACCGCCTGGAAACTCTATTGATTGTTCGTTTAAATGTATGTCCTAAAATAATTAGTTTCGGAGATACAGGGTGTAGAAGTTTCATTTTTATTTCGTGGTTTTCCAAATAATTTCTGAAATAATATATTAGGATGAAAATTGGTGTCTGGGAGTTTTTTGACATGAGAAATTTGATTTTGATGTCAAAACGACTCGTACCTGTGGAGGGCGCCACCTACATATTTTTAACCGGTTTGAAGAGTAACTTTTCGTCCGTACCCGTATAAAACTACCGTGTAAAAAAATATACATTAACGACTTTTTTACGTAAAAAATGACATGAAGATCGCTGTCATTTTATATGGATAGTTATATAGGGAATGTCATTGATCGTCATTTCCAAGCCAACTGGACGCCGTTTTTTTTCGATGATACGGTATATTTAAATGGTGTAATGGAAAATTCGAGAGAAAATGTGTGTGTCTGGAATTTGGAAACGTGCTATCCTTTTTTAATCTTTCCATAATTATTGTTAGTTTTTGACAAGTTTTATATCAATTTTTAATAATTATCGTCCAGAGATCGACCTCGCCAAAATTAACATCGATTGTTATTCCCCATAGCCGTCTCTGACGCCGTTCTTTTTTCGATCATAAGTTATGAAAAATCTAAATCAATTCAAATTACTCGTATTATGCATATCTCATCTAAAAATAATAAAAATATAGGGGAAGCGGGAGTTAAATTTTGTAGACTACGTAAAAGCAATGGCCTAGCGATTCACTTGACGAAAAAAACTTAATTTTGAACGCGGTGGTTCGCCTATTTCATAGATGGAGCTACCGTATGGCCCACCCTCGGCAATTTGCATTTTTATTATGCGCTGGTTAAGTAATGAAAGATATAATTCGACGGTAGAGAATGGACAGCCATCAGGAAATGTGCAATTTTTGCGAAAATCCCTCCCCCCCCCTATCGACATTGTCATTTTTTTATATTGATGGATTAAAATCAAGTCTTCTAACTAAAAAAATATATTTTTTGTCAACAGTTCAACAGAAACTGTTTTATTAGTTTTTTCCTTGTTTATTTATTAACGAGCCGTTGTAATTTTCCCTATAGCTTGAATTTTTTAAGTGCAAGCTAGAAACACTTGCATTTTTGGTAAAAATAAGTGGAATTGAGAGGGTGTTCGATAGTGGTCGCGCTATTAGAAATCTGAATTCAAAAATCGATACCTCGAAATCTATTAGAAATAATAGATTGTAGTTTTTTCAAGAACTTTTTTAATATTCCTGCTGTATTTTCTTTGTAGACAGTATGTGAAAATCTTTATCAATAAAAAAATTAAACGATTGCTGAAAATTGCTATGCTCTAAAAGTAAATGGATGGATTGTTTACAATTTTTGAATGGAAAAAGCAACCTTATCGAATTTTTCTTATGTGAATATATTGTAAAATATCCGATCTTGAAAATAAAAAAAGTTTCAATATCTAAAGTAGTTCTTCAGTTACGGCCTGTTATGTGTTAAAAACGTTTTCTCGTTATAAAAAAATGACACCCTAACGATATCCTTATAATTCCATTTCAGATGCTCAGAAACATGTCTAATGATTTTATCTAGTTATCTCTTGAAAAAAAAGTCTTTTAAAAATAAGCGACTTGATAGGGAAAGGCGTATCGGCAACGCCGCAACAGCACAACGTCGCGTGTCGCGTCGGTCGGTCGCATTTCCCTCACTCCGACTTAAAAAGATCCCTATGCGATTTACTTCCACACATGTAAATGCCGACCCAAAAGTAACAGTTGCCAGCACGGTATAATCCTTTATCTTTAATTTCTTTCTTCATTTGTGTAACCTAGCCGGTTTTACATAACACATTAAATGCCGAACACTTATTTTGCTACTTTTTTGGACTAGTGAAATGTGACTTAAGATTTAAGTCATTTTGAAACTGACTTACAGCTCTGATTACTCTAGTTATTATAGAGATTTTTTCGCCACAAGTTTTTCGTTCAGTTTTTTTGATTTTTTTTAAGAATATGCATGTTAATTTAAAATTCAGTATTATTTCAGAGTTTCTTCACTAATAAATAAATTTTGGTTTAATTTTTAACAAGTTCTGTAAATATTACCCCCGCTTTGTTATTTATTCCGTTACTTCTAAACGAAATTTGTCGGAAAAGCGTCGATTAAATAAATATGTCTAGGAAAGTTCTCGCGCCAGCTTAATATAAAATTAGCGCCGTTTTCTAGGGGAAGCCGGGCGCTGTAGGGGACGCGGGGACGACGGACTACTTTAAACAGAAATGTTAATATTGAACAATACATTTTCGAGGCGCCGTTGCCGCTACAAGCAAGGAGAGAGGGTTAGCGTTAGCATTTCTCAGTCCATTCTGCAAGAATTGAATTATTTACCAAACGGATTGGCATAGAGAAGAGAGGCGGAACTCTCTATTCAAATTGCACCTTAAATATTGCATAAATGAGGCGAAATAATTCATAAGTTTGTAGTCTGCCGCGTTTAGGGTTATTTACGATGCACAAGGAAATATTTATGATTCGAGCAGCTAGCAGACGGCCTTCTTTACGTTTGGCCGTTGTTGTCTTGCTCTCCTAAACTTTGATTCCTTGAATTAAGTATTCATCGGCCCGGGTGTAAAGTAGATCCCTTACATGAATCTTGGATCAGGCATTGTCGGCCTTAGGGCGTATAGCCGTCCCTTCGGCTTGCTCTTGTTTTCTTTGATGTTTTGCTTTGATTTTTTACAGACGATTTTTTTGCAATTATTATGAAATAAAATATCTTTTTTGGCTGACAATGTCTTAAATTTTCAGTTTTTAGGTGTGACGATTCCTTTGTCAAACACCTCAATTCGGAGGTCTATCCCTCAGGAGGGATGGACCCAGTGTTGCCAGATTGAAGAGCTAAAGGATTTGTATCCAAAAAGCAGACAAAATTAAGGTTTCTGGCAGTTTTCCACAATAAAAATTGTTAAAATATGTAGTAGGAGTATTTATTGTTTTTCCTACATCTATTTTTTCACTTTAACGGTGTTTAGTTAAGGATGTCTCAGTTTAAAGCAATGTTGCTGTCAAAAAGTCTGCAATTCGAAAGACTTTAACATTTAACAAAAAAAAATAATCGTTATATTTTTATCTTTCAACGCGTTTATTACACACATATCATAACTAAACCAACCAAAGTTCTTGATATTGAAAAGAAATAGGTAAACACACGAAAAATATATCTAATAAGTCAGCTCATCATGACGTTTTGCACGATTAATATAATATCGATTCTTTAATATTATATAGAAAAAAAGTCATGTCCGGTCCTGTTCCTTATTGGCAAAGCGTTGGAAAAACTTCTGCCGATTCCCATCCCTAATGGAAATACAGGAAAATTGGTGAGCTGAGTTTTTCTCCGCGAAATTCCTAAGTGAAATTTATCGGGGTCGATTTTTACGGATTTACAAACTTTAGATTTCGCTAATTTGTTTCTTCATCCCCCCGAAAAAAAAATGCAGACTTTCAGGGGGTGGGGTTGTTTGTGTAGAACAACAAGGGTAGGCATTTTGGTAACTTAATCTAGCTAGATTGTTGGAAAATATCAGTCTTGTGGCGAACAATTTCTGGGATTAAGTTTATGAACGTTTTTCAGTAGTAATAAAGTAGCGCCAAAGACGGCTGAGGAGTGGCAATTAATTGATGATAATTTTGGCAAGGTCAGTCTCTAGACGTGATCTACTAGAGATTGACACAAAAGTTGCCAAAAATTAACACTAATTATAGAAAGATTAAAAAAAGGATGGGACTTAAAGGACACACAAATGTATTTAAAAAAAAAGTTTTCCAGATTCTAAACTACACCATTTAAAACTCATTATTTTACTCAATATAAAAATAAATTACAACCTTCTTCATCATATTAAGTTAAAAAAAATTGGCGCCGGGAGGCACGTATAGCCGCCCATACTAAAATATGTTAATAAAAAGTCGGTAGGCAGTTCTTTTAGTTTCAAAGTAAAGGAATTTTTTAATTTTTTTTTCTCTCAAAAACTGCGACTTTGACTGATTTTGATGTTATTACAAATTTTGTTGCAAATATTATTCCTAATCTTAAATTGAAAACCGCGTTTCGCTAGCTACTGTAATTTTGGAGTTACGATTTTTTAAAATTTTTAACCCCCTCTCATACCCCCTTACCAACACACCACCCCCACCCCCACCAGAAACTATTGGCCAGATTCTCCGGTGCCAGAGTATTTTTGTGCCAAATTTGGTTAAAATCGGTTCAGCGGTTTTTGAGTTATCGTGTTATAGACGGACAGAAAGACAGACACCATGAACATATTTTGTATTTAGGTCATTTATGACCCAAATAACTCATTTTGAGTGAAATAATAACTGAAGTGACCGAAAATAACTGAATACGTCAATCAATCCTGATTTATATCATATACTAATATACGAAATCTGTTTTTTTTTATCTGAAAAAATAAAAAAAAAGTTATAGGGATGAGACAATTTTAAAACAACCTAACCTAACCTAACACCCAGTATGTCTTAATTTATATCGTTAATCGTTTTCCGAAAAAAAAAACTCAGAACAATAAAAGCCACAATTAACATTCGTTAATTATATCGAGTCAGGATATAAACTAAAGCCAAGGGGAGCTGGGGGTAAAGGGGACCACGGACGACGGCTTCCACGCACCGTCTTGTCCTGCCCTTCCCCCGTTGAGCCGATCTGTGTATCGTTATTATTATTGGTATTATTTAAAAGCGACGGCCATATTTGCATACAATGGCCTAATAAAACGAAACTCTTTTGTTTGTTCGGAAACAATTTAGCGACGGACCGACGGACCGGCTGTGGTACCGCGGTACTGCTACTGTTATTTCCTTAAATTATTTTCGTTACGATTCTCGAATAATGACAGACAGAGGGAGATATGTTTATGTTTATAGCGATGAGGGGAATTGGTAATTCAGTAGCGTAGTAGAGCTGGTCTTTTGTTCAAATTTAGATATTTTGTTGCATAAACAATTATTTTTATTTCTAGAATCGTTGGGGTTATAATATTCTACGACATCTTCCGATTTCTAGTCTCCTTGTAGCCTATCTTGCCAGATCCAGATGTCGTCTAGTTGTCTCTGTCTTCTATTTTTCGATCTATTCTCTCTCTCCAGCTTTTTCTTGGCCTTCTTCTTTTGCGCCTACCTGGTCCTACCGCGTGTCCAATTTAGAATTTATTTTGGCAGTCTACGTGCCCGTACCATTTAAGTTGATTTACTTTTATATCTTCCACTATAGAATGTTGAATTCTTTCGTTTGTAATTGTTTCCATTCTTGATTTCCCGGCCGATCGTCTCCACAATTCCTGTTGCTTCCAGCATCTTTTCTGTTTTCTGCTTTTGTTGCCATACTTCACTGCTGTAGCTTATAACGCTTACAATACTGTTGTAAATATTTTGTTTGTTGTTCTGGGTTATGTTTTGGCCCTACAGAATGCTATTAAGTAGGCTAATAACTCTTCGTCCTCGAGTATTTCTTTCTTGGATTGTGCTTGCTCGGTTGTACCGTCCTGTGTCATTCTGACAAAACTTTATTAAAGTGAGCAAATACCAAATGACTAACTTATAGATCTAGTGTGTCTTCTTTTCTTGAGTTATAACTCATTCTACAGTATCAGAGTTAAGTTTAGTAAAAAAGTTAAGGTAAAGTTAGTTTGATTTTTTTTAGTTTATTATTCTATATTGGGTATTTTTTATGGCGTCACCAAAATCGCAATATTTAATATGGTATATCTCAACTTTTTTAAATGCGACATTCTGTATATTATTTTTCTCTCAGATGCAGAATTAAAAAGTGAACATTTTTTTATTAATTTAAAGTGTTTCTAAATTTTTACCGCTGTCGCAGTTATTCGCAGTATTATATTATATATGGCTCTTTCAACAGTAAATTTTTTTCAAAGCCACCTAATATGATCTTTGTCGGTCTTGTCTTGTCAAAAAATGTTCACCTTTTAATTTTACATCTGAAAGAAAAATAATATACAAGGTGTTGCATTTAAAAAAAATGAGATACAACATTTTTTAAATATTACGATTTTGGTGACGCCATAAAAAATATCCTGTAGGCGATAAAGTAAATTTTTCTACACGAATTTATTCCGATATCCGTCATGTTTAAGAAAACATACCAAAGTATTAATAAAGTTATATTCACTCTAGTTTTTTACCACATTTCGTATATAATGTTTTTAACCAAAGTTTTAGTAAACAAGAAATAGATTGGCAACACCGCAGTGTGCTTTAAATAAAGACAGTGTACTATAGCATTAATTTTATGCCGAATCCAGTTATCTACAGAAAATTAAACTTGCTTTAAATAAAAAAAAAGTCGTAGAAAATCTCTGAAATAGATAATAATATAAAAATATGTCATTATATATTTTTTCCGCATTTCTTCCCATTAGAAGATTTTCAGATACAGAAGAATTGTTACCTACACGAAATGTGAAAATATTCTGTTTTCAAGCAAGTTTTTACTCGATGATCATTTTTTTTATTTTATTTTATTGTGAACTCATATTTTCCTAAATACATATCTGTGAAACTATGGCGAGTGCCACGTCTATCCTTCGCCTAGTTAATAGACCACGACTATACAGCTACGTCGTCGGCTACGGAGGCGAGAACAAGGTAATATAAAGTGGCAGAAAAAGAACAAAGGATTTGACAAGGAGTAAAATTACTAGTTTCCTTATACTATGGTCGTACCAAAGTTCATGGCACTAATGGTTGTCGTCTCGGCGCACTCAGTGAAGAGCTGTTCTGGTGTTTCCCCATTTTCTCCACAGAATCTGCATTCGCCGTTGTTTCTTAGCTTTAATCTACCGAGGTGTTCATGTTCATTGAGGAGTCAGTGTCCTGTTAAAAACCCTGTGACAATCCGAAGATTGTTCTTACTTAAATCAAGGAAAATCTTTGATTTTTCTCTGTCGTTTTTTCTTCAAGTGTCTCTTAGACTGTTTTTCTGACTGGATTTCCATTCAAGGTTACGGATGGAGTCTTCCAGCTTCTTGACTTCTGCTTTAAGTTGGTTGCCGCGTGGGAAGCATAAAGAAATAGCCATCTTATCCGATAATTATACAGCCTTAGCCCACGGCCCCACGCAGAAAGCGTTTTTAGCGTTTTGCGTTTTTTGCGTTTCACGCGCTTTTTGCGATTTTACCGTTTTAAGTAGTAGTGGGAACTATCGAATGAATACTACCGAAACATTCGATAGTTGCAATTCATTCGAATAATTCGATAGTTAGTAAGAAAAAATTCGTTGAAAACTATTCGAATAAAAATTATCGAATAGATCCGTCATCTGCCTTGAAATATTGTATTCTAGTAATTCGGCAGCAAAAACCATTCATTTATAAAATTCATTCATTTATGAAATTCATTCATTCGTCAGGATCGATTATAATAAAATATTAACTGAATTTTAGTTGTCGCCCGGCGACGTAGGTTTCCAAACCCGACAGCGGTCGGTGGCAATGCTATGAAAGAAGCCGGCATCTTTGATTTTTTGCGGAGTCAGATATAGATAACGACACATTATTTTTTTTATTGAGGTGCTAGTATTTACACAGAAAATACATTATGAAGGGCGCTGTTGCCATATTTTGGTATTAGTTGATATTAGCAAAGAATATTATTGTTTGGCTTTAGTTAGTTAGGGATAGTATGTCTATATATTCTGAATTTTTTTTTATTAATATCCTGTTGTTACACTGCAATAATACTTGTTATTTTGGATGTAAGAAAATGATTTTTAATGTTTTTAAGCAAAGACTGGTTTAATAAATAATAATAACAGTAATAATTTGTTATACCTATTAACAACAAAATTTAAAATGATTTAATATAAATATTTTTTTTAAGTATTAGCAAAATATAAACAACAAATTAGATGTCAAAATTATTTATATTAGATCCTATTTAAAAATAATATAGTCTCTAAATTTTTTGGCAACGTTGGTTTATTGAATAATAATAATTACAGAACTAATTTGTTATATTAACAACAAATTTTAAAATCATGAAATATAAACATTTATTAATTTTCTAATCATGCAGTGTAATGGAACGAAAATATAAATAAAAAATTAGAAATCAAAATTATTTATATTAGGTGCTTCATATTTCTATTTAAAAATTATATTTACTTTTACTGGCATTTACTTTAAAAAATAAATGAAATATTTCTTCGCAAAAAACTACATGTAAGAGAATTAGCATAAACAAAATACAAACATCGTTAACTTTTTTTTTAAATTGGCACGTGTAAAACTTTCATTTTAATTTTCTCACCCCATAGTATGAGTTCGATAACCATTTACTTAACCACATTACTTAAATATGATTATTAAGTTCCAACTAATTCATATTATTAAAACATCTAAAATACAACTATGTATTTTTTAAATTAATTGTAAGTTCATCTCATCTCTCTTAAAAATTGCTACTTCTCAAAATTTCCCGTTAAAAAATAGACCATATACCATATAAAATTAAATAATTGAAAGATCGGGCTACGGAAAACCACACAAATTTTCGGAAAAATTTTGACCACCTGCACATGCACACAATCGTCAATAAATAAAATTAAAAAATAACTACTATTTTAGTATTTTAACTATTTTAATAAACGGAAAAATAGCACAGTATTTATACGGCGAAGTTATAAAAATTTGGAAGAACTAATAATGCACTGACGCATACAAAAATCAAATGAATACTAAATTTCATTTATCAAAAGCATTCTATAGTCGTGGCTCAACGATAACCATTTGGTCGCACGGCGAGGTTGTCACATATGCTTTAGTATACAAATGAATGAATGATTTTATTCGAATAAAACCATTCGATAGTTGAAACATTCATTCATTAACCATTCGATAGTCTAATTCATTCGATAGTTCCCATCGCTAGTTTTAAGCGCTTTTTTCGATTTGTGTCCATTAAAAACACGCAAAAGACGCGGCAGGTCTGCAGTTTCTATCAAGATGTCAATTAGTAACGTCACAAGCTCGTGGATTCCCGGCCCGTCCAACAATCAATCCTGTGAGAAAGAGATAGGCAAGATCGGCGCCGTTAGCGTTGAAGAGACGAAGATAAAAGATGCTGGGATTGAATTGTGGACGGGCCGGGGCATATATCCGGAGACAAACACAATCTACTGAAGTGGCGTGTGTAAAAATAATAATTATATTATTATTTGCCATTTATTTTACGAATTTTAGTTTATATGTGTATAGTTTTTTTATGTTGTAGTGTTGTGATTAGTACTTGTTACAATTATAATATAATATAATAAATAATTATATATTAGTATAGTAAATATTTCTGGTTGCTAATGCAATTTTAGGACATGATTATTTATGAAATATTTTGGAGTGAAACTTCTTTACGCGCGCTGGGAGTAAAAATTCAAAGCCGTGACATACGGGCTAGTAAGACGGCCCTGACACACGAGCTCGTTGTAACGAAACGTGTTAACGGCTTAGAAATACGTAGTGACACGACGTGTATATGTGAGCAGTCCACGTGTTTATCAAAAATATTGATATTTTAATACAAATTTTGTAAAAGTGAATCAAATTATTAAGTGTAAAAAACATTTGTTACACGTAAAAATATATTTTTATTATTTTACGCGAATAAAACTGTTACAAGTAAAAAACTATTTTTTACGCGTATAAAACTATTTGTTTCCGTTAAAAGAAGACCTTTTTTACGCATAAACAGCTATTTTTTACGCGTAAGGAAATATTCCTTTAATTTATTACTTTTTGAACATTTCAAACTACACTTTTTCAAACATTTCCTTCAAATTTTTGAATTTAATAGAATCTTCCTAAACAGTAGATGTTCTTTATAAAAATATTTTTAGATAATACCCTAAAATGAAAAAAAAATGCATAGTATTTAATTTAATTTTATTGTATTATTAACGTCCGCCTATGACGGGGTCTCATCTTAGAAAACGCTAAAGACGCTACAGAAAACAAACTGATTTGTTTTCATTTGCGTATTTTGCGAGACACGCCGAACGCTACTGGCTTTTGGTGTGGCCACTCCTATATAATCCTGTTATTTTGTTTTAGTCGCTAAAGACGCTTCACGCTAAAAACGCAAAAGCCGCTTTCTGTGCGGCCGTGGGCTTAAGAACTGATAAGATGGTTAGTTCTTGTTTTCGATAGTTCCTATCTAAGATAAGTTGTACGCATCTTTCGATAGCGTAGATTTCTGCCTGCAGGTTGCTGGAGTTGTTCCTTCGAATTGGTTCCTGTTTCTGTTTTGGTACCTACTGATATTATTTTGAAAGATATATTACCTAAAAGAAAAGGAGGATGACCTACAAAAAGGAATGAGATCCCATCTCTCCAAGTCCGGTAATGCAGTACTTCCACTACAAAAAATTGTGGGATCTTATATAAAACCAAGTCAGTCAGTTATTTTAGTTAGTGTAGTAACACCCCACTGTTTTTCATGTTTTATTATTATAACTAATGAAGTACTTCATTTCTCTTTTATTTTCTAAGATAAATTTAAAACAATCTTTTCTTTCGATCTTCTTCCACCACGACGCGAGTTTTGTTCCAGAGCGAGAGAGAGAGTCGGAACAATGGCGGTAATCTAGCGATGTATACAGTAAAAACGTTTAACGTTATACATAAATAAAGATAGTACAAGTCCGCTCGAGACCGATCAAATATTAAATTCAATCTAGTAGTTGCGGCCCTTAATAATTGATGGCGCTCAACCCTTATATGGAGGCAAGATACTCCCCCTCCCTCTTTCTTCCTCCCACAGGCGATCCCTCTCCTTCAGGATGGATAGTGGAAAATGGAGAGAGCATCGTGTCAGAGAGACCGTTGGATATTGTTTAAAAACGTTTGAATTATTGATGCGATTGATCGGATTATAAAATGGAAGTAGGGTAGCAGAGAGTAAGGTATCACTATAAATACGAATTGTTGGTTAGATTCAACATTTTTTCTCTTAAATAAATTTAAGCTTTAACATTATTAGGCATTTGCATAAAAGTGTGTATTTTGGGTGGTATATCAAACACTGGTTCAAAGTATTTAATTTTCGAGCCAAATCCTGAAAATATTCTCATAATAAACTTCCAAACTCTCCAAAAACCTCAATTAAACACTTTTAAGCGTTTTTCCGCTTTAATCCAAAAGAAAAATATCAATTCGACTCATCCCTTCCTCACTCACTTTTAAACGTCTCCATTTTAACTTTCCACCCTCCTCACTTAATCGTAAAAAATCTAATCTCTCCTCCCAGCAAAAATCTCTCCTCCCTCAGAATCCCTAATAAAAGTTGAAGGGCTCGAAAATTCAGCCGCGCCAGTATATTTAATTATAGTAATATTTATAAAAGCTCGAGAAAAGCTACGGGGGTTCTTTTTAAGGGGGTGGGGGTGTGTGTAAACGGACGCCTACATAACGGAGGCCATTAGAAGACTGTGTCTCTTTTTTGGAAGAAAGTTTATAAAATATAATATAAAAAGTTTTTATTGGGGTTGGGCAAAATTATGGAAAACACTCTAAATTTCGAGAATTTTGTTTTTATCTTTGTGCTAATTCTTTATTTTATACAGAAAATGTTTGTAAGGAAAGATAGAAAGGTCTGTATATGAAATATTTTGTTTTCTTAATAATATTTATGTTATGTAGTGTTCTAGTGAGCTTGGAACATCCTCAAAAGTAAAATTCCACTCTTAGTGGATGACATACCAAGAATCTGCAACTTTGAGAAATACCTCACTGTAGTTATTTTATTAGCAATAAAAAGAATTAGAAGAAAAGCTAAGAAAATCATTATAATAAACTTGATACTATACCTCTGTACCAATATCCTCTGGTTGTGTGGTAGGAAGTAAATTTTAATTAATATTTTCATCCATAGGTTTTTAGTTTCTGAATAAGCAACTCGCATTTTCATTGGGGGTCATTGTTATATTTATTTCAAACGAATAATCAACGAGAATATTCGTACAATTTAACAAACTTACTGTAAATCACTATAAATAATGAACAAAACATATAAACAAAAACATATCACTCGAATTGTTGGTTAGGTTCAAAATTTCTTATTATGCATTATTAGACAATTGCATAAAAGTGTGTATTTTGGGTGACATTCCACATAATTTGCAGGCTATTGAGGAAACAGAAAATGTACAGAAATAAATTCGAAATAATATTTATATTAAAACAGAAATTATTTTTATTTAGAATATAATCCTAATACAGCTCTGTTCCTTCATTGGCCGTCATAAATATCAAGAACCCTTTTTCCTGGCACAACTTCAACTGGCTTATACTTTTAATCCCCCCCCCCCCTGTCTCCCCCTACGTAAGTAAAGAATAGCACCCCCCATTTTTTACACCCTCCTCCACTACTAATCATAGCTGCTTTCTCGCCTTTACTTTTGCCCCCCAACAAAATCGATTTATTAAATTTTTGTTATTAGTGCTTTTAATGTATGGTTGGTCTTTAACCGAGACTGAAGTTCTGTCTGCACTTGCTCCTTGCTCCCCTCCCTAGATTACTCTATCGGCCCCTACGTTTTCTTACCCCTTTTCGCGGGTCTTACTCCCCGTTCTCCTTCATATCAAACGGTTTTAATCGATGCATCGGTGCCGATTTTCTGCTGCCAGACTAAAATATCTTCGTTTTAATCGAGTTAAGTTATTCTCTTGGTTTTTCGATATTTTTCGAGTTTGTGTGTTCTTCATTGATGTTAAATCTGATAGAATGCTTAAAAATGATGTGTTCTACATGACAAGTGAATAGGCTGACTGGTAGTCAATACATTAGAAAAATATCATCATCATTATTCTTCTAGGCCCATGCTGTAATTTTTGTGGTCTATCTCTTGTCCGTCCTTCTTGCCAGGTGTTTGCCACTTAAGGGATTTGATTCTGTGGATGACATCTATGACCTGGGTCTTTTATCGTATCCACTCTATTCTTTTAGTCTTTCTTGACTATTCCCAGCATATTTCGTTCCATGGAGTATTGAAAATGGGGATATCACATCCAAATTCTAGGGTTGTTTAATATATTATTATTCTTACTTTGGTTTCCTTGTATATATTGGCGAGAGTTTTTATATAAGGCCTACAACTACAACCTTGTTTCGCTGGGGCATCTATTATCGCCTCAGGATATATCGAGTCGAAAGCCTTGTCAAAGTCTATAAATATAAATAATATTCGTTTCTAAAACCTTCTTGTTCTCGTGGTTGAGCAGCGTCTACTGTATTTTTTATTCTGTTTTTTATTATTTTTGTAAATATCTTGTATAATATTGGTAGTAGGCTCCATGCTGTTCATAACGACAATTTGACTCGAAATACCAAGTGTGTGGTACCAAATTATTCGTAAAAAACTGCTTTTTCCAAATATGCTAATGAGCCGCCCTCGTTCCATTTGAAAAAATTGAGATATGATTAAAAATACGATTTGGACATCTTTAAACCAACCAGGACAAGACACGAAAAACATTAGACGCTCAAATCTATTTCTCCAAGGCTCCTTGATTAAAAATTAGTGTTTTTAAAACAGTTATGGAACTTATGTTATTTTTTTTTCAATGTCATTTTCTATCGAATAAAGTAAAAAAAATACCGAGGGTGCCATTTAAAAATCAAAAGTTGTAGTGATTTCCGGTGAAACAGGAAGTGACCAAAAACAATTGAATACGTCAATCAATCCTAATTTATGTCATATACTAACATACCAAATCTCGTTTTTTTTTTCTGAAAAAATAAAAAAAATATAAGGGTAAACCACTTTTGAGACGCACCCGGTATGCTGATTTTCTACTTTCTAGAATAATTTAGACTGCAGAAAAGTTCGTCCCTTGAAAACTTAATTTTAAATCAAACAAAAACTGAAATTTTATTTTTAATTAGATAGAAATAAAAAAATATCAAACAAAAAAAATAAAAAAAATTAACCAAAAAAATTTCATAATCTAAAACGTTATTTTTAAAGTAAATTTAAACCTAAATTACATCTTTTTTCAATTAAGCCGAAATAATAAAATAAATCCGGCCATTTTATAATAAAGAAATAAGATTTGTAAAAACTCGTTCCCTCGTCTTTATTAAATTAAAAAAGCAAAGTAATTAAAATCGATTTTTCAGCGACCGAGGAGGGAATTAGGACAAGATTTTTATTCTCTAATTAATATTTAGATGATATTTACTTTTAATTTTCGTTTTGAGCCAACTAAAAAGTTTTCGTAATGGCGCCGTTTTAAAAAAGAATTAGGAGCCCGAAAAACAGATTAAACGTAATTTATGCGCTTTAATATAATGTCCGCCATTAAAATATAATTCTTTTCGGGCCGAAATTTGCATCTTTATTGGATATTTACTCCGCCCGCCAAGAATTGGCGAATTCAGCTTTATTATTTTCATCATATTATTATTTTATGAATGACATATTCGTTATTATACGCTCTATAATAATATCGAATAGTGATGAGCATATTGAGCGAGAACAAACACAACCCTGGAAATAGTATACAGGGTGGTCCGAACTGTATTCCGGAAACTTCGCCAGCATATTCTGCAGATAAAAATAAGTAAAAAAGTTCGTATAAATGTATGGCCTAAAATGCTTAGTTTCAGAGATACAGGGGTGTAGAAGTTTCATTTTTATTTCGATTTTTTCCAAATAATTTCTGAAGTCTATTGTCTTGTAGATGTGAAGGATAAATGGTCCACAGGAAGATTCTTGCAACATGAACCCTACCTGCTGAACTTGTTAATAATTTCTTCGATACCTTGTAGTCCAAAACGAATAGATGCATTCTTTAAGATACCAAAAAGAAAATGGAAATTACTGACAAATTTTGGAGTTACCTGACCAAAAACACTGGTCCAAAAAAAAATTAAACCTACTAGATACAGTCTTCTTCTTTTTTCTCCAAAAACTCGGTGGCATATAACATCTTCTCGAGTTGCGTCGCGGGCCCAGCTCGAACATCTGCCTCTGTTTACCTCGTAAAAGATGCCCGTCCGCTGTTGTTTCTATTAATTCGATTAGATTTTAAATAAACCCGGCGCGTTTTGTATATTTAACGGATTAGCACGTTGCCGGGTCTCCCCCAGGTGGCGCACCGCGCGCAGGGTTTTATTGCCCCTAAAATTTCCTTCGGCTGTAAAACCGTTTGTTTTTCCCATGCCACGGAATAGTCTCGTCTCGATAGGGAATCTATCACGGCATCCCGTCATTTTCTATTCTGAAATGGTTGATTTTTTTTTTCATCCATTTTGTCCTTTAATTCATTAGAATGACTTGAAAGCATATTCTGAGTTTACGCATTTCATGTCAATAAGCTTCTTTGAATGGGGTAGACAATGATTCAGTATTAAAACAGCGAGAAATTCCGATGCTACGAAAAGAGTAAAATTAAGCTGAGTAAAGAGGAATCTCACATTACCTTCTTATGTACAGGGTGGGTCAAATTCGACGCTTTTAAATGGAAACACCCTTTTCTATCGGAGATAGACGAAAATTAACATCGGTGTCTGGAGCTCAATTTTCATCAAATATATGATGGTGAGAACCGCACATCAATATCTGTTAGCGAGTTTTCTTTCGTGACCGGGACAATTACTTTTTAAAAACAACACAGAGACTTGATCAGTTTATTAATATGTTTGGTTGAACAGTACTAACAAAAAGATGAGAAAATATAAATGTAACTTATATTTATAGGCTTCTACTGCTGAGGTAGCAGTGACGTCAAAGGCGGGTGACGTACCCAGCTACGTGGATATAATTAGCGTTTCGGAGTTACCGGGTGTTTTTCACACACAAAAATGTGCATTTTTAACAAATCGCTGTAACTTTTTTGCTATGGAAAATTTTGTATTTCTATGAAAACATTTCCAAAGCTCCTTTTTACGTAGAATTTAATGGTTTAAGTATAATTATTTTTAAATTAATATTTAAGAATTATCTACAGAAAAATTGATTTTTTATTTGGGACAGACCCTCTATATTTTTAATTAGCTGAAAAGAATTTAAAATTACCTTTCCAAAAATATAGCACACTTGATATTTTGTTATAATCCTCTTCAAAATACAGAATTTTTAAAAGTTCGCCACTTTTAAATAGTAGGCTTTGGACCCCTTATTGATGATATGCCCTTAATGAAACTCGAAAACATATTTTTCCAGCAAGACGACGCACCGCCTCTGAACGCTGAAGCGATCAGCAAATTTTTGCAGCCAATTTCAGGAATAATAATTGTATAGCTAACCAAGATCCCAACCGTTGGCCGTCGAGGCCGCCTGACTTAGTACCCATGGATCTAATCCTATGGATATATTTGCGGAAGAATAAAGGTTCCTTATTCTTCCGTACTATAATCTAGACAAGAACTAGAAATACTTAGCAGTTATGAGAGGGTACCTTTCACCCCCACTGAGTTAATGAATTCCGCGATGAATGTTCAAAAACGGTCCCGTCTGTCCATAACAGAAGACAGTCGATATGTCGAACACCTGCATATAGCAAAATCTCATGTCTTGGTTTGCTATTTATTTTTATTGTTATTAGATATAGTTTAAATGTGTTGATGTTGGTTAAATATATTTTAAATTGTTATAAAATTCTGCATCTCTCACAGCAAATATTATTTTCGTTTTAATTGATGCTCACAGCTAGAATTTTTTTGCATTACAGCCGGTGCCGTTCAAAGCCTACTTATTTAAAGCGGGCGAATTTTTATATACTCTATATCTCGAAGAGGAATCGAGCAAAATATCAAGTGTGTATATATTTGGAAAGGTAATTTTAAATTCTTTTCAATAAATTAAAAATATACAGGGTGTCCCATATAAAAAATCAAATTTTCTGTTGATAATTCTTAAATTATTAATTTTTAAAAAATTATACTTAAACCATTAAATTCTACGTAAAAAGGTGCTTTCATAAAAATACAAAATTTTCCATAGCAAAAAAGTTACAGCGATTTGTTAAAAATGCATATTTTTGAAAAACACCCCGTAACTCCGAAACGGTAACAGATATCGATATGCGGTCTTCACCATCATGTTTTTGACAAAAATTGAGCTCCAGACACCGATATTAGTTTTTGTCTATCTCCTATAGAAAAGGGTGTTTCCATTTAAAAGCGTCGAATTTGACCCACCCTGTACAGCACGGGACAAAAGTGGACCCAACTACAAAGAGAGTATCTAAATATGTAAGGGAGGCTACACCATAATTAGAAATAGTTGATAAAGCTGAAAATGATGACCCACCCTGTACAGCACGGGACAAAAGTGGACCCAACTACAAAGAGAGTATCTAAATATGTAAGGGAGGCTACACCATAATTAGAAATAGTTGATAAAGCTGAAAATGATGATGATGATATATTATAGTTACCCAATCAACAACACTGTTCCAAGAAAATCAGACTTACTAAATATTTTTTTTATCCTATAATTTGTTAAATCCATATTCAGAATTTATTGTTCCGAACTCAAAAAAAATTGTAAAATAATGATTGTCGCTAAACTGACAGAATATGTGAGGAAAAAAACATGGCTTTCAACAAAAATCGAAAACAACAAAAGATTTATAATAATTAAAAAGCCAAAGGTGGCTGGTTATGAATAATAAATGCCTATTGTATAAATTATTTAGCATATTGTTAATAATCGAGCGTGTTATTTTTAATATTTATTAATACTTTTATAGAATTTTACGTATTATAGTTGCGTATAGAGGAAATAAATATGTGCATTCGTTAACTTTTGGCCCTGAACATATTTTATTTTTGCTGTGTTAAAAAATATTACGATATATACGACTTATTAGTACTAGGTCAAAACAACAAATCAGGAACCTTGTTATCGATGCATTTTAAATCTTTACGTGCCCCATTAAAATATTTTGTTTTTTTTTGAAGAATTTTGATACTTCAAATTTTCAAAATTTTTTTAATTGAGAATTAATAGGAGGCTCTCAGAGGAACGTATGGTAAAGTATTTTAAGTTAACGTTTCTTTTTTGCTGCTAAAGCTAATTTGGACTTTGTTTATGCAGAATCTGAGCCGCGGTCTTTGACTACACCATTGTTAATGGCTTCCAAGTTTGGTCTTCCTCTAGGTCTTTTGTAGTCGATCTGTTGTCCGTCCTTCTTGCCAGGTGTCCTGCCCATTACCACTTGATGTATTTGATAATGTGGATGACATCTATTACCTCCGTCTTTTGTCATATCCACTCTATTCTTTTACGGTCTTTCTTGGTTATTCCCAGCATATTTCGTTCCATTGAGCGTTGTGCTACCTGCAGTTTCCTTATGATGTCCTTATAGGTGTCCAGGTTTCGCACGCATAGATCATGACTGGTAGTACACATTGGTCGAATGTTTTCTTCTTTAGATAAAGTGGCATTCAAGATTTGAATAGGATTGAGTTTCTTCTATAAGTACTCCATACTAACTTAATTCTCTTGTTGATTTCTGGTAGTAGAGATCCCGAGCTGTATGTATTAGTTGTTCCAAATATATAATCTTCTACTATTTTCAGTGTGAATTTTTAGGGAATCCACTAGTTCGTTGTACGTTACTTTATTTGTTTCATTTTGAGACCCACTTTATTGCTGGCTGTATTTAGTTCATTAATTAGAACAAAGAATACTCGTAGATAATTACGAATTTTTAAAAGTAATTCGAAATTAAATAAAAAAAGCGTCATCATTGCATCATGTTTAAATAAGTAGGTACAACTTATTTTTCTATGTAGTGCATTTGTATAGAATTAATTTTCAAATTTTATTTTTAAATTTCATATCCAAGTACATATTATGTAAATTAACCCCATTGTTTAATGCTACAAACACTAATAAAAATAGAAAAAAAAAATTTCCGTAATAAAAATTTCAAAACTTTTTAAAATTTTTTGTTATAAAATCAATCTCCCTGATTACATTTTCAATGTCTTCGATATTAATACGTTTTTTCCCGATCCCTCGTTGTTTATTTTTCGAATTCCAGATTTAATTCATAAATCTTTCGCTAATGAATTTTTATTTCTCGTTATTATTTATGTAGCATTTACGGTGGGTAGGCGATAAATCTTCGGCTAGTTTATAGCCGTAATTATACGAAAACTTCGACTGTTTTCACTAAAAACAATCTCTCGCCGGCGCGCTCTCTCTGTTCCTCTCGTTTCTTTTACTCGATGCCGACCGCTTCAGTTCTGTCAGTTTATTTTTCTATAACCGATTACTAATTTATTTCAGCGGTAGTTCGTCTCTTTTTTTTTCGCGATGCGCTGCCTTTACTGATCGAACAGTCGGAGATTGGGATGGTTCTTCATTCATTTATACAAATACATATATAAAGAATTTAGGACAGGAAAATCTACGTATTTTGGCCATTAAAACATAAATAAAACTTATTGTTTACCAAAAATATATGTTTGCTATTTGTTTTAAAAAATAAAAGTTAAAATTCCAGGAGATGTATAGGTTGTTCCACTAAGAATAGCTCTCGGCTGTATCTCAAAAAGTATTAGGCCTGCGAAAAAAATATTTATAACTAAAGAGGCTACACGAAATTGCTGGAAATTATTATCAAGTTTGTAGGATGGCCGCTAGACGGCGCAACTGCTATAAAAAATAAGAAAAAGTAATTTTTACAGAATTTTGCCTAGAAAATGGCCTATAAATAGTACCTTCATAATTTTCAGTAAATTTTGAATATTTTTTATTAGAGCCATTTTCCCCTATCTGCGAAAATAAAGCGGTGGGGGAAGGTTAGATCTGTTTTTTTTATATATTAATAACTCCGGGCTGGATGAACGGAATCTAACAAACGGGGACTCGTTTAAAAGAGCGTTTCTTACTCTATATTATAGCGTATAAACAATAATAATACGCCTTTCAATGTCGACGCTAGGGGACGTTGTCTTACAATTTAACAAACATTGCGTTTTTTTCTCAAAAAAATTAAATGCGACTATACAGGGTTGTTCACCACATACGACACGGAGTATTGTAGCTAAACGACTAGATTTTTACAAATTGTAAGTTTTGGGTTCGTTGAAGGATTATTAGAGCTACAATTTAAAAATATTTTTACAAGATACAGAGTGTCCCAAATAAATAAAAAATATCAAAGTTATATTTTTTTAAATGGAACACCCTGTATATTATTACATTTTTAGTTTATACGATTAAAATAAAGGTAAATTTGATTAAGGTTTATTACACTTAAACCTTACCTTTTTTGAAATATTTTCAATTTTGTGAAATTGCAGTATAAATTTTAAGGCTTCATTTCTCCGAGGGTATCAAAGTTTTTAATACTAAACAATTACTGAAGTTTATTTATTGATCAGTTATTGTGTTGCAATAATAAAAACTTTACTACCTTATACAGAGTGTCTAAAAATTTATTTTAAATAATTACTAACTTTAAACGGCAATAACTTGTTTAATTTAAATGGAACACCCTGTATATTTTATGAGAATATACCATTTTTTACCCATCTCTTCAAGTTTCCGTAGAAAATGCATTTTCTTGTAATTTAGAACTCATTTATCAACATACCCATGGAATACTGACATTTTAGATTATTTTTAAACATGTACCAAATTTTTAAAGAGTACTAATATTGTCGATGTTTATTTCATTAAAAAATAAAAAAAAACTGTTTAAATATTTGTTAAAGAGGACCAGTTAATATGATTCCAGTATTCAAACTACATTAATTGACTGTTTGCGTTGATTAATAATAATTGCTCCAAATACTAAAAAACTGAATTATGTATGTGTATTAGACAGTGTGGTAAAAAGTAACACCTTAAAAATGATATTTAATTTTTTGACAAATGCTAATTTATAACAACAGAGAATTATATTGATTTCTGATTCAAATCCACATTTATTTAGAATAATTTATTAACGAACACAATTAAGTATGTAGTTAATTAGTATTTGGGCGGAAATACTGGTGGTATATTTAATTAATGGTATACTCTTTTATAAAGATTTAAATAGCTTTCTTTTTGCATACAAATGGGCTAGTAAAATTATCGTTTTACTAAAAACAATAATATTACTAGCCTGTATATTTTGTACATTTGTTGTTTTAAAAACAATCTAAAATGTCAATATTCCATGGGTATATTGATAAATGAGGTCTAAATTATAAGAAAATGCATTTTCTACGAAAACTTGAAGGAATAGGTAAGAAGTGGTATAATACAATTTGATAGACAATTAAATTGTGCATCTGATTCTCATAAAATATACAGGGTGTTATATTTAAATTAAATAAGTTATTGCCATTTAAAGCTAGTAATTATTTAAAATAAATTTTTAGACACTCTGTATAAGGTAGTATAATTTTTATTATTGCAACACAATAACTGATCAATAAATAAACTTCAGTAAATATTTAGTATTAAAAACTTTGATATCCTCGGAGAAATGAAGCCTTAAAATTTATACTGCAATTTCGCAAAATTGAAAATATTTCAAAATCGGTAAGGTTTAAGTGTAATAAACCTTAATCAAATTTACCTTTATTTTAATCGTAGAAACTAAAAATGTAATAATATACAGGGTATTTCATTTAAAAAAATACAACTTTGATATTTTTTATTTATTTGGGACACTCTGTATCTTGTAAAAATATTTTTAAATTGTAGCTCTAATAGTCCTTTAACGAATCTAAAACTTACAATTTGTAAAAATCTAATCGTTTAGCTACAATATTCCGTGTCGTATGTGCTGAACAACCCTGTATATGTAATTTTAGCTGATAGTAAAGAATAATAAAAGCTTAAAAAGTCAGCGAAAACCGCATCTTGATATCCTCTTACAAACCAAAGATATTAGCAAAATTATAATAAATACGAAAAAAATAAGCTCTTAATTACCTTATTTTTATAACATGGTTACAGTAGTCCTGTTAATTATGACTATTCTAATAAAAAATAAGATAGAAACGATTAGTTTATTCTAAAATCGACAATATACCAGAATATCATAATACCAGATGTATTAATATCTAATAATTAAGATATCAATGACAGTGAATAAGAAACGATGCGATGGTAGGCTTTGGAAAAAAGTTGCTTTTTACATAATAGTATAAACGTCAAAGTGTTATTATATCATCATTTTGATAGTCTTAGCAGCGTTTTTTCTCTTTTGAAGAAAGACATTTTTAGAAAGGCAATCAAAAGATAAAAAAAACCCTGCTGAGACTATCAAAATGTTGATATAATAATATTTTGATGTTTAAACTATCCCTTTAAAAGCAACTTCTGTTCTTGTCATTGATGTCATTGTTCACTGTCATTGATATCTTAATTATTAGATATTAATACACCTAGTATTCTGGTACATTGTCTAATTTTTTATTAGAATGGTCATAATCAAGAGAGCTAGTGATACCGTGTTAGAAAAATAAGGCAATTAAGAGCTTATTTTTTCGTATTTATCAAAATTTTGCTAAAAACTTTGGTTTGAAAAAATATATCAAGATGCGGTTTTCGCTGACTTTTTAAGCTTTTATTACTCTTTAGTATCAGCTAAAATTACATATACTATCGTATTTAATTTCTTTGAAAAAACGCATAATGTGTGTTAAATTATAAGACAACGCCACCTATAGCGTCTACGTTCAAAAGCTTATTTTTATTGTTTATGTGGTATCATATAGAGTAATAAACGCTCTTTTAAACGAGCTCGCATTTGTTAGATTCCGTTCATCCAGTTCGGAGTTATTAAAATGAAACAACTTTGAAAAAAATGTTTCAATAAACGCTGTCTCTCTAGCTTCTAGCAACCCTATCTCGGTTAATTTTGATCTGAGCAAAAAAAGTGCACAGATCATTTTTATATAAAATGTCACGTGGATCAGAAACATTCTATCCCCAGAGGTCAACGGTACGACGCAAATTTCCATCGTTCGATCTAATTTTCACAGTTTTTTTGGCAATATGGCAGAAATGTAACAGCAGAGGGCCCATCGGAACCAGTAAAATTTTGTTTTAAATATATTTAACTTATTAACTAAAGAAAACACTTACATAACTTTCTTTAGCTTCTATAACCTACTCCATCACACTTTTTCTCGATCATATACTATACACATTAAAACTTAAACTCGAAGCCATTCCAACTCTGATCCTGCAAAGCGCCGAGATCTCGAAACGAATATGCAGGAAATGATTTAATCGATGGAAGGAAAATATTTTGCATTTACTCACGAACGTTTACCATAATTTCTTACGGTTAATATTTCTTTTAATATTTGAGTTTCGCGGTACCGACACCTCGCCAGTACCGCAGCACTGTGGGAGAAATGCCTGCCGGTAGCTCTAATATCGCCAGGAATTAATAATAATAATATTAATACGATCGCCTGGGATCGGGTTAAGTTAATATGCTTGGTTTTAATGGTCTGTAGCTTCTGGGAATATGGTAGGTACCACCAGGTGAGTTTAAAAGGAACAATAAGGTTCATTGTGGTACTACTATGCGCGAATTGTTATATCTTTTTTATGGTTTTGAATATTGTGATGTATTGTCTATATGGAAAAATGTCCTGTGTGACAAATTTTATGGATTTATTTATTTATTTCCTGACATTGTCATTTGTTTTGACACTTTAGTACGAGTTTTTGGTTTCAATAAATAGTGTTTACTTTAAGCTTAAACATTTTTACTAGCAACCTTGCAGTGAACATTGTTCTTTTTAGAACCTATTTTAGTGCGAAGTGTAAGATAGCTTAATAGCCGTAAAAAACTCATTGCAACTTTATTAGAATATTTCGAACGGGAAAGGGGTATTAATGGCCCCTTTCGTTCCTTAAGTGCTGTTAAGGGGGTGGGGTTTTGTTGATGTAAATAATAACTGTTTATATATTTATAATTATTTTTGTTACCTAAAATATTTTGATTAAAAGAAAATATGTAAAAGTGGGCAACTAGTTCAGTCATTGAGGATCAAAAAAGGGGCCTGCTTGGAAAAAAGTCCGGACGTTTTGAAACTTTGCAGGTTTATAGGTTTTGGTGTCCCTAACTAAGATCCATAAAATGCACATTTTCAGACTTGCCGCCGTCGCCGCCATCTTGCCAAGATGGCGCCCAAAATCGGTATTTTGTATCTCGAAAACTATGCGTTTTTCGCAAATATTTAAAGAGAACAGAATTAAAGAGAATAAAATTTCCTATAAAAAGGTTATATGAAAATTTTCGCTAAAGTCAACCGTTTAGGCACAAAATCCCTGGAAATTTTTCAATTCTGCGTAAAGTATAATATATATACTAGAGTCGATTTTCTGAAATCAAATGTCAATTAGTGTTCACTAAAACTAGTTTTAGTTTAGTTTCTTCAATTTTGTCATGAAACAGTGGCCAATCATTAATTCGCTCATTAATTTATGAATAATTAATTGTCGTGCTGGACAGCATTCAACAAAAACAGGCATTACTCCAGTCACAACGTTGAAAGATCCAGCTCCAAAATCCCTAGTGGCATTTTTATCCTGTAAATACAAAACCAACAACTGTGGTAAAGCCTGTGGATGCAGAAAAGCAGGATTAAAATGTTCAATGATTTGTGCATACTGCAATGGGAAATCCTGTGACAACGTCACTGAAGTGTCACTGGACGAATCCGATGAAGAGGGGTTGGACTTGCCTGTAGATATCTTTCTGGCGGCTGAAGATGAAGAGTTGGACGTACTGAGAGACCACCCTGATGAGCCAGATCCGTCGGGCTTGTGCAGATAAGTTAAAGTTTTTAATTTGCCTAGTGGAGTAGGCCTTCGCACTCGCCATGTATTTTACCTCTTGGGTGGTGTGGAAACAAGTACACATTTTTAATAATTAAAATTAATTATTCATAAATTAATGAGCGAATTAATGATACGCCACTGTTTCATGGCAAAATTGAAGAAACTAAACTAAAGCTAGTTTTAGTAAACCCTAATTGACATTTGATTTCGGAAAATCGACTATACATAATATATCATATTTTACGCAAAATTGTAAAATGTTGACTTTAGCGAAAATTTTCATAAAACCTTTGTTATAAGAAATTTTATTCTCTTTAATTTCGCTCTCCCAAAATTTTCGCGAAAAACACATAGTTTTCGAGATATTCACAAAATACCGATTTTGAGCGCCCTCTTGGCAAGATAGCGGCGCCGGCGGCAAGTCTGGAAATGTGCATTTTATGGATTTTAGTTAGGGACCCCAAAACCTCTAAACCTGCAAAGTTGAAAAACTTCCGGACTTTTTTCCACTCAAAAATCCCCAATGACTGAACTAAACGCTGTGCCGGTCAAGCTTGCTTAATCACGTGAATAAAAGTTTATTTGATATGAACCATAGTGACGTGAAAACCACAAACTTATAAGAACATTGGTAATATGATTTTTTAAATGTATATTTTTGAATGATGAAGAATGGTTGAGACTAGTCGATTTGACAGTTGTTCTAATTTGCTCTTTATATTATTGATTACATCTCGATTCAAGCATTTTCTAAATATTTCGATATCTTTCTGATGGGAAAAGATGGAAAAAATATGGAAACATGGGGAAAATAGCATTATTTTTCCACTATTTTTCGTTGAATTTTTCCAAATTTGTTTTATATATTTAGATCAACCGATAAGCTAAGAAATTTTTTGCCTAAGAAACTTTTTTTGTGACTGATTTTAGGCAAAAGACAATTTTAGACCGAGTCCAGACTATATTAAAGCGCCAATTTTAACTAAAATAACGCCACGTCTCGGCAGACAGCGACTAATCCAGAGCCAGTGCCAGGTAAATGTATATTTTATCGGGAGAAGCAATCTAGCAAATTCAATTAGTTCAAGATTAGTCGTAGATGACGGGCGGCTTTACCTATCTGCTCTTGCGGCTCTTACTCTAAGAGATAACACCCTGTCTCTCTCGCTCTCTTAGAGCTGGCTTAGTGCTCTGTTTGCTCTTTCTATTAAGTTAGAGGTCTGGGCTAATATAATATAGAGATCCCCTAAAATTATTTCATTATTATTTATAATTCATAAATTCGGAGTCATCAGAGTGGACGTTGTTGTGTTGGCTGTGCTTTTTACAGCCCGGTTGCTAATAAAAAAATCAGATTACCTAATTTCTCTGGCATTTTAACAGCCGAACTCACAGCTATTTATCAGGCTCTGATCCAAATTCAGAGCATGCCACCGATTGAAGCATTAATATTAATACTATTTGATTCACTTAGTTCCCTCAACAGTATTGCTTCTTTAAACTCCAAAAACTCTCTAACCTGCAGCATTCGAGATTTAGTATATAAACTTACTAAAAGAAACTACAATGTTAACTTTATGTGGATTCCTGGACGCTCTGACATTGCTGGTAACGACCGAGCAGACAAACTGGCTAACGAGGCAACGCTCTTACATAATATTGAAGGAACTCCATTCGTGGTCGATTTCAGAAATTTCCACAAAAAAGTGTTCTTCAGTATACTTCAAAATGAATGGGACATCCTCAAGGGAACTAATAAACTTAGATCACATATGCCACTTCTTCATCTGTATCAAAATATATATTCTCTTGTACGCGGATCTTTCTGTAAAGTTGTTAGAACCCTCACAGGACAATCATATCTTACCAAATCATATATTATCAGAAATGAACCCCCTCCGAAATGCACCTTATGCAATAATTTAATGTCAATGAGACACATTCTTTTTGAATTTACCTGTGCTTACCTGTCGCCTCCCATAGGTCTAGATTCTTTAATGCTGTTACCTATGAGAATATTTTTGCGCCTTTTAACATTTCGAAGATTGTATGCTTGTTATCCATCACCTGGTACAACTCTTTCCATTCCTTGTTCCCCTTCTAGCCAGTACTACCCTGGGTCACTAGCCGCCGATTTTATAGCTGCGGTAGTGCGATAAATACGAAACTATAACGCAGTTTCGCACAAAGAACTCACGTGTGTCCGCCGCGCCGCTTACGTCTCTCTGTATATACAGAGAGTCGTAAAACCGCGGGGCGGAGAGGAAAAAAGAGAGCAACGGGCATATAACATAATGTATATCGTAGCGTAATAAATGTTGAGAACGGAGCGATATGGTATAATGGACGTAGGGACGTAGTAAATCGTTAATAAAGTATATTAGCGTCGGCTCTTTTACTAGTGGTACGTGTTCAATGGCCGCGGCCGTGGCTAAATTAGAATAAGTTCGACATTTAATTCGTTCGAACTGTTTCAGATGCGGATTTAAGAACGGGAAGTGGAGTTGCATTGAGGATTGTTTCGTTATGTTTTAATAGAAATCGAAAATCTGAGCTAGATGGTAGTCGCAAAACCATTTCCGATGCACGTCATCAACTTTGAGTGACAAGCGATGGCGACAGCGCTGTCAGATTGTGACGAATTTATGAGATAAATCTTAATTTAAATTTGACAAACAATATATTTATTAAAAAATGTCTATACCTATGTGGCGGATTCATCTATCCAAAAAAAATCCTTATGGGTTTTTCGTCACTGCACTGCAAGAAAAATCTACAAAATAAAATAGTTATTTTTTCTAAACACTTCTGCGTTAAACCTAAACGGACGCTGCTTGTCAGAAGTTGTGTTTACAGTAATAAAAATTTGCCTAACAAAGAAAAAAATGCTTAACGTTTCGGAAAGTTTTCTCTTTCCGTCGTCGGAAGCAAAAAAAATATAAAGAATCAAGAAAAAAAAACTATTTAAAATATTTAAATTGAACTATTCGAGAACACTTTACTTTTTAAAACAGATACGTCTACAAGAAATCGTTGACGTTCTGTTAAAATGACATTATATTAAGTTAAACTTCAAAATTAACAATTACTACCTGATAATTACTTAATAAGGTAAAACCAAAAAGCCCAAACTTTCTGTATGATTATTTTTAAATTTTACGTATGTTATGTTTATTTATGTAATGTTCTTTAAAATCAAAGAAGCGATTGCCATACATTACTAACATCTACAGATGCATGAGCAATACATTTATTTTTATTAGATTGAATTAAAAAAGCCTCTTTTATTTTTCTTTTAGAGGCTATCGCTTCTTTCATTATAATTTTGGCGTTATTAAAATGTATTCTGTGCCCTGTGTCCCATGAATGCTGACAAATCTTAGATTTGTGAAAATCTCCCTTTCTTAAATAATCTTTATGTTCTTTAATTCTAATATTTAAGGGTCTAGATGTTTCACCAATGTAAAATTTATCGCATTCACAGGGTATTTGGTATATTACATTTTTTGTTTGTTGTTCTGTATTCATTGGTTTAGTATGTCATAAAATTGATCTAAGTGTATTTTGTGTTTTGAAAGATGTTTGTATGTTATATTGTTTTCCTATCCTTCTTATTTTTTCCGAAACGCCTCGTATGTATGGAATTGTAAGTTGTATATATTGTGTATTGTTATCTTTGTGTCTATGATTTGGGGTTTGTATTTCGTTTAATGTTTTGTCAATAAAATATGGTGGATAGTCGTTTTTTATTAATGTATTTTTTATGTGGTTTATATCTTTGTTTAGTGAAATGTCATCTGTACATATTATTTTTGCCCTATCATATAAACTTTTTATAACACCTTTTTTTTACACTTATACTGTGATTAGATGTGAAATTTAAGTATCTATCTGTGTTTGTGGGTTTTCTGTAAACATCTAAAATTAGTTTATTTTGAAATTTTGACACTAAAACATCAAGAAATGGCAAACGATTACCTCTCTCTACTTCTAAAGTAAATTTTATGGTAGGTTCGCGAGAATTTATATATTCCAAAAAAATGTCTATTTCAGAAACGTTATGTTGCCATATTGCAAAAATATCATCAACATAACGCAGCCATATTACAGGCTTTTTTGAAAAACTATTTATTTTATTATTATAATTTTTCTTTTAATATATTTATCATTATTTAAAGAGTTTTACGTTTTATTTTCAGTAATTAATTAATTTGTCCATGACCACTTAATAATAAATCAATATTCTACTTCCTAGCTGAAGGAATATGGTGCCCATATTTGTAATAGAGTGACATATAACAGCTGATAACAGTGAATTATCATAAATCACACTCTGCATTTACTTTACATTTGTTGCTATGCCAACGTGACACTCACAACCATCTCACAACATCCCGATGCGCAGCGTGGATGATTTGACGTTTTTCTTATCTTTTCTTTTTATTAATTTTGACGTTTAAAATTGTCAAATGTTAAGTAGGTAGTGATTGTTAAGTGGCATATCAAGAACTCGTTTAAAATCAAAAAATGAATTATGAGAGTGATAATGAGCCCTGTACACCACCAGAGATAGCAGAGGCGGCCAAATTAACAAGTCTTGGATTACTACCACAAAAGTCTAAGGATCATTAAGTACATGTCTGAAAATTTTCTAAATATGAACTGATCTCAGACACACCGTAAAACTCATATTTGACGCAACGTTGAACAGTCTTTATATGTATATTATATTCCCAAATTCAGTTGTTTCTTTTATATCTTTAGGCGCTTTAAAATCTTCTCTATAACCGAACCTTAACAATCTTATCCCCTCCAACCACACAACCCGAGAAAAATCGCTAATTGAAATAGAAACTAACGAACGAGAAATCACAAAGGGGTTAATTAATAATTAAAATTAATAAATACCGAAGGCACAAGGGCCATCCTGGAGGGCTGAGGCGAAAATCGGCTCGCTGTACTTGGACGACTTTGTTCTGACGTCATCTTGGGAGAAGGGCCAAGGCCAATTATGCGCTCGATCGGCCGGAGTTTGATTTAATCGAGAAAAACCCTTTTAATTAGGGGTGGGACGGTTTTATGGATAATTTTGAGAGCTTTTTGAGTATTTTCGGACGTAAAAATGCGACAATGTTAATTGGAATAATAATTTTGGGTGTTGGGTAAACTGTAAAGGATGAATTGGTTAATTTAATTGTGAAATTTTTGATTGGTATTAAAAGTATTGTAAAGGAGAGAGGAAATTTAAGATTGGTCTTAGAAAAATTACACTGTAAAAAATCAGCCTGAGTGAACACATATTTGTCAGGGAGTGAATTTTTTGAGTGAAATAATTGAGTACATTTTCATCTAAAATAGAGTAAATTCATCATTTTACTCAAATATGATCTCTATTTAATCAATAGCGATTGAATAAGCTCGTGTTCGTGTTGTAACCCCTATCTTTGAGTAATGGAATAGAAAAATTCACTTAAAAACTCATTTTATAGTTCAACACAATAAAAATTTGAGTGAAATCTCCCAGTTTAGAGTATTTTCGCTCTTTACTAATCATACTTCATACGCGCTTCTTCGATACCGAATAAGCTATTCCCCTGTTCCTCAGTTTTTAATTGTCTGTTCGAATCGCAGCTTGTCTTGTCCCTTCGAAGGTGTCAAGGTTACAAGCCCATAGTGTGTGTGTAAAGTGTGATGTAAAGTGTGACTGTGGCCGCGTGGCGTGGTGAATCGAATACGAATACCAGAGACATACGTAAATGTAAACAACAAAAATAAAAACAATAACCCAGGTTAATCATTAGAATAATTGTCAAACTGAAATTCGGAGACATTGTTAAATGCAACTGTTCTAGACGTCTAGCTTAAAAAGTTCCTGTATTTTTTCCAAAAAGAGTTGAAAACTTTTTAAAATGTTTTTGATATTATAATAATAGTGTTATATTTGGTTTTATTTGTTTTTGTCAAATAAAAATGACAAATAAAAATATTTTTGAAGGTTCTACAGTTTCTCATTTGGTTTGTTAAAAAAAAAACAAATATTCGAAATTATTTTTTTATTTTTTTTTTATTACAAATGAACAGATGCTTCCCAGTTATGTTGGCGTCATCACCAGATGATTACAGCTTGAAAATTAAAGAATTTTCTGCTGATGATGATAGTGAAAATGATATCATTTCTTCTGTAAAAATTTTACATAAATGAAGATAATTTTTAATGAAAACATTAAAGAGAATTGAATACAATATCGATTAAATTTTGGATTTGGATGAAACTGGAAGTTCATTTTGTATATAATATGTATTTACTTCTAGTAGGATGAAATGTTTGGTTGTCGGAAATGATTTTAATAAGCTAGGGGCTAGCTCATAAGAGTTGAATTATTGAATGCAATTTTCTGTATTCCTCTGCGAAGATTTTAGAAAACGGTGTGGTCTCTTTCTTTCGTCTATGCTCGTGTAATCCATGATTTTGATTCATCTGATTGGGAAATAAGAAAACTTATTACTCATTTTTTAGACAAAATTCCCATTATTTTCAAATACTTTAATCAAGAAATCCTGAACAAATCAGCTCCATTTCGACTCGCGATCGACAAACATGCCGATTTGGTGACTGTTTTTTTCAATAAATCTTTTGATATTGTGCTGATTTTTTTCAGGATTTCTTGATTAAAATATTTGAAAAAGAAGTTTTATATATGAAGATAACTTTTAGCGAAAAAAAAAATAAAGAATTGAATGTGAAATTGATGAACTTTTGCATTTCGACGAACGTTAAAGATGATTTTGTAATAAAATGTTTTTTTTGATTTAATTAGAGGGTTAGTCCACATATTATGATTGAAATAATTATTCAAATACTTTTCTAAATTTCTGTGTTGTTTTTTTGTCACGGTTTGGTCTCTTGATAGAACAAATTTGCCATGGTTTTTCAAATACTTTAATCAACAAATCCTAAACAAACCAACTTCATTTCGACTCGCGCTAACGACAAACACGCCGATTTGGTGACTTTTTTTTCAATAAATCTTTTGGCATCAAGCTGATTTTTTCAGGATTTCTTGATGAAAATATTTGAAAAATCATAGCAACTTGCTTCGACTAAATAAATTTTCCAGTTTCCTAATGGGAGGAATCAAAGTTGTTGATTATATGACTAAAGATTATAGCAAGACCAAACCATTTTCGAAAAGTTTCACAGAGGAAGAAAGTGTAGGGCTCGTGACGATTAAACAACACAGAAAATTACAAAATTATTTCGGCAATTCTGCTAGACCACAGCTTATAACTTTTGACTAATTATTTATTAAATACTATGAAAACAGTAAGAAAATAATCTAGTAAAAAGGGCGAGGCACCAAGAAATTTTGAATTTTGACAAACTTTATAGATGACTCTGTATACATTTTCTTCTTAACACCACAAAAATCTTCTGCCTCTTAACCCTTCGCAACTTTCGACCCTTAACCCACCCCAACAACCGCACCGGCGACACCTAAGCAGCGGCGGCGGCATCGGCGACGTTGCATCTCGCCGCTCCACGGACTGCGCGCCACGCGGCCTCGTGGGTGGATGGGTGGGGAGAAGGCGGACTCCGCCGCTCTGGAGGGGACAGGGGCGGCCTCCAGGGCGGCCGGCCCTCCTCCTTCACCGCTCGCCTTCTCAGTCAGCCCCAGGACGCGCCGCCAAACGCATCGCGCGCCGCGCCACTCGCCTTTCACGCTCGTATCGTCGCCGCTATGGGAGAACCTTAGTGTGTTATTGTTGTTGTCTTAAATTGTATCTGTGTGACTCTTTGTTTAGGCTACGAACGCCATCACGAGTAACCCGAGGACTCACCCGTTGAGCTCGTCGTCAGGGGAGATGCAGCACGTTACGGGATCGCCGCAGCAGTTCTGCCTGCGCTGGAACAACTACCAGAACAACCTGACCAACGTGTTCGACCAGCTGTTCCAGAGCGAGTCGTTCGTGGACGTGACGCTGGCCTGCGACGGCCACTCGGTCAAGGCGCACAAGATGGTGCTGTCCGCGTGCAGCCCCTATTTCCAGGCGCTCTTCTTCGACAACCCCTGCCAGCACCCCATCGTCATCATGCGGGACATCAAGTGGCCGGAACTCAAAGCCGCCGTAGAATTCATGTACAAAGGCGAGATCAACGTGTCCCAGGAACAAATCGGTCCACTCCTAAAAGTCGCAGAAACCCTCAAAATCCGAGGCCTAGCCGACGTAAACGGCGAGCAAGACATCGCAGCAGCCACCTCCGGAACGGCAGAACTCACAGCTCGACCAGCCTCACGTCAAGCACCCCAAACCCCAGACGTGTGGTCGTCCAGACCCGATCAAACCCCCCAAAGCGGTACAGGTTCAGATCACTCAGACAGACCGACAAAAAAGCGACGTAGGTCGGGGGAGAGGAGTACCCTGTGTAGTCCGGCGGAGAGTGCGGGTACGGAGGTGCCGGAACCACCACCTTCGGTGGAGATGTCTCCGGCACCACCTCAAACTCCCCAGGGATCTGGGGGAATGCCCCAGCCGCCGGAGAATCTGCCGTTGCCGCTGGCCATGCCGCCGCAGGTGCAGGTGACGCACACCGGGTCGACGGACGACATGGAAATCAAGCCGGGCATCGCGGAGATGATTCGAGAGGAGGAAAGGGTGAGTCTCGTCTTGTTTTAACTTATTTGCTTGTAGTAATTCCTTTGGAGGATTTTTATTTGCGTCATCGGGACGGTTGGTTGAAGAATTTGATGGCCTGGATGTTAGCTAGTGTCAGAAATCCATCAAATTCGTAAAATTGCATGATTCTTGTTTTAAATTATTTTAATCATGTCATGAAGTTATTTGGATGTTAAATTTTCTGGTCAGGATGTTACTAATGGCCAGAAATCCATCAAAACTTGATTTAACCATTCTAAAATGCCGTGACTCTTCTTTTATCTCATAAGCTGGTATCAATTCAACAACCAGAACGTATCAAGCATCAAATTTGATGGTTAGGAAGTAACTAGCTTCAAAAATCCATCAAAAGTTGGTTAATATAGATGACTCTTGTTTTAACTGATTTCAACATGTCATCAGGTTATCTACTTGATAAACTTGATGGCCAGGATGTGCTAAACCATTTTCAAATGCTATATCTTATGTATCAATTCAATTGTCAGAAAGTAACAAGCAGCAAAAAATCACGAAAAATTTATTGAATCATTTTAAAATGCGATGAGTTTTATTTAAAAGGTTAGGCTAATGCTGATTCCGTTAAATAATTTTTATTTGCGTCATCATGATGTTGAATTGACATATTCAATTGTCATGATAGAATTAGAGTGAGAAATGTATCAAATGTTGATTAAACCAATCTAAATTCTGATGGTAATGATGATCTTAACGATTGTACCAATGAATTTTATAATTATTTTAAAATTCTCATCAGAATACCTACTAAGCACAGTATAGATTAAATTGTTATCATTAAAAAAGCATCAAATGTTGATGAGAAATATTCTAATAATAATAATAATATGGCTATGATAATTAAATGACTGCAATAATGTTCATTTTATATTTCTTATGGTGGTACCTTCTTTTTTCCATAATTTTTGTATGTTAACCATAATATTGTAAAGAAAAAAATAGAGAGTAAGACTTATTGGTCTATAATTTAAAGTTTATGAAAAGTTTATTACAGCATTCAAAAGTATCAATATTCATATATCATATATTACCAAGACAATATACTTATATTTATAGGTGGTATATTGACAAGTTAGACCAATAATGTTTTTCTACTATTTTCATTCAAATATTTATATTATCACCAATAAAGTTAATATTACTTGTTTTTATAGTAACAAAATTTCTATAATTTATAGTACGTATTATTTCATTTTTTTCATGTCCATTTTCAAAATGTATATTTGAACAAAAACGTATTTCCAGAAAAAAAATATAACTAATTGCAAAATTTAATAGAAAAATACATGTATTATCATTTAAATTATTTTCAGCAACTATAGAATAATAATATTCTTATAATTTAATTTAAGTCTTTTTTAATTTAATTGAAAATAAAATTTTGAAATATTTAAGATAAATAATTTTAGAACAAAAGTACTAATTTTAAAAAAACATGTTTTTACATCTGACTCATATAATTTTTTAATCGTTTCTAAAACGTTTATTGTTTTCCATATATTTTTTAATCGTTTTTCACCTTTATTGTGTTAAACTTTCTAAGCAAAACTACAGAAATTATTAATAATTACTGATAAATTTGTTTTGTACAAATGAATCATTAAGATAACAAACGAAATATTTTAAAATTACTCTTTTTGAACATGAAAATTGAATTTAATCAATCTTTATTAAGAATTTTTATTATTTCTTGCTTATTTATTGTTGTGTTACTGTAAAAGTGTATATATTTTATTAATTATTATTGAAACTATTTTTGGGGAAGTAAAATTTTTAGCTACTTTATTAGAACAAAAAAAAATGACGCAAAAGTTGGTTAAATGCACTTTTTATATTGTATTTTTAATGGATATTGTTCAAACAAGTTAAAATGTTGTTTAAGAACTCTTAGATCTTAGAAAAAGAGTCTTGTTGCTTTAAAGATTCACAAAAAAGAGATGCTTTGAATTAGAGAAGCATGCATGCGTATACCTACTTTGTTTACTCCTAGAACACGTGTCTGCCATATGGCGCCTTGTATACCTCAAGACAACCAATAAAGAATGACATATTTCTATTTTAAATGCCATATTTTCTGTGTTTTAGTACAGTTTTTTGATGTCACTCGCCGACCTGTCTATCTTGGAACGTTTTGGTAAAAAATGGTGGCATTTCTTTTTGAAATGATTATTAAAAAAACTATTACATTACATTTTGGAAGAAAAATACCTACTGCCAGGATTATTATTTTTTATTTATATCAAATGTTTTGTTTTTTCAGTGTGCATTTTATTGTATGCATCCTCTATCATATTTTAATAATATACCAAAATCCAGTTATACATTATTTTCTTTGTTTAATTAATAAACGAGACCTAGAGCAAAATAACATCCTATAGTATATAATAAATGCGTAAAGATATCGAATTAAGCTGTGGTACCATGCGTGCTTGCACGGTACCACCATCTAATGAAAGTCTGCTCATGTACAATGAAAAATACGTATAATTACGTTCAGAAAACCTCTATGTGTCCCATGGGTAATTGTACGGTGTATAGCTTGTTTGTGCAATACCATCAGGCGAAAAGTAGGTACGAATAACGTTGGAAAAAAATTGGTATCATGGGTACTATCGGGAAATTTTCTTTTATATTTGTTTGGCATTTTTTTCATTTAAAATAATTTTTATTTTTTTTATTAGTCTTCTTTTCCCATTTGTTTTGCTTCTGCTCTCTCTACAGTTTTTTTGCCAAACCAAATCTCATAGAAAATTAACTTATTTATCGTAAATTTATTTTTTAAAATCGCCAACTTCTTGTACTATTATTATAGAGTAACAACAAAATTAAACATTTTATTATAGTGAATTTACAATTACTTTTGTAAATTCACAAAGCGTTAGTAAATATTAATAAATTCAATTAAACACGTGTTTATAATTATAATATATATTACAAAGGTTACCAAAAAGTCACAAAACAGAACTTATATGTATGTAAGATACTCAATGCCATCTCTTCTTGTCTAGAAGAACCTTACTGGAATTCTGCGTCTAACCAAAATAGGAACAGAATTGCCATTTGATACAAAAGAAAAAAAAAACATGGAAGAAAAAGGTATCTAATCAAAACAGTCAACTTACCAGCTTAGAGACTATGGAGAGATCGTGGAGCAATTATGTTTACATAAAAAAAATCGCTAAAATTAAAATGTAAATAATTATAATAAATGGAGATTGTGTTTTCTAAGAGCACTGGTTTTATATTTACAGAAACTACATATAAACATAATTTATATAATATATTTACCCTTATATTATAAGAACACTAATCACCCACGCTCTGAGACTTTCTCCTGAAATGTTCTTCGCCTTTCCTCCTAACTACGTTGTCAATCGATTATTTAATGCGCATGAGCTTCAAAAGAAGTCACGTGACGTCGTATTTTTATGGTAAATTTACACAAGTTTTGTGAATATGTCTAGACACATGAAATTTTACTACAAGATTGTGTTTTTGATTTAAATTTAATTTTTAAATTCACAAAATACATTGTGAAAATAATATCGTTTTGTAATAATCATTTAATATTGATAAACTGTTTTGCAAAATTACATTTTTTTGTGAAACTGTATAAAAATGTCTTATTTTTACAAGTTTTTTTTATTAAAAATACTATAATGTATCAATATTTTTTTTTTGTAAAATTACGTAAATATTTTTTTCAGTGTGGACCTACAAGGTAATTAGATATTAATATGCATTATATTTGACATATCGATCGATATACACGGTACTCTTCTACGCCTTCTGCTCTATCACCCTGGCTCAGTTATTAAAAACTGCATTATTAATATCACACGATCATCGTTTCTCGCCTTCTTCGCGTCCCCCTCCTCACACCCCCTCAAACGTCCTCCTCCTTAAAAAGCCCGATATCTGCCTCGTCCATTATTCACGGAGATGTTTTAAAATTTTCACGAATGTTCCGACGTCTCGAACACGTTGTTCGACGCCCGTCCTCAGTGCGCTCTTCCTTTTTCATAAATTTTCCGATTTTTCCTCCCAGAAATTATTTATTTACCGTTCGGGGATGTTATTCGCTCTGGTTTGATATTGAGAGAGATAATTGTGATTTTTTTTTTAATTTTGGTTTAAAATTTGGTGTTTTTTTTTGAGAATGCATTTTTCTTAAAATGTCAATAATAAAAAAGTTCGTGTTCTTAATAAAATATAGAAAAATTTTACGACTAATTTTTTTAATATTCTCTCACTCGATACCCAACAAAAGAAACACGTAACCGACAAAAATCTCTCGACAATCTGTCGCCCAATCAACTAAATCACTCGTCAGAACAAAATATACCCGCACGGTTTTATTCTTTCTGTATATATGCACTTCCAACCGACCACCCCTTACTTAAAATAATCACCTCCCCCCCCCCCCCGCACGCCCCTGTCCACACTTCTCTTCACCCTCGGCGTTCTTATCCTACGTCAGATCGATATAATAAAAATTCGACATCTGTTCGGGCTTGCTGGGGCCTTAAATATAATAAAAATAATAAAAGTTTTGAGTCCCGTATTACATATACATGTGTGTGTGTATGGATTTATGTATTTCTTGATGAGTCAGACATAATTTAGTTTAATTAAAGATATTTTTTTTATTACTTATAATGAAGCATTTTACTTTTATTTTTATTACTAATAAAAAACTTGTTTAGGCAAAGAAAATAAAATCCTCCTGCTTAAGCAAAGAAAAATAATATACATGGTATTGCGGCTTAAAAAAAAGAGATATAACATAATAAATATTGCAATGTTGGCAAAAATACCCTGTATAAGATAATGTAAGTTTTCCTTCGTCGATTTATTCTGTTAATCTTGATGTTGGAGGAAAATATAGATAGGTAATAATAACGTTAAATTCACTCCAGGTTTTTACCACTTTTCTGGTATACTGTTTGTACCCAACTCTGTCCAGAAAAATGGCCGTTGCAATTTGAAAAAATCTACAACCTTATCATTACTTTTTTTTGGACTTCCTGTATACAACAAAATATTTTTAGGATATGCACTTTTATAAACTATGCAACATTTATAGAAGTGATTTTTTTTTCATATCTTTGTCAACAACGACGATATTGGACTTCCTCGCACTAATGATCCACCCTGTACTTTTTTTTTCGTTAATTTTTCGTGAAACATTTCGTGGACGTATTGTAGAAATTTTCAACAATAAATAATGAACCTATTTATTGTTTTTTTTTTCAATCTAAGAAAAAGTTACCAATACTAATTAAAGAAATATAAAAAAAGTTTTAACTGCTCTTTTTTATGGCTCATTTCAATAACCCGACCCTAAGAAACCTCCACACTACCATACACACACAGAAGAAACACGCTAGTCACTAATCTATATTAGGGATGCCCAGGAAATACGATTCTTTTTAAATATCGATACATTCTTAAAAATATATCGATTTATAATGGACTATTTTTTCATAATTAAGGACAGTATCGGAAACGGTTTTGCAGAGGTTAGTTTTCCATCCATTTCCACCATTTCCGTTGTTTCTTGGCTTCAATCTCGTGAGGTGTTCGTTGAGGAGACAAAGTCCTGTTAAAAACCCCGTAATAATCCTAAGACTGTTCTTATTTAAATTTAGAAAAATCTTTTGATTTTTCTCGGTCGTTAGTGTTCAGAATTTTTTTTGTCTAGATAGGAAGATAGGATAACCGAATTGCACGCAGGCCGCTATCTCGCGATGCGGGACTTAATATCTTACCGCTACTTTACGACAAGTCGTGTATATATACTCTGCGGTGTGCTCGACATATTGTGGAAACGACCCAAGCTCACCTGATGATGGGGTAGGGCCCCGAAACCGGTAGTGAGAGCAGGTTGATCCACATTATGTCGAACACAGCGTGGAATTAATTTCTATATTAGCAGTTCAAGGCAAGAAACTCTTATATAATTATATATATATATATATATATATATATATATATATATATATATATATATATATATATATATATATATATATATATATATATATATATATATATATATATATATATATATATATATATATATATATATATATCGATATATATATATATATCGATATAATTCTTTAAAATCGCCATTCCTAATCCATATTCTTGTCGTGAAGAACTACTAAAGGTGGCGCGAAGGGCATACAGACATAGGGGGGCAAGAGGGGGACAGCGGGTAGAGGGCATATTTCATATTTTTATGGCCGCTCAAAGAGAAATATCCAATTAATATCTAAATAATAAATGGACGACGATAAATAAATAAGTGCCGCTTTTATTATTGTGCCTCGTATATATGGAATTGGTGGCCGTAATTAAGTGGTACGGGGTGGGGTCGCAAAGTAATTAGCGCGTTCGGGGAGGTGATCTAATTGTACGGGGTGATTGAGGTAATTATGGTCATTACATTTGTAACAATCCATGTTTTTCTTTTTGTTGATGTTATTTGTAGATTTTTCTATACTGTTTTGTGATCATACGGAATAATCAGTATTATAAATCGGAAATGAAATTTTAGTTTGTATTTTTTTAACTTTTTAATAGTTTCAGTTCAGTCAATCTTGTCTTGGTGAGATGTGAGATTTTCCAAATAGCACAAAATATTCTTTCTTACTACTTTCTTCTTTATAAATGCTACATAAACCAGTCGGAAGCAGTTAGATAGCTTTATAAGAGTGTTAGTTTACACTAAATGGCCATTTAAGCAATAATACTTTATAAAGTAGCTGTAAGAACGTTCTTAAATATAACTAATAAACCTTTTATATATCACTAACATTAACATCAACTACATAAAGACTAAAGACTTTATAAGATACTTATAAGCACTAACAAAGCAATTAAAAATCCAGAATATTTTAGCGTTTTAATACAGAATTGGTGTTTAACATGGTCTAAGATCTTTCTAAAAATGCTAATAGATAGAGAAGACAATAAACGCGACTACTGCGACTACGTCAAAGAGCAAGGGGTGTGAGGGTTTATGCAATGTAAGGGACGATGCAAGTGCATTACGATTATACGGCCCTACTATACGGCAGCTCGCGGCCGTAGTGCAGCGACGAACGTAACCGCCGCGCCACAATTTAGTTTATGTCCGTATTAAACGGTTTTAATGCGTTTCGAACGGGGTTTATGCGCCCGTCGTCAGGACGCGAGAGTGAGCAGGGGGGTGGGAGGGTTGAAGACCGAGCGCGAATATTAATGGGACGCTTTTATTTTTTATGAGCCTCGTGTATATATATTTAGGATACAATGTTAGATGAGACGGCAGTTAACGGATACAAAGTTAAGGAGTTTTTTTTTCGTAAAACAGTGGATTAAATTATACTGTCGTGGAATTTTGTATTTAATATGAATTTTTTTGTGTGTTCAGAATAGATAGTTTGTAGATGTTGATCTTATAGATCTTATGCTTCCCCCTTTCTTGAGTTATAACTCATCATACAGTCTCAAGGTTTTTCTATTCTTCTCTTGGCGGGATGCGAATCTTTATCTTTTCTCCAAAATCGTGTTTGGTGAGCATATAGTCCGTTATCTGGTCTAGCATACGTGGACTCGTGTTCCTCATGATTTTCATCATTGGCAATATCCTCGAGTGACCGCAGATGGTCTGGTTCCACAGACTGGATGCCCTGGACTAGGTCCTCTTGAACTGGATGGCATATGTCCATCGACAGTTACCATTAGCTCAAGAAGTATGATTCTTGGATTGGAGGGTATAAATTCATTATTAAATAACATTATTATCATCAAAAGAATATATTAAAATCGAATTATAATGAGAAAAATGTCCTGGACTAGGTCCTCTTGAACTGGATGGCATATGTCCATCGACAGTTACCATTAGCTCAAGAAGTATGATTCTTGGATTGGAGGGTATAAATTCATTATTAAATAACATTATTATCATCAAAAGAATATATTAAAATCGAATTATAATGAGAAAAATGTCCTGGACTAGGTCCTCTTGAACTGGATGGCATATGTCCATCGACAGTTACCATTAGCTCAAGAAGTATGATTCTTGGATTGGAGGGTATAAATTCATTATTAAATAACATTATTATCATCAAAAGAATATATTAAAATCGAATTATAATGAGAAAAATGTCCTGGACTAGGTCCTCTTGAACTGGATGGCATATGTCCATCGACAATTTACCATTAGCTGAAGAAGTATGATTCTTCGATTGGAGGGTATAAATTCATTATTAAATAACATTATTATCATCAAAAGAATATATTAAAACCGAATTATAATGAGAAAAATATCCTGGACTAGGTCTTCTTGAACTGGATGGCATATGTCCATCAGCAGTTTACCATTAGCTGAACAAGTATGATTCTTGAATTGGAGGGTATAAATTCATTATTAAATAACATTTTTATCATCAAAAGAATATATTAAAACCGAATTATAATGAGAAAAATGTCCTGGACTAGGTCCTCTTGAACTGGAGGGCATATGTCCATCAGCAGTTTACCATTAGCTGAAGAAGTATGATTCTTGAATTGGAGGGTATAAATTCATTATTAAATAACATTTTTATCATCAAAAGAATATATTAAAACCGAATTATAATGAGAAAAATGTCCTGGACTAGGTCCTCTTGAAGTGGAGGGCATATGTCCATCAGCAGTTTACCATTAGCTGAAGAAGTATGATTCTTGGATTGGAGGGTATAAATTCATTATTAAATAACATTATTATTATCAAAAGAATATATTAAAACCGAATTATAATGAGAAAAATGTCCTGGATTAGGTCCTCTTGAACTGGATGGCATATGTCCATCAGCAGTTTACCATTAGCTGAAGAAGTATGATTCTTGAATTGGAGGGTATAAATTCATTATTAAATAACATTTTTATCATCAAAAGAATATATTAAAGCCGAATTATAATGAGAAAAATGTCCTGGACTAGGTCCTCTTGAACTGGAGGGCATATGTCCATCAGCAGTTTACCATTAGCTGAAGAAGTATGATTCTTGGATTGGAGGGTATAAATTCATTATTAAATAACATTATTATCATCAAAAGAATATATTAAAATCGAATTATAATGAGAAAAATGTCCTGGACTAGGTCCCCTTGAACTGGACGGCATATTTCCATAAGCAGTTTACCATTAGCCGAAGAATATGATTCTTGGATTGGAGGGTATAAATTCATTATTAAATAACATTATTATCATCACAAGAATATATTAAAACCGAATTATAATGAGAAAAATGTCCTGGACTAGGTCCTCTTGAACTGGATGGCATATATCCATCAGCAGTTTACCATTAGCTGAAGAAGTATGATTCTTGGAGTGGAGGGTATAAATTCATTATTAAATAACATTATTATCATCAAAAGAATATATTTAAACCGAATTATAATGAGTAAAAATGTCCTGGACTAGGTCCTCTTGAACTGGATGGCATATGTCCATCGACAGTTATCATTAGCTGAAGAAGTATGATTCTTGGATTGGAGGGTATAAATTCATTATTAAATAACGTTATTATTATCAAAAGAATATATTAAAACCGAATTATAATGAGAAAAATGTCCTGGACTAGGTCCTCTTGAACTGGATGGCATATGTCCATCAGCAGTTTACCATTAGCTGAAGAAGTATGATTCTTGAATTGGAGGGTATAAATTCATTATTAAATAACATTTTTATCATCAAAAGAATATATTAAAACCGAATTATAATGAGAAAAATGTCCTGGACTAGGTCCTCTTGAACTGGAGGGCATATGTCCATCAGCAGTTACCATTAGCTGAAGAAGTATGATTCTTGAATTGGAGGGTATAAATTCATTATTAAATAACATTTTTATCATCAAAAGAATATATTAAAAACCGAATTATAATGAGAAAAATGTCCTGGACTAGGTCCTCTTGAAGTGGAGGGCATATGTCCATCAGCAGTTTACCATTAGCTGAAGAAGTATGATTCTTGGATTGGAGGGTATAAATTCATTATTAAATAACATTATTATTATCAAAAGAATATATTAAAACCGAATTATAATGAGAAAAATGTCCTGGATTAGGTCCTCTTGAACTGGATGGCATATGTCCATCAGCAGTTTACCATTAGCTGAAGAAGTATGATTCTTGAATTGGAGGGTATAAATTCATTATTAAATAACATTTTTATCATCAAAAGAATATATTAAAATCGAATTATAATGAGAAAAATGTCCTGGACTAGGTCCTCTTGAACTGGAGGGCATATGTCCATCAGCAGTTTACCATTAGCTGAAGAAGTATGATTCTTGGATTGGAGGGTATAAATTCATTATTAAATAACATTATTATTATCAAAAGAATATATTAAAACCGAATTATAATGAGAAAAATGTCCTGGACTAGGTCCTCTTGAACTGGATGGCATATGTCCATCAGCAGTTTACCATTAGCTGAAGAAGTATGATTCTTGAATTGGAGGGTATATATTCATTATTAAATAACATTTTTATCATCAAAAGAATATATTAAAACCGAATTATAATGAGAAAAATGTCCTGGACTAGGTCCTCTTGAACTGGAGGGCATATGTCCATCAGCAGTTTACCATTAGCTGAAGAAGTATGATTCTTGAATTGGAGGGTATAAATTCATTATTAAATAACATTTTTATCATCAAAAGAATATATTAAAACCAAATTATAATGAGAAAAATGTCCTGGACTAGGTCCTCTTGAACTGGATGGCATATGTCCATCAGCAGTTTACCATTAGCTGAAGAAGTATGATTCTTGAATTGGAGGGTATAAATTCATTAATAAATAACATTATTATCATCAAAAGAATATATTAAAACCGAATTATAATGAGAAAAAATGTCCTGGACTAGGTCCTCTTGAACTGGATGGCATATGTCCATCAGCAGTTTACCATTAGCTGAAGAAGTATGATTCTTGAATTGGAGGGTATAAATTCATTATTAAATAACATTTTTATCATCAAAAGAATATATTAAAACCGAATTATAATGAGAAAAATGTCCTGGACTAGGTCCTCTTGAACTGGAGGGCATATGTCCATCAGCAGTTTACCATTAGCTGAAGAAGTATGATTCTTGGATTGGAGGGTATAAATTCATTATTAAATAACATTATTATTATCAAAAGAATATATTAAAACCGAATTATAATGAGAAAAATGTCCTGGACTAGGTCCTCTTGAACTGGATGGCATATGTCCATCAGCAGTTTACCATTAGCTGAAGAAGTATGATTCTTGAATTGGAGGGTATAAATTCATTATTAAATAACATTTTTATCATCAAAAAAATATATTAAAACCGAATTATAATGAGAAAAATGTCCTGGACTAGGTCCTCTTGAACTGGATGGCACATGTCCATCAGCAGTTTACCATTAGCTGAAGAAGTATGATTCTTGAATTGGAGGGTATAAATTATTATTAAATAACATTTTTATCATCAAAAGAATATATTAAAACCGAATTGTAATGAGAAAAATGTCCTGGACTAGGTCCTCTTGAACTGGATGGCATATGTCCATCAGCAGTTTACCATTAGCTGAAGAAGTATGATTCTTGAATTGGAGGGTATAAATTCATTAATAAATAACATTATTATCATCAAAAGAATATATTAAAACCGAATTATAATGAGAAAAATGTCCTGGACTAGGTCCTCTTGAACTGGAGGGCATATGTCCATCAGCAGTTTACCATTAGCTGAAGAAGTATGATTCTTGGATTGGAGGGTATAAATTCATTATTAAATAACATTATTATCATCAAAAGAATATATTAAAACCGAATTATAATGAGAAAAATGTCCTGGACTAGGTCCTCTTGAACTGGAGGGCATATGTCCATCAGCAGTTTACCATTAGCTGAAGAAGTATGATTCTTGGATTGGAGGGTATAAATTCATTATTAAATAACATTATTATCATCAAACGAATATATTAAAACCGAATTATAATGAGAAAAATGTCCTGGACTAGGTCCTCTTGAACTGGATGGCATATGTCCATCAGCAGTTTACCATTAGCTGAAGAAGTATGATTCTTGGATTGGAGGGTATAAATTCATTATTAAATAACATTATTATTATCAAAAGAATATATTAAAACCGAATTATAATGAGAAAAATGTCCTGGACTAGGTCCTCTTGAACTGGATGGCATATGTCCATCAGCAGTTTACCATTAGCTGAAGAAGTATGATTCTTGGATTGGAGGGTATAAATTCATTATTAAATAACATTATTATCATCACAAGAATATATTAAAACCGAATTATAATGAGAAAAATGTCCTGGACTAGGTCCTCTTGAACTGGATGGCATATGTCCATCAGCAGTTTACCATTAGCTGAAGAAGTATGATTCTTGGAGTGGAGGGTATAAATTCATTATTAAATAACATTATTATCATCAAAGAATATATTTAAACCGAATTATAATGAGTAAAAATGTCCTGGACTAGGTCCTCTTGAACTGGATGGCATATGTCCATCGACAGTTATCATTAGCTGAAGAAGTATGATTCTTGGATTGGAGGGTATAAATTCATTATTAAATAACATTATTATTATCAAAAGAATATATTAAAACCGAATTATAATGAGAAAAATGTCCTGGACTAGGTCCTCTTGAACTGGATGGCATATGTCCATCAGCAGTTTACCATTAGCTGAAGAAGTATGATTCTTGGATTGGAGGGTATAAATTCATTATTAAATAACATTATTATCATCACAAGAATATATTAAAACCGAATTATAATGAGAAAAATGTCCTGGACTAGGTCCTCTTGAACTGGATGGCATATGTCCATCAGCAGTTTACCATTAGCTGAAGAAGTATGATTCTTGGAGTGGAGGGTATAAATTCATTATTAAATAACATTATTATCATCAAAGGAATATATTTAAACCGAATTATAATGAGTAAAAATGTCCTGGACTAGGTCCTCTTGAACTGGATGGCATATGTCCATCGACAGTTATCATTAGCTGAAGAAGTATGATTCTTGGATTGGAGGGTATAAATTCATTATTAAATAACATTATTATCATCAAAAGAATATATTAAAACCGAATTATAATGAGAAAAATGTCCTGGACTAGGTCCTCTTGAACTGGATGGCATATGTCCATCAGCAGTTTACCATTAGCTGAAGAAGTATGATTCTTGAATTGGAGGGTATAAATTCATTTTAAATAACATTTTTATCATCAAAAGAATATATTAAAACCGAATTATAATGAGAAAAATGTCCTGGACTAGGTCCTCTTGAACTGGAGGGCATATGTCCATCAGCAGTTTACCATTAGCTGAAGAAGTATGATTCTTGAATTGGAGGGTATAAATTCATTATTAAATAACATTTTATCATCAAAAGAATATATTAAAACCGAATTATAATGAGAAAAATGTCCTGGACTAGGTCCTCTTGAAGTGGAGGGCATATGTCCATCAGCAGTTACCATTAGCTGAAGAAGTATGATTCTTGGATTGGAGGGTATAAATTCATTATTAAATAACATTATTATTATCAAAAGAATATATTAAAACCGAATTATAATGAGAAAAATGTCCTGGATTAGGTCCTCTTGAACTGATGGCATATGTCCATCAGCAGTTTACCATTAGCTGAAGAAGTATGATTCTTGAATTGGAGGGTATAAATTCATTATTAAATAACATTTTTATCATCAAAAGAATATATTAAAACCGAATTATAATGAGAAAAATGTCCTGGACTAGGTCCTCTTGAACTGGAGGGCATATGTCCATCAGCAGTTACCATTAGCTGAAGAAGTATGATTCTTGGATTGGAGGGTATAAATTCATTATTAAATAACATTATTATTATCAAAAGAATATATTAAAACCGAATTATAATGAGAAAAATGTCCTGGACTAGGTCCTCTTGAACTGGATGGCATATGTCCATCAGCAGTTTACCATTAGCTGAAGAAGTATGATTCTTGAATTGGAGGGTATAAATTCATTATTAAATAACATTTTTATCATCAAAAGAATATATTAAAACCGAATTATAATGAGAAAAATGTCCTGGACTAGGTCCTCTTGAACTGGAGGGCATATGTCCATCAGCAGTTTACCATTAGCTGAAGAAGTATGATTCTTGAATTGGAGGGTATAAATTCATTATTAAATAACATTTTTATCATCAAAAGAATATTAAAACCGAATTATAATGAGAAAAATGTCCTGGACTAGGTCCTCTTGAACTGGATGGCATATGTCCATCAGCAGTTTACCATTAGCTGAAGAAGTATGATTCTTGAATTGGAGGGTATAAATTCATTAATAAATAACATTATTATCATCAAAAGAATATATTAAAACCGAATTATAATGAGAAAAATGTCCTGGACTAGGTCCTCTTGAACTGGATGGCATATGTCCATCAGCAGTTTACCATTAGCTGAAGAAGTATGATTCTTGAATTGGAGGGTATAAATTCATTATTAAATAACATTTTTATCATCAAAAGAATATATTAAAACCGAATTATAATGAGAAAAATGTCCTGGACTAGGTCCTCTTGAACTGGAGGGCATATGTCCATCAGCAGTTTACCATTAGCTGAAGAAGTATGATTCTTGGATTGGAGGGTATAAATTCATTATTAAATAACATTATTATTATCAAAAGAATATATTAAAACCGAATTATAATGAGAAAATGTCTTGGACTAGGTCCTCTTGAACTGGATGGCATATGTCCATCAGCAGTTTACCATTAGCTGAAGAAGTATGATTCTTGAATTGGAGGGTATAAATTCATTATTAAATAACATTTTTATCATCAAAAAAATATATTAAAACCGAATTATAATGAGAAAAATGTCCTGGACTAGGTCCTCTTGAACTGGATGGCATATGTCCATCAGCAGTTTACCATTAGCTGAAGAAGTATGATTCTTGAATTGGAGGGTATAAATTCATTATTAAATAACATTTTTATCATCAAAAGAATATATTAAAACCGAATTATAATGAGAAAAATGTCCTGGACTAGGTCCTCTTGAACTGGATGGCACATGTCCATCAGCAGTTTACCATTAGCTGAAGAAGTATGATTCTTGAATTGGAGGGTATAAATTCATTATTAAATAACATTTTTATCATCAAAAGAATATATTAAAACCGAATTGTAATGAGAAAAATGTCCTGGACTAGGTCCTCTTGAACTGGATGGCATATGTCCATCAGCAGTTTACCATTAGCTGAAGAAGTATGATTCTTGAATTGGAGGGTATAAATTCATTAATAAATAACATTATTATCATCAAAAGAATATATTAAAACCGAATTATAATGAGAAAAATGTCCTGGACTAGGTCCTCTTGAACTGGAGGGCATATGTCCATCAGCAGTTTACCATTAGCTGAAGAAGTATGATTCTTGGATTGGAGGGTATAAATTCATTATTAAATAACATTATTATCATCAAACGAATATATTAAAACCGAATTATAATGAGAAAAATGTCCTGGACTAGGTCCTCTTGAACTGGATGGCATATGTCCATCAGCAGTTTACCATTAGCTGAAGAAGTATGATTCTTGGATTGGAGGGTATAAATTCATTATTAAATAACATTATTATTATCAAAAGAATATATTAAAACCGAATTATAATGAGAAAAATGTCCTGGAGTAGGTCCTCTTGAACTGGATGGCATATGTCCATCAGCAGTTTACCATTAGCTGAAGAAGTATGATTCTTGGATTGGAGGGTATAAATTCATTATTAAATATCATTATTATTATCAAAAGAATATATTAAAACCGAATTATAATGAGAAAAATGTCCTGGACTAGGTCCTCTTGAACCTCTTTAACTATGTCCATCAGCAGTGTACCATTAGCTGAAGAAGTATGATTCTTGGAGTGGAGGGTATAATTTCATTATTAAAAAACATTATTATCATCAAAAGAATATATTTGGTACACTATATTTTTACCCTCTGTATTGTTTGTCAGTTTGTTTTCGTACTTCCAACATTCCTTTTGGATAAAAACCGATATATTTAAATAAAATATATGAAAAATAATCAGAAAAAGAAACATATCTTTATCGATCTCCAGCTATATTATTTCCTTTTGGTTCTTTTATTATCATACCATAAAAATTAATGAGAGTCAGATCGATATAAAAATATATACCGCTATGTGAATATTGAAAAAAGTTCTTGGGCAGTAATTTAAATTTATTATTTTCAAATCAATGGTTCTGTTTTCTATTAATATTTTTATTTCTTTTTCCTTAATATATTCACTAAAAGATTTATAGAAGAAAAAGACAAAGTATAAGCAGGTTTTCACTTAAATCTGTCTTCATTTTTTAAAAAATTATATACAGGATGGCTCAGTTTTTTCGATAATAACAAGTGTTTGTTACTGGCAATGACAATATATAATTTTGATTGGGCAGTAGAATCTTTCATCCCTTTTAGGGGTAAAATTAGTAATGAAAAATTCTATAAAAATTCTGTGTCTAAAATCATGAGCATTAATTTAAATACCGTATAACCGAAAAAAAAACGGCGTCAAAGACCGCTGAGGAATGACAATCGTTGATAATTATAACGAGGTCAATCTCTAGACTTATTAACGTTATTAACTAAAATTGAAATAAAACTTGGCAAAAATTAACACTAATTATTGAAAGATTAAAAAAGGAAAATATTTTTTCTCGAATCTCAAATTATAACACGACCATTTAAAAATCATTTTTACTTAATACAAAAATAAATTCCAACTTTCTTGAGACCAACTGGCTGTAAGCGCCATTATAAAATAAAGATGTCTAGGGATTGACCTCGCCAAAATTATCATCGATTGTCATGCCCCTGCCGTCTTTGACGCCTTTTTTTTTCTTAGAAACTTAAGCCTCATTTACAACTGTCGATTTTAATAAAAATCTTCTAGAAATTATTATTACGTTTAAGAATTGTTGAACACAAAAAAAAATATTTTCAAAAATTTCACATTGTAAGTACCTAGGTACTAAAATAACTTGAAAACCACCGAAAATATTTCAAAAACAAACACATTTAACACCAAAAACTTTTAAGGAATCGAGAAAAAGATCTTATTACACAATGAAAAGCTGCATCGACCATGGGAGAGGTATGGGAGGCAAGAAGAGCGGCATTAGTAGAACTTTATAACCTCTATGGATAGTGTTGACACAACCCATTTGTCCCATGGCCCACACAACGAGTTCTGTTGCTCTGTGCGAGTGTTTATTTAGACGCATATTTTTTAATAAATAAAAATTCAGTCAAGAGACCGAGTCTTCTCGGAAGTCCATCTTTCTTTGTCTGTCGTGTGTTTATATATTTATATATACAGGGCGTTACCTTGGTGTAAACATTGTTTCTATGCGTGTTCAAATATTAAAATATTTTCAGGGAAGTTTCCAAAAAAAAAGGTTTAATTATCTTATAATTACGAATTCTAGAAAATCGGTATAAATATGTATTTTTTTTCTGTTAAGCCTCGTTTACACATAACGTTTTACCCGTTCCGTCAAAACGTATCAAGTAAAACCTTGTGTGTATTTCCTTTAATTTCAATGTAACCGCTCAACCACTTCAACCGTCAAAATTAGTGGTAGTAATTTTCAATTAAGCTTCATTCAGAACCTCGCAATTAGTGGAACAAATTAGTGGTTTCAATTGGCATTGAAGTTTGTTCCTTTAGTTTCAATGTAAGCATTCAGAACATCAAAATTAGTGGTAGACATTATCAATTAGTAGAAAAAGTTGACAAACTTTTAACTTTTCCACTATACGCCAGTAAACGTAGCCGAGTATTATATGTAAAGGTGGAAAAAATTAGTAACCAACCAATCTCAACGGGAATATGTAGATAATGATCTCCTATTTAACTCCTCAAAAGTCCCATTCGGTCCTAGTGGGGGAAGTTTGAAAAAAAGCCACCATCCTGGATTTTTTCGTTTTTTTTTCAAATATCTCCGTTTGCTTAACTTTTTTCGAAAAAACTAAAGATATGTTTTTTGTAGAGAATTAAATTTAAAATATTTTACCTTCAATAATTTTTTTTCTAAAATAAATAGTAATACAGATAAAGCAATTTTTTACGATAGTGTTTGATAAATTTTCCAGTGTTCTTAAACGAATCAGCTTTAATTTTTGCGTTAACAGTATAGTGTTAATATAGATAACCAAGTATAAATTTAAACATTAAAACAATTAAAAATAACGTTTAAATATTATTTATTAAATAAAATTATTTTTTTATTTTTATTTTTTAAGTTTTTTCGAAAAAAGTTATGCAAACGGAGATATTTGAAAAAAAACGAAAAAATCCAAGATGGCGGCGGTTTTTTTCAAACTTCCCCCACTGGGACCGAATGGGACTTTTGAGCGGTTAAATAGGAGATCATTATCTACAGATTCCCGTTGAGATCGGTTGGTTACTAATTTTTTCCACCTCAACCTCTAGATTGACTACTAATTATACTTGCAAAAATTTGCGAGAAATGTTATTTTGTCAAGAGAATTTGTGGTTAGAAATCAAAATTTATTGTTTTACAAGCTAATTATTAGGCTTTCTCTATGGATACAACTGACAAGCTATTGCTAGAATATTCTATAAATTTTAATAATATTTTTTAGACATTGTAATTTTGAATAATGAGTGAATGATGATCGTAAATTTTTAAGTACAAAGTGTAATTGAAACCACTAATTTAGTCCACTAATTTCGGTGTTCTGAATGAGGCTTAAGAGAACATAATATATCTAGCTTCTATCTGCCTAGTTTAAAAGAGAGTGAGTGATGCGAAATGTGTTGTAATTCTTGGAAAAAAACTCTTTCCCCACCTCATCTTTACAATGTCACCCCCAACACTCCACAGTGTAATATATCAAAACACTTTTGTTTATTATTATGCGTGGACGTATTTTTTAATATCTCTAATGGAGCTATTTTTTAAAAACCTGCCTCGCTAGGGCGGCTTTCACTGTTTTCTTCTACATTTTAAGGGGCTGCTTTTTGTACAGAGGGATATTCTTTTTTAAGTTTTAATATCAGTACATATAATGGAGGAAAAGGGGTTTAAAAGTCTGCACTGAACAAATTTCAAAAAATCAACACGTTGCACAGTGGTTCCCTGGTTCCCCTTAATTAGCTGCGCGGTCATAACTGTTAGATATCTAGATATAGCTTGACTGCACCTTTTTTTTAATAGAAATTGATAACAAATGCTAAATAAATGTATATAAAAAACTTAATGTAACATGTATTAAAAAAATTGGGCCCAGTTCGTGTGATTTGCATTTTAAGTTCTAACTATTCGGAAAGGTATACAGATTATGTTTGCACATATGTACATGTTTTTTCATATTGAAGAGGTCAGATTTATTTTAAATGTTGAAAAAATAAAAGAGACAGTTGTTTCATTTTATAAATACAATTTTTATTGTCAATTGATATACAGTGTGTCCGCGAAATAAGTTGACACGAAGAGGAAAAAATAAGTTACTTTTATTTTAAGACAAAAAGTCAATTTTTAACCACCCGGTATAAGATCCGGCGGCAATTCGCGGCAGCCAGTGGCAATTAATTTATATGCAATATACTTTAAGCAACAAGTTTTATCATGCCGTTTAAGAGGATTTGAAAGGGAAAGTAGTTAAAAGTCTTAAAGAGTGACAAACAAAAATGTAAAAATACTATTTTTGTTGTCTTCAAATAAATTGCCATAAACTAATATTACTTAGGTTTAATTAAGTGCAAAAAAGAAAAAACAGTTCTTTTTACCTTCTTTTCGAACGTCAATTACAGAAAAGGCAACAGCTCTTATCAATTTTAATAAAATAAGTAATTAATTGGCGTTATCTGAAAACTGTTTATGTCAGTTTGATACCAGTAGCAAAAAGGTGACATTTCTAATAAACGCTACACTAGGCTTACTTGTTTTTGTTATTTATTATGTATCGTTTACAGGGGAATATAAGAAAAGCATTAGCAACAGTTTCATGCAAACATTTTGAAATTAATATTTCTAAGTAATGACCTATCTGGGAACTACTGTGCGTTGTCGACTATTGATGATCTAAAGATAAAAAATCATTAATTAAAAAATTATGTTTGTTTGTATGTCAGAGTTTGCAAATCGCTTTAAGACACTCGAGAAGAAATTTCTCAGGACTTACGACCGAGAAAAATCAATGATTTTCATTGATTTAAGTAAGAACAATCCTCGGATTGTCACGGGGTAAGTAAACACGATTTTGAGACAAAAACAAGACAAACTTGCGACAAAAAATGGGGAATTCTGACAAGACAAACTTGAGACAAATTGTCCACACCGCAACGACAAAAGTACAACAAATTCAAAAGTTTAGTTGTTGCGAATGAATTTTATTAACTATCAACTGGCGCGAATTTACCTTTAAATTAGGGTACCAAAATGCAACTGTTAAAGGCGCTCTTGATTTTATCAAGTATTATATATACCAGCGGGGGCTAAAGTTTTATTGGGGTCTGTGTGGCACCACCACGCCAAGAGTGTTACATTATTAGGATGGTGGGTAGTCTAAAAAGTGTGCCTCACTGGGACGCTAATTTTGAGGAAGCATTAATTGAGTGGTTTGATGAACTTAAAGAGGCTAAAGTGAGATGAAGACCATCGAGACATTGATTTTTCTCCGAAGAGTAACCATAACTCCGATTCTGAATCTCTTACTCATAGAAGAGAGAAAATTGAATAATCAATACCAGAAAAGAAAGAAATGTGGTATATGGCAACCATATGTCAATGAAGAAATGACAAAAAACAAAAATCTCATGAATAAAATGTGCACGATCCATGTGCGGCAAATGCAGATCCTATATTAGCACGAACTGTATTTGAAAAAGTTATGTACATTCAAGGTTTGCAGTTTTGTTGAAAATAATTTATGTTTATTACTTTAGTTTCACATTTCATTTGTTTGTACTTTCAATAATATGATAAAATCACAAAATATATATGTTTTTAATTTCTATGGGTTTCTTAGCCAAGTTATATTTCTGTTGTCAAAAATTCCTAAAAAATGCGTTTTATTTTATTTTTGTGTCCGTTCTTATTAATTTGTTGAAAATTAATGAAATTGTTTGTTCACAAGTTTAAATATATTGTAAACAATGTTAAAAAAACAAGCTTTTTATAAAATATCTTCATCATGTATTTTAACAAAACAAAAATGAGACAAAAATGTCGCAGGAATGTATTGGATTGGTTGAAAAAAACATGACTGTTTCTATCTTGTTGTTTTGTTTACTTGGGTATATAAAATGTTCATAGGAACTTTTCCTTTATCTGTAGCATCACTCACTGAAGCTTGGTACACTATTTCTTTACACCCTGTATACTTAAAGGCCTTGCAACGGGAAATTTTATTTTTGAACCTTACTCTAAGCTTTTTTTTATATCTTTTTCAGTCCTCTTTAATGCACTTGCTAATTTTTATCGTCCGTTAGACTGGTAGGTATATTTATAGCTTCCTTTTCTCACAGGCTGGCGAACTCAAAACGAAAATCAAACAAAGAATTGTTAAAAAATGAAACACTAACGTGAGAACATTCTAAGTGTCAGTTAAAGCCATAAAGATATCCGATCTTCGATGGAATATATTTTTATTATTATAGTTATTAAAATATAAGAGGGGGTTCCTGCATCTATAAAGATTCTTTTCTTTGTTTTTTTCCCGGTGCTTTCTGTATGTCTGCCAGTGTATCGGTGTGTGTATTTATAATTTTTAAATATATATTTATTTTGATGAAGGACGGGCATATGTTTTCTTTCTTCGAAGAGGTTTTGTCAGGGTCGTATTATAGGATTTTTATGTTTTTATTTTAAATTGGTGAATATTCTATAGGTGAATCTTAAATAAGTGCAAACGTTTTAAGATCTCAATAAAAGAAACATAGTTTCTCTTTTCCGTTTTTTAAATAAGTCCAAAATAATCGAGATATTTTAATTTGAAAATTCCAAAAAAAATTTTTGGCTTACATTTTTAGAACCGCTGGATCTTTTCTCGGTTTTCTTTTTGTAAATTTAATCTACTACCTACATTGCTATATTATAAAGATATTATGTTTTTTAACTAAATATTAAAAACATTCTAAATTTTTTTTAAAACGTCTTTTTGAGGTTGGAATATACAACCTCTCCCAAAAATATTTACACTTATTTAAGACTCACCCTGTATATACCGGTTCTCGATAGATTACCGAACTTAAGCGACGCTAGACGATGTGAGTGGATGGACAGGTGACCGTTTGAAAATTCTGTCGTGCTGTTGTGCCATCGCAAGGGTTAAAATCTATTTATTTATCAATAGATAAAAATATATAAAATATGATAGTCGCATCAGTTTAATAAAATATAGAGTATTTTTGTTCATAATTGTCTATATAAATTATTCTTTGTATCCAGTTATTTTTTTACTAATATGTTTTTTCCTTCTTCTTTAGGTAAGTTCGAGTTATAATTCTACCTCGTTTTTTGATGTTACGGGTAAGTCTGTCATTTTTTTTATGTCAAACTAGCTTTTGTCAATCTTATGGTACGGATGATTGACTTTATGTTTTAATATGATGTTAAAAAATTATGTTATTTATTATACAGGGTGGTCCGACCTGTATTCCGGAAACTTCGGCTGTATATACTGCACATAAAAAATAAGTAAAAATGATCGTATAAATATGTCTTAAAATACAGGGAGTAAGTAGAAGTTTCATTTTTATCTAGAGGTTTTTTAACATGAGAAATTTGATTTAGAAGTCAATAAATATGACTCCTACTTGTAGAGGGTGTCACCTACATATTTTTCATAACTGTCGAAAAAAAATGAAAATTCTACACCCTGTATCTCACCCTGAAACTAGTCATTTTAAGACATACATTTATACGAACTTTTTTACTTATTTTTATCTGCAGAATATGCTGCCGAAATTTCCGGAATACAGTTCGGACCACCCTGTTATTTAATGTTTTTGATATAAGAATTCCAACGACAACTAAAAAAATTCGTAAAACTTCAGAAAAATATGTTTTAATACAAGATTAGCTAAATATAACGGAACCATATGCCGATGTCATTAAACTGCTACAGAAAAAAAAAACATTTTCTCGTGTATTTCAACATTCCTAGCGACTTATTGGACGGAGACGAAGCAATAAAATTAGAGGACTATTTTAGTTTTATAATAAACCTACAAAGAAGCTTAGAAACCGATAAAAGAAGTGGGCAATAAAATGTTACAAGGCCCAGAAAGGTCCGTCCGTCACTCAGGTACCAAAATAAAATAATTCCATAACCGTTTTCGACAACAACAAAAAGGGTACGACCGTCAGGGTTGGGAAAACACCATCGTTTCCCGATGCTTGTAGATTGTATAACACATCATACAGTCTCAGGACTTTAACGAAAGCCAGTATCTGAGACGGTTTTACAGAGGTTAGTTCTCAATCTCTCATATCAGTCAAGTTTATGACACGAAGCATGAATGGTTCTCCTCTTGGCGTACTCAGTGATGGGGTGTTGTGATGTTTCCCCATTTTTCTCACAGAATCTGCATTCGCCGTTGATTCATAAAAAGGCGGGTTCTCACTTGTCAGTTTTGCTGACGCAGTCTGACTGATTCAGTGATACTGAACAAATAATGAACGTCAGAACACATTTTCATGTTAAATGATCAGTAAATTCGTACTTTCAGTTAAAGTGAAAACCAGTTCTACTTTTTTCATTTTTGACTGATCATTATCGAATAATGAATAGAAACTGAAGCGTGAGAACTACATTTTCGTGATTTGTTCAGTTTACAAGTTAAAGTTAATTAATTATTTTAATATATATCTCCAAAAAAATCCTTTATGGGTGTTTCGCCACTGCACTGCAAGAAAATCTACAAAATAAAATAGTTATTTTTTGTAAACACTTCTGCGTTAAACTTAAACGGACACTGCTTGTCAGAAGTTATGTTTACAGTTATACAAATTGGCTTAACAAGGAAAAAAATGCTTAACGTTTCGGAAAGTCTATCGTCGGAAGCAAAAAAAAATTCAAAGAATAAAGAAAAAAAACTATTTAAAATATTTAAATTCAAACTATTATGAGAAGACGCTTTTTTTTAAAGCAGATGCGTCTACAAGAAACCCTTGACGTTCTGTTAAAATAGAACGTCAACGGTTTCTTGTAGACGTATCTGCTTTAAAAAAAACGTTTTCTTCTTTTCTGATTCACCAGAATATTCTGTAATTCATTTGCTAATTGTAAACAAACTTCGCGAACACCTGGTTTCAATTTTGTTTTAACCATTTTCATGTCTGCGAAATCACCACGTTAAAATGTTTAGACCAACTGAATACTGAATGTGGCAAAACATGAAACGTGTGAATACAATCGTTGATTTTTATTTTTCATTGATAATGAATCAGTCAGACTGCGTCAGCGAAACTGACAAGTGAGAACCCGCCTTAAAGGCGGGTTCTTACTTGTCAGTTTCGCTGACGCAGTTTGACTCATTCAGTGATACTGAACAAATAATGAACGTCAGAACACATTTTAATGTTAAATGATCAGTACATTCGTACTTTCAGTTAAAGTGAAAACTAGTTCTACTTTTTTTTCATTTTTGACTGATCATTATCGAATAATGAATAGAAACTGAAGCGTGAGCACTAGCACCCCGTTTATTTCTTCGCAATATCCTGACCCACCACCTACGACGTTTTCTTCTTTTCTGATTCACCAGAATATTCTGAAATTCATTTGCTAATATTGTAAACAAACTTCGCGAACGCCTGGTTTCAATTTTGTTTTAACCATTTTCATGTCTGCGAAATCACCACGTTAAAATGTTTGGACCCACTGAATACTGAATGTAGCAAAACATGAAACGCGTGATTACAATCGTTGTTTTTTATTTTTCATTGATAATGAATCAGTCAGACTGCGTCAGCGAAACTGACAAGTGAGAACCCGCCTTTAGCTTCAATTTACTGAGGTGTTCATTGAGGAGACGGTGCCCTTACTTAAATAATAATGTTCTTACTTAAATCAACGAAAATTTTTGACTGAATAGGCACTAAGAAATTTTTTCGAGTGTCTTAGACCGTTGGAGGATTTCCGTTCCAGGTTACAAATGGAGTTTTCCAGGTTTTTGAGTTTTTTTTTAGGTTAGTTTCCACTTGGGAAACAGAACGGTTCTAGTTCAGTTAGTATGTTCGCTCCTTTTCTAGCTAGATCGTTTGCTTTTTCATTGCCTTCTATACCTTGGCGAGCGGGCACCCAGAGTAGGGGCACTTTATTTTCTTTGCCTAATTTATGTTGACCTTAGTCGAATCAAATCTTTAGAAGACGTCTTCATTCAAGAATTAGATAGTTCTAAATAACCAGGACAAATACCCAGGATAATAATGATGCATTGACAAAAATTCACCGATTAAGAAAAAAGTCAAAAGTTGAAAATTCTTCATTTTAGATTATTAAGTCTGCTTTTAAAAAAAAAAAATTAATTTTATTTTTTTAATTACTATACGATCCAACCCTGGATATGACACACAAAGGTGCACAGCATCAGCGAGAGAGGGATTCATCTCGAGGAGGACGAGAAAAAATAAATAATAATCCTAAACAAATTCTCTGTCTAAAAATAACAGGTCGAATACCGTCCATAAAGTCGTCGGGCCAGTGTCGTATTCTGGGGTTATTTACCCGGGTTTTTTTTCGTCTTTTTTTTTATTTACCCGAAGAACGTCTCTCTCGGGTCGTTTATCGTTTTATTATTGTATGTATTATTAGAAAACGTGTTTAAGGAATGAAGAGCAAAAATAATAAAACCTTTCAAGATGACTACCATTAAAATTTAAGAAAAGAAATAAAATGTATTTATATTTATTTGGTGAAAATAAATATTATACATAACAACAAAAAACAAAGCGAATTTACGCCAGATGTCTGTCAACGTTGCCAACGTTTAGCCCAATTTAATGTTATCCTTATATTGCCTATTATTCAACTTATCCATATTTATCCTTATATTTTTCAACAAGTAGCAACCGCGTTAACTGAATTTTTTAAACTCACTGCTATCGTCCAGGGCATGCTAGCATTCACTAGTAAAAGTTGGTTCCAAAAATAACTGTTGAACTTTTTTTACTGGTGTTGTCTTAGCAAATCAGTGAATGTGAGATATAACTTTTACTAGTAATTGCTAACAATCACTGATTCCCAACTTTTACTGTAACATATACACTAATCCGCAGAAAGTAGGGGACGCTGGCTCATATTTTATCTCCTGGACTAGCTAGTAGGGGTAGAGCGGCTGAGTCTTTTATCTCTCCGAATATATACAAAAGCGATTAGTCCCGAACGGAGTGTCGTAATGGGTCTGGCCCGTGCAGATATTTTATATGGCCGGTCGCTCGTATCAATAGCGCTTTATTATTAGTACAAACACTGGTGCACACACACACACGCACAACCAGCCTAGAACATTCGATTGGCGCATCCTCTTCCTAATGAACGCAGCGCCACATCCGTTCGATGGACGTAAATATCCTAAATATATATAGTTAATAATAATAAATTCGCTCTGTAATCTCGATTATAATATGAAGCGGGCCTGCTGGGCCGCACCAGACGCACTCTACAGGGTGATCCTAATTTAGTTTCGGTGAATAATCGTCGTTTTGTTACTTTGGCGTTGCAGTTTTTGAAGTAAAACTTCATTACGCGAGCTTCAAGGCTGTGACACATGAGCTAGCGAGACGAAAAGTGGTAAGGATCGGACAATCGCGAAACGATCAAAGAACGTTTGATTTAAAACGAAGGAAGTCAGTATAATAAACTTGATACGGTACCCGTGTGCCAATATCTTTTGGTTGTGTGCTAGGAAGTAAATTTTCACTAGTAATACCACTAGAGGTCAAATTATTTCCGGAAATTTTTTCGAGTTTATGAATATTTTGAAAATTATCCCTCGTCTTCGACTCGGGATAATTTTCTAAAAGTGTTCATGAGCGAGAAAAAATTTCCGGATTTAATTTGACGTATATAAACAGCAAGCGGCTAGTCTATACGCCGGGCAGAGACCAACTACACAAACAGGACATAAATTAACAAATATGTTTATGATGTAAAGATTATTAGAGGCGTGCGCCTGGCTACAGCACTCACCTTTTCTGGCTATAATTAGAAGCTGCATTATGTATCTAGCGCAACAATTATAGCGCTCACGCGCCACCAACACAAAACTCTATGCATAGACAAAAGGGGCCATATAATAAACAGGGGTAAAACTCAACACCAGGAGGTATACAGGGTGAACATAAAAAGATCTATACAAACAAAGATGTCTATTTGATATGAAGTACGAGGCATGTTTTGTAAGTAAGTACCGTTTTGGAATTAAAAAAAAAACGTGCAAAGATATCGCAATAATTTTATTTTTACATGAAAGCCTGTACCTTAATCTACTTTTCTACATAATTTCCGTGAATATTGAGGCACTTGTCATAACGTGGCACCAGTTTTTCAATACCCTCCTTATAAAATTCTGCCGCCTGACTGGTTAAACACTGTATCACAACTGTTTTGACTTCGTTATCGTCTTGAAGACGCTGACCGCCCAGGTGTTTCTTCAAGTGCAGGAATAAATGGTAGTCACTGGGCGCCAGATCAGGGCTGTATGGAGGATGATCTAGAGTTTCCTATTTAAAAGATTTGATGAGATCTTTGGTCCGATTAGCCACATGTGGACGGGCATTGTCATGCAGCAAAACAATAGCCTTACTCAACTTGCCACGTCTTTTGTTTTGGATTGCACGGCGCAGATTGTTCAATGTCTCACAATAAGATGCTGCATTGATTGTCTCATTACGAGGCAGAAACTCCACTAGCAATACTCCTTTTCTGTCCCAAAAACTGTGCACATGATTTTCCGGGCAGAAATTATTTGCTTAAACTTCACCGTTTTGGGTGATGATGAATGTCGCCATTCCATGGACTGTTGTTTCGATTCTGGTGTGACGTAGGCCACCCATGTTTCGTCACCAGGAACAATTTTGTCTAAAAATCTTCACCTTCATTGTGGTACTGCTCAAGGAAAGTCAATGCACTGCCTAAACGTTGGATTTTGTGCAAATCCGTCAACATTTTCGAACCCAACGTGAACACAATTTCCGGTAATTCAAGTTCTCGGTCACAATGCGATACAAAACACTACGAGAACATTGAGGAAAGTAGTCGCACAATGATGAAATTGTAAAGCGTCTGTTTTCTTTCACCTTTTCGTCCACTTTCTGCACCAAATCTTCATTAACGACCGAAGGACGCCCACTCCGTTCTTCATCATGCACATTTGTGCGGCCATCTTTAAATGCTCTCACCCATTTCCTTACCATTCCATCACTCATAATGTTTTGTCCGTAAACTTCACAGATCTCACGATGAATATCGATCGGTTTTACGCCTTTAGCACTAAGAAATCGTATGACAGCCCTTGTGCACTGGCGTCTGTGCATAGACAAGAGATGTACGTAACCAGCGCGCATGCGCGGAACCGCAAAACGGTACTTACTTAAAAAACATGCCTCGTATATATAGAAATATATTTTTTTTCCATAGCAACTGTTAAAATTGCCTTATATCTATCAAAAATAGTAGATAAAATAGTACTTCAACCGCAAGGGTAGATTAAAGGATACTTTAACAGCGAGGATAGGTTAAAAACTTTATTTCTTCTCGCACGTTTTTTAATTGCTTCCATTTTTGAAAATTTTTGTATTCCTTTTCATAAGTTATTCGGGATTTAAATGGAAGTAGTTTGGATATGGCGTTTGTCGCCTCAGCCTGAATATCTGTTGGTAATTTACTTATTTCGTTTTGAGCCATTTCTGGCTGCAATTCAATCAGCAATCGACACGAAAGAGAATTAAAAAATATTGACTCAAAACTGACAACTAAAGAGACAGCTTTATTTATTTGTCAAATTACATAGAAACCAACGCCAACCCAGCACAATATTTTTTCTACTCGTAATAAATTGCTTGAAATAATAATTTCTGAATATTTTTTAAAACGTAACTCGCTATGCAATAAAAATATTGTTTTATACACGACGATAAAATTGCATTATCGTCTCCCGAAATTACTTCTTTTCGGTCTTGTATAAAAAATATCTATTATCCGAGAATATTTTAATTCAAAAAATTCATTGGAAATTAAAAAAAAAATTATGAAACACGCTGTCTGTCATCGACATCAAACGGAAAAATTAAGCACGAAACAGAGCAGAAGGGTTAGAAAAAATGCAGCAGCACGAGACAAAGATGCAGCCTACATTCTCCCTTCTTCTCTGTCCCTCTGGAAGGGCCACGGAGGTGATCAATAAAATGCAAAAGGGGGCTTATCGGAGAGCCCTCAGACAATGGGCGCATTTACAAGTATACAAATCGGGCCCTTCCTCCCTTCCTGACGATGACGCGACGACCGAGACGTAGAGTAGGGCTGAATAGGCTTATTATTTTAACCGAGCCATAACTCTAAGTGGTTCCCTCTATTTTACTTGCTTTCCACGACGAGGTTTTTTTATTTCGGAGGGTGGTGAAAGGTAGAATGTAGAATGGAACGTGCTAAAGTAGTGTAGGGAAAAAAGGATTTTAAATTGTGGTAGAGTGATTAAAAAAACCTAACATGAAGAAGATAATAAAAATATATTCCTTCCCTTAAAACGATTTAGCTAGTAAAGATACGAATACTAATTGGACCTAGAAGACTCAATCTCTAACCTGGAATGGGTAACCTCAACGGTCTAAGTCACTCAAAATGTATGTCCTGAAATGTTTAGTTTTAGAGATAATCTACAGGGTGTAGAAGTTTCATTTTTATTTCGATTTTTTCTCTATAATTTCTGAAATAACGTTAACATTTGGATGAAAACCGGAGCCCGGCAGTTTTTTGACATGAGAAATTTGATTTTGATGTCAATATGACTCCTACTTGCAGGGGGCGCCACCTACATATTTTTTAACTGGTTTGAAGAGTAATAAGTTTTCGTCCGTACCTGTATAAAACGACTGAGTAAAAAATATACATTTACGATGTTTTTTACGTAAAAAATTCCTTTTGGTAAAAATCGTTAAGAGTAATGGTTCTGGAGATAGTTGGAATCGAAATTATCAATACCTGTCGTCAAAAGTTTAACAGAAACTGTTTTGTCTTCATTTTTTCGAAGAAACATTTATGATTAATTTAAAAAAAATAAAAATTCCCAAATTTATACTTTCAGTCGAATAAAAATATCATGTTTATTTTTTGTCAATAATGACATGTATTGACTATTTCCATTTTAAATATCTTGAAAACGGTTACTCGTAGCAATTTTTACGAAGAGACATTTTTACGTAAAAAAATAACGAAAATGTGTATTTTTTCACCCAGTAGTTTTATACAGGTAAGGACGAAAAGTTATTACTCTTTAAAACAGTTAAAACACATGTAGGTGGCACCCCCAACAAATAGGCGTCATATTGGCACATCAAAATCAAATTTCTCATGTCAAAAAACTTCAAGACACCAATTTTCATTTAAATATTGACATTTCTTCAGAAATTATTTGGAAAAAATCGAAATAAAGATGAAATTTCTACACCCTGTAGCTCCGAAATCAAGTATTTTGGACATCATTTATACGAACTTTTTACTTATCAGAATATGCTGTCGAAGTTCCCGGAATACAGTTTGGACCACCCTGTATATGGAATTAATAAAACCGCGTATAAGTGAACCGCGCAAAATAAGTTATTGGTGTCAATAAAGAAAACATATACAGGGTGGCCCATCGAAAACGTTCCGCAAGGCATAATGGCCAGGGTATTTATTTTTTCAGAAAATTCAAAAACACGTCAATTTTGTTTGTGAGGAGGACACCTTTTGCCCCAAAAATGATTGCAAAATATTCAACCCTCTAAGCGGGGGTGTCATCCCCCAACTTTTTTCAAATGGAAAGGTGGGTATTTTTGGAAATTCTATTGTAGGTCAGTTTAACGATATGGAGAAGAACTTCAACGTACAAGTCACAGAACAGCTATCTAGCAACTACCGCACCTGATCGTTCAACCTTGTGGCCAGTGAAAAAATGCGTAAACATCTAGAAATAATAAGAAAAAACAGCAAATTGGTCGAATTTATTCTCAATTATCATTTACTCTGATAAATGTTTAAATAAACTTTTCAAATTTCAATCCTTCATATTTTCCCAACGACTCGACCGATCTTCAAAAACGAAGCAGGAAAGTATAGAGAATAGAAAGCCCTTTTCATTGCGGTACCTCTTGAACCCCCTTCCCATTTGAAAAAAATCGCGGGATGACACCCCCGCTTAGAGGGTTGAAGATTTTGCAATAATTTTTGGGGCAAAAGTTGTCCCCCTCAAACAAAATTGACGTGTTTTTGAATTTTCTGAAAAAAAAATTACCCTGGCCGTTATGCCTTACGGAACGTTTTCGATGGGCCACCCTGTATAAGGATCTATTGTACATTCTCCTTTCATTCAATCACACGGTAAATCAACTATATAATTTTACTTTATTTCCAGAAAAAAAAACATAGATTATGACAGGTTAATCTATTTTTCGTTGTCTATTCTTACTGAATTCTCGAAAAACTTTAAAAGCCCCCAAGATATTTGGAAATGCATTATAAAAATAAATATTTTTACTCGGAAGATAAACCCGTACAAATTGTATTATTGTGCGAGCATTATTTATAGTTTGTTTAGGTTATCTATCTTGATAAACAAAGAGCACAGAAATAAAGTTGGTGCGCCTCCAAAAATAAAAGAAAACAACTTAAAAGTTACCGCCGCTAGTAAGGAAATTAATCACGAATAAACTGTACAGGGCGTCCCAGAATTGGAGAGCGCCTGTTGAGATTCCCACAGCAATGTTTCATTTCAGTTTAATGCCCAGTAAAATGACGTTTTGAAAATTTAAAAATTCCGAATCATAATCATCATCATTTACAGCTTATTCAACCTTTTCCAATTATGGTGTAGCCTTTCTCACACATTTAGATACTCTCTCATAGTCCCATCTCAGCTTTGGTCTTCTCTTAATTCCTTCTGTCCGTTCTTCTTGCCAGGTATTCTGTCCATTGCTATTTGAGGGATTTGATTCTGTGGATGACATCTATTTACCTGGGTCTTTTCCCGTATCCGCTCTATTCTTTTACGGTCTTTTTTGGTTATTCGCAGCATATTTCGTTCCATTGAGCGTTGTGCGACCTGCAGTTTCCTTATAATGTCCGTTTTAAGTGTCCAGCTTTCGCATGCATAGGCCATGACTGGTAGTACACATTGGTCGAATGTTTTCTTCTTCACCCTGTATGTTGACAAAAATATTTTCAAAATGTGCGTTATCATTGCCGCCACATTACGCAAAAAAAATAAAATGAAAATCACAAACCAAAATTCTAATATTATAGAGCTTATTCGGAAGCTTGGGCCACCCTGTATATAAAACTTACCTTGTATAATTTATGAAATAAGTGATCTAAGTTTCTATCTTCTATAAAAATATGTTAAATATTCTCTGTTATTTTTTTACGAACAATTCAAAATAAAACATCTGTTCCAAACACAACATAAACAACATATATTCTTGGTTTATTTTTCTTCAATTTCCGGTCTAAAACAAAGTATTTCTCCAAATAAATCTCCTGCACAACCAACCCTCTCGGTTTATATCAGTTTATTTCGAAATATTAAATAAAAATATTGATTTTGTACAGTCGTCACCCTCCCTTTGTGCCCTCACAATATAAACACCAGCTGTTCTCAGCCTGAACACTACGCACACCCTTCACTGCACAACTATACGCTACTACGATTTTTCTATTGTTGTACGCCGCACTTGTTTGGTTAACCCTCAAGTTAACCCCAGAATTGTCGACAGGGACTAAGGGACAATACCGATTTCGGGTGAAAACCTGTAGTGATTTGGATTTGGATTATTCAGTCTTGGAGTTTAACGTGAATTTACTTAAAGAGTCTATTACGCTGTACTTTCGGGTCGCTCTCAGGGGTCGGGTAAAGCGGGTGTGTGACCGAATGAAATATACAGGGTGTTTCAAATCAAATGCGAAAAACTTCAGGGACCGATTCCTTGTTCAAAATAAAGGGTAGTTTGCTTCATAAACGTTGGGTCAAAAGTCAACCATTACGGAGGTATCGCGGTACAAAGATGGCGGAAAAATAATGTTTTTATTTTTTAACGAAAAGAGATAGACTAATGGAATTTTATGGAAGCATTACTGTTATGAAAACACACTTTCTGGTAATTTTTTCACTTTTTTAAAATGAGTGGAAGGGGTTGAAATAAACTACCCTTATCATTTTTGTTAACGACATTTAAAGAAAAATCTTATCAAACACATGCAAAAAAAAATTTGGATAGTTTAGTTTGTTTAGACACTTTTTTATCTCTTGTGTTTTTTTAGTAAAACTCACCGATTTGAAATTAAAAAATAAAATGTAAAGCATTACATGTCAGGACAAAAAACATTTTTGGATAAAGAATCTAGTAGGCTGCTGTCAAACAGTTTTATTTCGTAATAATATCGTTACATTTTCTTCTGAACGATAACCTCTTAAAAATATTTACCAAGACAATTTTTAATTCTGTTTTTAATTCATGAAAGTACAAAATAATAAAAAAGTACATATTAAAAAATAAAAATGTTTTTTGTCCTGACATGGGGTAATGCTTTACATTTTATTTTTAATTTCAAATCGGTGAGTTTTATCAAAAAACACAAGAGATAAAAAGTTTCTAAACAAACTAAACTATCCAAATTAATTTTTTGCATGCGTTTGATAAGATTTTCTTTAAATTTCGTTAACAAATATAATAGGGGTAGTTTATTTCAACCCCTTCCACTCATTTTAAAAAGTGAAAAATTACCCGAAAGTGTGTTTTCATAACAGTAATGCTTCCATAAAATTTCATTAGTCTATCTCTTTTCGTTTTCAAGATAAAAAATTAAAACATTATTTTTCTGTCATCTTTGTACCGCGATATCTCCCTAATGGTTGACTTTTGACCCAACGTTTATGAAGCAAACTACCCTTTATTTTGAACAAGGAATCACCCCCTGAAGTTTTTCGCATTTGTTTTGAAACACCCTGTATATGATATTTCAGAAATTTGCCTAAGGCTTAGCCCGATCCTGTCGTGTTAAGCCACACCTAAAATTCCAAACACACTTGCTTTGATTAAGGCTTGATTAAGGTTTGCAGAGCTTCAGCATTTGCCATAAAATAGCGAACAATTTGTTACAAAACCATATAAATTATATATCACTGTAATCACAAAACTTCAATCTATTTCCGTATTGTAACGGATTTTTAAATTATGTCTTTATTTTCGAGAAAATTTAGTCCAAACATAAGGAATATTTTGTTGATGTTTGACCATCGAAATCTTAAAAATAAAGTTATCTAAAAATGTGCTACAATACGGATATAGTATAATCCTTTATCTTTAATTTCCTTCTTCATTTGTGTAAATATACCTAGCCAGTTTTACATAAAACGTTAAATGCCGAACGCTTATTTTGCTACTTTTTCGGGCTAGTGAAATGGACTCTTAAACAGAAACATAAAGTTTTAGTAGGGCGAAACAGAGTTGAAAAATATATAGAATGTCCAGCCATCGTTCAACGTGACGTCATAAACACACCGGAAAAATCTAGGGATATCATTTTATTAAAGTTAAAAATAAATGTTTTGAATAAACAACCACACATTTGTAGGCCGATTCTTTCTGCTTCGATTGAAACGAAGTAGTCACACTAGTTATTTCTAAATTTGGGATATTTGCAGAAGTGTTGGTGCATTTTTTGTCAATTTAACCTGTACTGGCTATGTTTTTATGATAACTGGCCAGAATTCATTCAAATAACTTTGTTTAGTATTAAACAACGTTATGTAGCGTAGACATCTTAACAGAGACGAAATGCTAAGGGCCATGAGTATGCGCGAAGCTGGAATGCGCCAAATCGACGTAGCTAGAGCATTAAATACAACGCAAAGTGTAATATCGCGATTAAGTGCACGCTACCGTAAAAGTGGTGATGTTGCTGAAAGGCACACAGGGCGACATCGCATTACTACCCCTCAGCAAGATCATTTTTTACAATTAAATGCTCAACGCCGACCGACCCTTACAGCACCAGAGCTTAGTTTAATTCTCCAGGAAACACATAATGTAACCGTTAGTCCTGATACTGTCCGTAATAGATTAAGAGAGGTCAACTTAAGAAGCAGACGCCCCTGGAGAGCTCAACCCTTAACGAGAGGAAATCGAGAGGTACGATATTTGTGGGCTCAAGATCATGTTCAGTGGTCGAATGAACAATGGGCCAATGTTCTCTTCACGGATGAGTCACGTTTTGGAATTCATCCGGATTCGAGAAGGCTTAGGGTATGGAGAGAACCAGGAAATCTTATTCGGCTGGATCATGTTCAGGAAGTGCACCCTTATCAAGGTGGAACAGTTATGGTCTCAGGAGGAGTCCAGTTAGGCCGAAAAACCGATCTCGTTTTTCTTGAAAGGTTTCTAACAGGAATCACATACCGTGATTTAATTCTTGAGCCTGTCGTGTTACCATATGCCAATGATTTTGGGAGAAACTTCACTCTCATGCATGACAATGCACGGCCTCATACAGTCAGAGTGGTAAGTGAGTTTATCAATGCTCATCAATTAAACATCTTACCCTGGCCGGCAGAATCTCCTGACCTCAACCCCATCGAGCACGTATGAGGCGCGGTCCAAAGAAGAATTTTGAGAATGGGTATGCATCGTGAAACTCGTAGGGATCTGGTTCGGGCCGTGAATGCAGCGTTGGCAGGCTGTACCTCAAGAAGAGATCGACAATCTGATCAGGAGCATGGAGAGACGATGTAGGGCTGTAATGAGCAGTAGAGGACGCCATACCCTTTATTAAGTATAAATGGTTTTATCTTTTTTTTAATTCACAGTTTAGAACTAAAAAAATTCTGTATTTTTTCAATAAAAATCAAGGTAAATTTGAAAAATTCGGTAAATTTCGCATTTTTATTTCTAATACGTCCTCTAAACTATTTGTTTATTTTAATTTTATTATATCAGAAATGCAAAAAATAAAATTACTGACGATGGCTAGATAAAATTGTAATATCCCTAGACTTTTCCGGTGTGTTTATATTGTCGAACTCTCAATCACTTGCCAACCAGATGAAAGATATTGGTGACGTCATTACGGCATTTTGTAAATTACTGCATTTTCTTTTTAGTAATTGTCATTGTCATTTGATTTGATTTGTGTCCTGTTAAAAACCCTGTGACAATCCGAAGTATAAGAGAAGTCATAACATTTTTAAATAAGCATAGTCTACAAAATTTAAATATTTAATAATAAGTAATAAAATTTTATTATTTCAAATAATATAACGCATTTTATTTGAATAATAATAAGGCACCTTTGATTGACAACAGCAGCATAGCGTAGAAACAGAACATTTTACATGGTAACAAAGTCGAAAACTCCAATCACATACATTATTTATGGTTGTTATGCGGAGCGTTACCTAATATTATATTAAATCTATAATAAAATAAATAAATAATAAGTTACGACGGCGCGGCGGCCAGAGACGGAGAGCGCGAGGGGGGGCGAGGTAAACGTCCTTGTTTTTCTAATTGTTGCAATTCCAGCGAATATGTTTATTATTATTGCCCGTTCGTTATTTATATAAGGAAACGGATAATTACCTGTGTACGCTGTTGTTTCCACAAACGATATCGTGTACCGAGACTATGTTATTATATTAATAATATTATTCCATATTATTTTCTTTTAAATCGTTGTATGTACATATAATAATATTTAACGAGGCTTTATCTTTTGTAATATTTTATTAATAAAATTCACTATAATATAGAGTTTCTGTATGATATTATTTATTACTCCAGATAAAAATAGTTAAAAAAGTTATTAGATTTATCAAAAATGCAATAAGAGTAATTTCTACAGGGTGGTCTGAACTGTTTTCCGGGAACTTCGGCAGCATAAAAATAAGTAAAAAAGTTCGTATAAATGTGCGTCCTAAAATGCTTACTTTCGGAGATACAGGGTGCGTAGAAGTTATGTCGATTTTATGTCGATTTTTTCCAAATATGTCGATTTTTTCCAAATGTCGATTTTTTCCAAATATTTTCTGAAGTAATGTCAATATTTGGATGAAAATTGGTGTCTCGGAGTTTTTTGGCATGAGAAATTTGATTTTGATGTCAATATCACTCCTGCGGGTAGACGGCGCCACGTACCTATTTTTTAACTGGTTTGAAGAGTAATAACTTTTTGTCCGTACCTGTATAAAACTACTGAGTAAAAAAATATACATTTACGACGTTTTTTATGCTTCTCGAGATATTTGGAATCGAAAATGTCAATACCTGTCATCATGGATATAAATTAAACATGCGTTGAGACTAAATAGTTATTATTCTAAAATCATAAATTTGAAATGTTTTTGTGCCAAAAGTTCAACAGAAACTGTTTTATCATCATCAAAAATTATGAATAATTAAAAAAAAATCCCAAATTTCAGTCAAATAACTATTAATCCAATAAAATTGTCGTTTGAAAAAAAAATTACGGGCAAGCTGATTTTTTCAGAGTTTGTCAGCGACTGTCTTCTGAGTGTAAAATAAACAAAATTGGAAATTTTCCCCTTGCAATTGACCCGTATGAAAGTTGTTCATAATAAATGCACAAGCAACTTTTCCTCATGATTTTTTTTGTAGCTTGATTATTTTTGGAGATAGCGTCCAGTTCATGAACAAATTGGGGTAGTTTCATAATTTTTTCTTCTCTGAACGTCCTCAATTTCAGCAACATTCAATAATTTCTTGCAAATAAAACACGAATCCATTTTCCAATAGCACTTGTGAATTTCCTGAAAAAAAAGACATTTAAAACTACCACACCACCACTTGTTCATGATCTGGGCGCTGTCTCCAAAAATAGTCAAGTTACAAAAAAAGTTCATAAGGCAAAGGTATATGTACTCTTATTTTGAACGAGTTTCGTAGTGTCAATTTGCTGAAAAAAGAGTAACATTGAAAACTACCCTAATTTGTTCATGAAAAAATTCATTAGGCGAACTTATAGAGAATGTTCTTCTGTACAATTTGCGTCTAATTATTTTGTTGTAGTACAGTCAAAAAAAAACATCCCTATTGCTCAAAAACCGGGGAAAATTTCCGAGTTTGTTAATTTTACACTCAGAAGACAGTCGCTGACAAACTCTGAAAGAATCAGCTTGCCCGTAATTTTTTTTCACTCTCTATACGGCGATACAATTTTACTGGATTATATTTGCTCAACGTGTTTTTTTTTGTCAATAATGAATCAATAATCTAAATATCTTGAGAACGGTTGCTCGTAACGATTTTTTACCAAGAGACATTTTTTACGTAAAAAATCACGGAAATATTTATTTTTTCACTCAGTAGTTTTATACAAGTACGGGCGAAAAGTTATTGCTCTCCAAAACAGTTAAAACACATGTAGGTGGCGCCCTCTACAAATAGGAGTCATAGTATTGATGTTATAATCAAATTTCTCAGGTCAAAAAACTCCCCGACACCAATTTTCATCAAAATATTGACGTAAATTCAGAAATTATTTGGGTTGGGTTGCTTAAAAAAATTAATTAATCCAGAAACCAGATTTAACCAAAGTTTTTTGAACCTAAATAACACGGAGCAATTCCAAATCTCTTATTAACAACAAGGAAAACTATTTTCAAGGCCAATATTATTTGAATAAATCATACCACAGTTATTGAGTATAATAACAGAAAAAATATTGCGAAAATATTATTTTATCACCTAGAAAATTATTTTTGCATTTTTACTTAAAGATATCCCAGTCTCGAAATCAAAATAACACAAAGAAGAAAAACGAATGACAAAAGCTTATTCATTAAATTCCAATAGACTTCACGATTAAAATTAAATTATTTACATTTTTATTCAATGATATTTAAAAGTGGGTAGACGATAAGAAACATTCTTCTCATTATGAAAAACCTTAGAAAAAATCTTTGTATAAATTATTGTACTCTTTAAGATTCTATTTGCACTATACCAGGTATACTGAGAACTTATACAGGGTTACTAACTTCATTCGACACTGAGTACTGTAGTCAAATAATTAGATTTTTAGAAATTGTACAGAGTGTCCCAAATTAATAAAAAATATCAAAGTTGTTTTTTTTTAAAATGGAACACCCTGTATATTATTGCATTTTTAGTTTCTACGATTAAAATAAAGGTACATTTGATTAAGGTTTACCCCACTTTATAACCTTACCGTTTTTGAAATATTTACGATTTTGTGAAAATGCAGTAACAAATTTAATGCTTCACTGCTCTAGACCTATTTAAATTTTTTAAACGAAATATTGTACTGAAGTTTTTCTATTTAGTAAATTTTAATGTGAAATTATAAAAATAATACTATCTTATACAGAGTGTCTAAAAATTTATATTAAATAATTACTAGCTTTTAAAGGCCATAACTTGATTATTTTAAATAAAATACCCTGTATATTTTCCGTGAATCAGATGCACAATTTAATTGTGTATAAAATTGTATCATTTTTTACCTATTTCTTTAAGTTTTCGTAGAATTTTAGATTATTTTTAAAGATGTAACAAATTTTTAAAGACTTATGTTGATTTAAAAAATAAATCTTATTTTTACATAAGGATTCTCCCTACAAGAGATGGCACATGTTTGTTGAAACCTCCTGTATTTTGGTTGTCTGTCTTTTATTCATTTCTATGGTCTAGATACTGAATAAGGCTAATCAATTATTACTGTTTTCACCCCATATAATAAAAACGGATAGAAATAGCGATTATAATTTCTTGTTACATGTTCACTAGCGCACGTAGATATAACTCAAACTGTCATTACGCCACAATTTATTGCCTTAATTAAATTAGTCTGTTAATTACGTTTAATTAGAACATTGAGTCTATATATTTTATTGAAAAATATTATTATTATTAATTAGCATTCTAGAGCATCACGTCATAAAATTATATATTAAATCGTCAGTCGATCTTTAAAAGGGCTTGCGTGAATTTTTTTTTAGTATCGAATACAGTGGCGTAGCGTGACACACGGCCTTGAATGACGGCCGCAAGACAGCGAGGGGAATAGTGATAGCGGCAGTGTTGCCACAGCTACCCCATTCGGGATAGATCTACCCCTTTGTAAAACAATTTAACCCCGCTATCTCGTGATTATATTATATCCCGATGAAAAATAAGCTTGTAGCAACACTAGGTAACGATCTGTGCCATACGCGGCTAAGAAAATCACCATAATAAAATTGAAACTGTACCAACCTTGATTTTATGTATATTTTCATCGATGTAACTTCTAAATGACCGTCTAGGTAAAGCATCTAGCTCATTTACCAGCTCAAAATTAGAATTTAGAGTTAGTAACTCGCATTTTCATTGGAGGACACTGTTATATTTATTTCAAACCAATAATCAAAGATAATATTCGTATAATTTAATAAAATTACTCTTATAAATAATGAATTATTTGTAATTGAGTTGTAATTTCTGTATTATTAATCTGGTAAATGATGGAGATAAACAATTGTGATTGATTAAAATTTTAATTTAAGATGAATCTTTTGTTAACAACATTCTGTGAATTCGAATAATGAATTGAATAATGATAAGACAGTGATTTAGAGTGACAATTTGGTTATGTAAAATTTTGATCATGCAAAAGAAATACTGGTTACCTAACGATTAACATTAATTTAAAAATAAATCCCCAACATCAATAATGAACAAAATATTTAAATAAAAGCAGACTACACACTACACAAAACAAATTGTTGGTTAGTAGCAGTTAGTAATAGTCAGAGACATAGATGTAGTAGTCTTTTGATTTAATGGCCACATCTATCATCACACATCACCACAGAAATCGTCCGATTTTCACCAAAATTGGTATAAACCCTATTTTGAGGTCGTAGATTACGAATCTGGACTTTTTTCTTGGCGGTCTCTTACTGTTTTTCAGAAAAACGGAGAATAATTTCAACGTTGAATTTGTCTTTATTTCGGCCCTATAAAGTAATAATTTCAGTATATTTTCATTATATTATAGTTTAATCTAAAGCCACACTTGATTGAGGATAGAAAAATGTCCAAAATTTTACCGAAAAACACTTTTCTTAACAAAATAACAAAGAAAATTGAGACCAGATGGAAGTTTGACATTTCATATATCCTTCTTTCTCTCTTTTATGTAATGAGAGAGACAAATATATTCTAGACCTAATCTATAAATTTACAACGTTGCCATATCTTCTATTTTTTCGGGTGATTAGGGATTTTAAATAAATTACCTATTATGAGATCTGACAATAGTTAAATATACCTACCTATATACACAAAGTTACGCGGATGAATTTTGATTGCATTGGTTACAACTTCCATGCAGAGGGTGTTAATCTTTTGTTGTTATATTATATTAAAAAAAGATTAACCACCTACGCAAAAAAGTTATATAAAGACTATTTATAACCACGAAGTTGCACGAAAGAGTTTTGATTGCATTGGTTTCAACTTCTTTGCGGAGGGGGTTAATTTTTTTTGATATAATATAACAACAAAAGATTAACACCCTCCGCATGGAAGTTGTAACCAATGCAATCAAAACTCGTGCAACTTCGTGGTTATAAATAGTTAGATCTCGTTGGTAAAATAGCAGTTATGGGAAGGAGCCGTTCTTCATTCTGGCGACCGCCTTTCGTAATCCCAGAATGAGCGAAAAAAACACGCTAAATTTAGGTTTAGCATTGGCAACGTTGCTTTAAATGCCAGAAACACATAACCCAACATTTTCAGATTGTTTACAAATTTATTTTAGCAAATTTTCCTCTATTATGCATAGAATTGGTTAAAAAAGTAACAGAAAATAGGAAAAACACCATTGTTTATTATTATTTTTAGTACACTTGATTATTAGTTTATTGAATACCTAACAAAATATGTGCTAGAAAACCTTAAAAATATGGGAAATTAAGAAAAAGTCGATGTTGAAATAATTTTTCGTTTTTCTGAAAAACGGTAAGAGAATCAGTTTAATATGAATATTATCACTAGCTAATAAAAAAACATAATAGTTCCCATGGGATGAGATAGCTTCATGATGCCAAAACACATTGCCGCTCCCTGCAAGCGGTGTTTAGTGGTCACTACCTGCTTCAATGGCGCGCCTGCTCCAAAGCTGGTGCACTATGGACGTACACATAGATTTTTACACTGATTAAACACGCCACTGATTAAAAATTACCTAATTTAATATTTGAACTTTCCCACAAATTCCTCTTGGTCAGAAATTGACGGAGAAAATTTCTATAAATAAATAATTCTAGAAAACGGTACGGGTGGTATACCGAGCGATATTAATTGATATAAACTTATAAATAATATTAATTGTTCTGTTATTTTTTCCCTCTTTCTAGGTCGCGCGGCTAAATAATTAAATATCTTGTGTAAGAGAACGAGAACAATTCCTTTTAAATTAAAGCTAATGTCTATTATTGCTGTTAGGTAATGTTTTTACATATATTATTACAATGCACATAATGGCTTTGGCGTTATGTAAATGAATAAATACGAACGTTTACTGAAAAAAGACTCGACACGGAAAATTCTCGGAATAGAATAATGTCTACTCTATTAATATTCATTAAAATTGGAATATAAATTATTAAATTTAATAAAACATGACGAAATAGAATAATATAATAAACTATGATGGATATCGACTGTGATGGAATGAAGAAAAATCCATTTCACACAGTTTGAGTGATATTATAATTAAAATAAAAAAAGATTAAATTTTAAAATAAGATCAGGGATAAATTATAATATATTAACATAGCGGTGTAGTAAATCATTTAGCAGGCGTGAAAACATATGTTTGTGAAGGCCCCTATTATTAAACAAGGGAGAACAATTCTAAAAAAACAGATGTACGTTCAGCTGTTTACGCCTTAACGCGATATGGGGTCGTTTTGGTGTTAAAAAATACATTTTTACCATATAGATGCAATGAAATAAACCAGAATAATTTAGTTATTAATTATGGTAAACTCTGGGGTGGGCCAAATTGGACGCTTTTAAAGGGAAACACCCTCTTCTATAAGAGATAGACGAAAACTATTATCGGTGTCTGGAGCTCAATTTTAGTCAAAAACATGATGGTGAAAACCGCACATCGATATCTGTTACCGTTTCGGAGTTACGGGGTGTTTTTCAAAAATGTGCATTTTTAACAAATCGCTGTATTTTTTTTTGCTATGGAAAATTTTGTATTTTTATGAAAACATTTCCAAAGCATCTTTTTACGTAAATTTAATGGTTTAAGTATATTTTTTTTAAATTAATAATTTAAGACTTACCAACAGAAAATTTGATTTTTTATATGGGACACCCTGTATATTTTTAATTCATTGAAACTAATCTAAAATCACCTCTCCAAAGAACCTTTATTCTTCCGCAAAGATATCCATAAGATTAGATCCATAGGCACTAAGTCCGGCGGCCTCGACGGCTGGGATCTTGCGATGGTTAACTATTTAATTATTCTCGAAATTGGCTGCAAAATTTTGCTGATAACTTCAGCATTCTGAGGCGGTGCCTCGTCTTGCTGGAAAAATATGTTTTTAAACGGTTTTATTTAGCTCGACCCATACGGTATTTATTTATTTGTTTGGGTCAAAATTAGAAATTGAAATTTAAGTACCTTCCTGTTGTCAGGTTGATCTGAAATTTGGTACACACCTTTAGTTCCCATGACAATACAATATAGTAATATCAATAACATTGTAAATCTAAGATGGCCGCCGGTACAAAATGGCGGATTTCATATTTTTCCACAACCCCCTCAATATGGGTATCAAATGAAAGGGCACACAGTAGAATACTGTGATTATGACAAAATTTAAAATCCAAGATGGACGTCGTTACAAAATGGCGTATTAGGTGAAGGCATGAGTAGTCGTGTCCAGAACAGTTGTGTCCAAGATTGTGTGACGTTAGAAGGACAGATAAAAAAAAATAGGTGATGAATTTGTGAAAATGTTGCGGTCCAACATTGACGTTACAAAAGGATTGGTAAATGGTGCTATATTGGTTTGGCCTCAGTTCCGTCGAACCCAAATGTACGAAACAGATGTACCATCAGTTTGGATTCACTTTGGCAGAGACGGCATACACGTTATACACCCGAAAGCCATACAGTTTCCAGCAAAATTCAATTATGGTACGGCTGAAAGAAGGATGTTACCCTTAATTTTGTCATGGGCATCCACCGTCCATAAAATGCATGACAGCACAGTCGACCATGCAGTAGTGTATTTGGGCTAAAAATTGTTTGAGGAAGGGCAAGCATACGTGGCTCTAAGTCGAGTCAAGTCTCTGGAAGGGCTATGTATTGAGGAATTAGATTGTAATAAATTATCAGGTAAAAAACCATGTAATAATGATGCACTAAATGAATTAAATAGAATGAGGAATATTCGGTAGGCATTTCCGTTAAATACTAAAAACTAGAAAATAAAAAATCGGTAAAAAAACTTTTAAGTTAAACGGTTTTATCTTATGTGCACTGAAAACTAGAAAATAATAATAACAATTAGGGTATTTTGAACTTCTAGTTCAGAAATATTTTAGTACTAGGCAGAATAGCTTTTAGGCATATTAGACTAAAATAAAAACGTGGGGTCCCTCTGAAATCCTACCTATGGCAAAGCATATCTTTATACTTTGGTAGATCATGAGCTCGGCGTTCGCTGGTGAAGCCGCCACCGTTGGTTATTGATTGTCAAAATCTCCAGTTACGATTATAGTAAGTCGATGCAATCCACACTTAGTATAGAAGAAAGTATTACAGCAATAGTTAATGGGCCTAAAAGCTATTCTGCCTAGTACTAAAATATTTCTGAACTAGAAGTTCAAAATACCTAATTGTTATTATTATTTTCTAGTTTTCAGTGCACATAAGATAAAACCGTTTAACTTAAAAGTTTTTTTACCGATTTTTTATTTCTAGTTCCATTAGGGGCAGATCATCAATGAGGAGTCCAAAGCCTACTACTTAAAAGAGGCGAACTTTTAAAAATTCTGTATTTTGAAGGGGACTACAACAAAATATCAAGTGTACTATATATTTGGAAAGGTAATTTTAAGTTTTTTTCAGTTAATTAAAAATATACAGGGTGTCCTAAATAAAAAAAATCAGTTTTTCTGTTGATAATTCTTAAATTATTAATTTTAGAAAAATTATGCTACAACCTTTAATTTCTACGTAAAAAGGTGCTTTGGAAATGTTTTCATAAAAATACAAAATTTTCCGTAGCAAAAAAGTTACAGCGGTTTGTTAAAAATACGCGTTTTTGAAAAACACTCCGTAACTCCGAAACGGTGACAAATATCGATGTACGGTTTTCACCATCATGTTTTTGATAAAAATTGAGCTCCAGACACCGATATTCGTTTTCGTCTATATCCTATAGAAAAGGGTGTTTCCCTTTAAAAGCGTCGAATTTGACCCACCCTGTAACTCATCATACTTGCATATTATTGCAATGATTCTTCCTCTTTACAAGCAATACACCTCTAAAGTGACTGGATATAAGTACATAACGCTCGATTATTAATTATAAAACCTTTTTAAACGCAAATTAATGAAGACAAAGTACCGAAACCGCTCGAAAAGGAGAATATTTAAAAGAAAATTTACGACTAATAAAGGAAAACGTCCGGTCAGCGCGAAAAACACCTAATTTAAACCGGCGGCATTAACATATAATACGAAAATAAACCCGTCGGCCGGTTTGGCGAGGATCAAGGTTTTCCTCCGCGAAGGAATTAAATTTATTTAAAAATGAAACATTGCTGCTTAACGTACCGTGACACACTTAACATTAATATTTCAAAACGTCGCATTTAAAACGAATATGTAATAAATTAAATGTGTGAGTGTGTGCACGGCGATATTTTTTTATGGCAATAATATTTTTATCAAGTCGGTTTTTATTTTTTCCGGCTCTGATCTGGGGATATCATTACTATAAATAAACATGCACGTCAAAATATTGGTTCTTTTTTTATGCAAGAAGACAGCTCAGTGACACTGAATTCACTCACCTTAGTTCACAGATTAAGTTTACGATTGAGAAAGAGAAAAACTTTTGTTTACTGTTTCTGAGTATTTTTTACCATCCCTGTATATTGAAACACTGCTCCAGCGTTCATTGTTTTTGGACGGCAAACAAAAAATGTAATGCCGGGTCCAGACCACACGGAAAAAAATCATTTCTATATTCAAGAACAATCATACACTTAAAATTTTACACTTTCTTCAAGGCTAGTATTCTTTCCATGAGTACAACAAATATTTGGAACTATTTTACTTTTACACTTGCTTTTTAAATACCTATAGCTATAGTCACTTTAAGTAATTTTGAATCTAAAAAAAAGAATAAAATGACTTATATTTAAGAAAAACTTATATTACTATCAAGTGAATAAATCCTTTAGCAACGAAGAAACATTATTAAATGAAGTATAAATGCTTTTATATAATAATAAGTAGTATTCTTAACTTTTTTAAAACTTTTACTTGAAATCGGCGTATTAAGACTTTAAATAAGTATATTATTCTCGGCGCGAGAATAACACCCCATATTCTTAGATTAAGTGACCATCCCCAACAGCAACAACGCAACAGTGCATTCCTGATTCCTATCTTCATTTGGTTTCTCTTTCTCCTCTGCGACACGAGATGCGCCGGGTACTTTATATAAAGTTTTTTGTTATCGTTTGTGCTTGTGATATGTTAAAATGGAGGACCTTCTTCAGGCATGGGAGGTTTGAGGGGAAAATGCTTGCGACATTACATTTTTAGCCACCCTAATGCCATACAGTCCTCAGCACGTTTTAACCTATTACCTTAACTTGGGTGGTAAAGCTACCGCTAACTACGTAGGTACATCTAATCACCTATTTTTTTTTATCTGTCCTTCTAACGTCACACAATCTTGGACACAACTGTTCTAGACACGACTACTCATGCCCTCACCTAATACGCCATTTTGTAACGACGTCCATCTTGGATTTTAAATTTTGTCATAATCACAGTATTCTACTAGGGTAGCCCTTTCATTTGATACCCATATTATATGAAATCCGCCATTTTGTACCGGCGGCCATCTTAGATTTACAATGTTATTGATATTACTATATTGTATTGTCATCGGAACTAAAGGTGTGTACCAAATTTCAGATCAATCTGACAACAGGAAGGTACTTAAATTTCAATTTCTAATTTTGACCCAAATAAATAAATACCGTACGGGTCGAGCTAAATAAAACCGTTTAAAAACAAGTGCAATAAACTAATAATAATTTATTAAACTCGATATAGCATATACAAATTAAAAATTAAAAAAATCGAATCGACGAAGAGAATAGTAATGTTATTATTAATTTTAGGGTAAATTATAATAAGAAAATTAATTTACCAGTCGATATCCTGAGGGATTTCTATAAAAAGACCATTTCTTCATTATATTAGCTATATCCTTAGACTTGATAACGTCTAGACGAATTTGCAACAGGCTTTCCGAATTTGAGGGCTTGAAGGCAGGTTTCAACATCTTCTTCCGGTTCTAAAAGACGTATATCAAAATAATTAAAATGCTAAATATTAAAAGAACATTCATTAATCAGTTCCATGCCTCGACTTGTTACTATGTTTTTCTTCTTTTTGTTTTTTATCTTCTGAAACATATTTGGAAACCGCTGTTTTAATGAATACCCACACCAGAGATCTCACACAGCGGAATTTGATTTGACAACACAACAAATTAACTACAATACGATAGGACTTTTATTTAAAATATTTAAAATATTGAAGAGAACACTTACCGCTCTAATGAAACTAAAGCCTCACTGAATAACTCAACCAGAATAACTCAGATTTTCATTATATTGATGAAATTAGATTCATAGTATTAATAAATCGGACATCGATCTATGATTAACAAATCATTATATTAATGAAAAAAATCATTGTCCCAATGAAACAACAGTTAATAATCAATGTTCATTAATATTATGAACAATATTTTTTTCAGTGGCAAAGTTTTCAAAATTCGGCTTTTCGACGTTAAATCCAGTCCCAATCCGACCCTTCCGAACCGGTTAAGTGATAAATTATCGACAGGGTTGAACTTTCGACCCTTTCGAGCCCCCCGCTTCCCCCCGGTTCGAGCCCTTTTTGCTCGATTAACCTTTTTAGCCCGCGCCGAGACTTTTTCGAAAATTATAAATCCGGAACGTGGATATTCCAGCGCCAGTTTCTTGACGGCGAGCGCCTCCCTTGGATCCGCGATGCATTTAAGCTTATCGATTCGTTTTTCGCGACCTCAGAATGGAGAAAAGATTATGGAACAGGGACGGATTCTAATAAAATCTGCCTTAAAATGGTACTAAAATTAACTAAGAGTTAACTGCAACGAACAACCTTGCTTCAACTACAACGTCCTTATACGAACTTTTTTACTTATTTTTATCTGCAGAATACGCTGCCGAAATTTCCGGAATACAGTTCGGACCACCTTGTATATTATTTTTATTTAACTTTTTGGGGGCTGTAACTTCTTCGGAAAGCATTTTAGGGTATATGTATATATTCATAGGAATTTTTTGTTTTATTTTCATCTGTAGAATCAACCACCGAAGTTAGATACGCTATTTCTTTGACACCCTGTATAGAGGAGTAAAAAGACCTTAACCCCTATACAACTTGAACTTGAATTAGAAATTCGGACACTTCTACTAACTAACATTACTAAATTATAACATGATTATAACTAACAGCAGGATAAAAATATACTGTGCTCCTCGAACAATCTCGAAGAGTCGAAAATACAGGGAAGAAAAAAAAAATAGAAGAGAGATAAAAAAAACAAGCGACATTATTAAATTACATATAACATGTCTAGCGTGTACCAGCGACTTCGTTCGAGTCGAATTAATCATTTGTAATGGTGATGATAAAGCAAAACAAGAATTTCCATTAACATACAAACTGGATAAAATTTTCTCACATTTATGTCGGCATGAGAAAAAACAATATGGCGATATTACTATATAACTTGGTAATATTTGAGGGGTAGTTTCATCTCGTTGGAATTTGACTTTCGAAAAATCCGTTTGCCAAAAATAAGCTTTTTACGTCAAGCAGTTTAAGCAGAATCGTGGTTAAGAAATTACCCAACTTTTTGGAACACCCTGTATGATTTGTAGTAGTTTAGGCTTTCGCGGCCATCGTTTGAAGAATTTTGGTTTTTCGGGTTATTAGGCCGTCGTCGGTTAGAATTGCTTCCTAACGTTTCGCTAGCACGAGTGGCTAGCATCTTCAGAAGGTGTGTTTGCTCCGATTGCTCACACTAGACTGATGCCTCCGCGTCGGCGTAGCGCGTATTTATGCGTCGGCGGAGGGGCGTGGCTTGTTCGGGTGGTAGTTCTTCCGGAACTGGTTTGAACACGCGGTTTCCGGCACAGAGAAGTAGACCAGTTCCGGAAGAACTACCACCCGAACAAGCCACGCCCTCCGCCGCGCGCTCGCCGGCGCGCGCCGACGCATGTAATTTTATAGTTGAGCGATAGTCGAGCAATCAAGCGCTGTGCGGCGAGTCAGGCGAAAATCCCTGCTGAAATCTTCACCTCTATCGATTTTAAAGATCAATCTGTTTTCCAAAAATCAATTTTTACGTCGACGACGCTTTAATCCAGGGTCGTGATTAATCAATGACCAGATTTTGAAACACCCTTAAAGCGTTTTCCCGAAAGACTAACCGTTTTTTAAATAACAAATATTGTAATATTTGAGGGGTGTTTTCACCCTCTTGGAATTTGAGATTCGAGAAACCCCTCCTTATCGAACCTCTACACTCCACAGTCAATCTGTTTGCCAAAAATCAGCTTTAAACGGCAAGCAGTTTAAGCAGAATCGTGATTACTCAATGGTCATATTTTATGAAACACCCTGTATAAATTTATAAAAAATCTTAAAATATACAAAACAATGAAATAAAATATACGTGTTTAAGAGTTTTTCCGAAAAACTCACCGGTTTTAAAATAAAAAATATTTTTTATATTTGAGGGATAGTTTCACCCCCTTAGAATTCGAGTTTCGAAAAATCCCTTCTTATCGAACCTCTACACTCTAAAGTCAATCTGTTTTCCAAAAATCAGCTTTTTACGTCAAGCGCTTTAATCAGGGTCGTGATTAATCAATGACCAGATTTTTTGAAACACCCTGTATACATTTTTAAAAAATCTTAAAATATGTAAAAAAACAAAATAAAATATACGTGTTTAAGCGTTTTTCGGAAACTTGACCGTTTTTTAAATAAAAAATATTGTAATATTTGAGGGGTGGTTTCACCCTCTTGGAACTGGAATTTCGAAAAATCTCTTCCTATCGAACCTCTACACCCTAGAATCAACCTGTATGCCAAAATTGAACTTCTTACGTTGAGTGGTTTGAGCAGGATCGTGATTATGATTAATCAGTATGTCAGTCACTTAAGGATTTTATATATCAGTATAGATTATGACTGACAGTAGGATAAAAAGATACTATTTTCTTGCTGCTCTGTACCTCGAACAGTCGAAAATAGAGGAAAAAAAACAGGAGCGAGATAAAAAAAAACAAGCGTCGATAGAGACACGGACGTCGTCGTCGCTTGCAACTGCGGCGCCTCCGTGCGACGCATTTCCGGCGCCTTCCCTCGGAAAATCGTCGTCGTCGGCGTCGCGGCGACGTGACACACGCCGAGAGCGTCGTTCCTCGCAAAAGAGAGAGCTTTTCCCTTTCACTGGACCTTCCGCAACGTAAACAACATGTGAAAATCCCCCGGCCAGGAAAAAGGTTTTGTTGTGACGGCGAGACACGATGCGACGCCGACGGTGGAAAGGGAAAAACGGGGGAGGATTTTCAGGAAAATCGGCATCAGGAAGGTCGCCGTGGATGTGTTTTTTGCTCTTCGAGGGTTCGTTTCGTTGCAGATGTTTGACTGTGACAAACTGGCAAGCCAAAAAGAAATGATAAATAAAATAATTGAAGAAGTTACTGATACTACATAACGTTTCGGTCAGATTATCTCAGATATGTAACTGTTATCAAGTTGTGAACTAAACTAAATCCTAAAGGTACCTAAGTTATACAGGGTTGTTCACCACATACGACACGGAGTATTGTAGCTAAACGATTAGATTTTTACAAATTGTAAGTTTTCGGTTCGTTGAAGAACTATTAGAGCTACAATTTAAACATATTTTTACAAGATACTGAGTGTCCCAAATAAATAAATATTATATCAAAGTTGTATTTTTTAAATGGAACACCCTGTATATTATTACATTTTTAGTTTCTACGATTAAAATAAAGGTAAATTTGATTAAGGTTTATCACACTTAAACCTTACCGTTTTTGAAATATTTTCAATTTTGTGAAATTTCAAGGTTATCAAAGATTTTAATACTAAATATTTACTGAAGTTCATTTATTGATCAGTTGTTGTGTTGCAATAATAAAAATAATACTACCTCAGACAGAGTCTCTAAAAATGTATGTTAATTAATTTCTAGCTTTAAACGGCAATAGCTTGTTTAATTTAAATGGACAACTCTGTATATTATAGGAGAATCAGATGCACAATTTAATTGTCTATCAAACTGTATTATTCCATTTTTACCTATCCCTTCAAATTTTCGTAGAAAATGCATTTTCTTATAATTTAGACCTTATTTATCAATATACCCAGGGAATACTGACATTTTAGGTTGTTTTTAAAGCAACAAATGTACAAAATGTACAGGTGCTAAAAACGATAATATTACTAGCCCATTTGTATACAAAAAGAAAAGTTAAGTCTTTATAAAAGAGTATAGTAGTATATTAATTAGATATACTACCATTATTTCCGCCCAAATATTAAAATTACATACTTAATTGTGTTAGTTAATAAATTATTCTAAATAAATGTGGATTTGAATCAGAAATCAATATAATAATAATGTCAAGATCAAGGTGTATTACTGGTTGCATAACTGCATTACTGCTACATAACCGTAACGTGCATTGAGGAACCTGGCGAATTCGCCAGAAAGTAAAAGAGAATTACAGAGTTCTTTAGAAAATTCCAGAAACCATCGCCAGGGGGGTATATAAGGCCCGCGCTTTGACAGTTGGACCAGTCTGAAGATAGTCTGAAGTCTGAAGTTTGATAATACCGCGAAATACCGTTAGGTAATAGTAGTTGCATAAATTGTGTTGTAAATAGTATAAGTTGTGTGTACAGAGTGAGACAAATAAATTCGTTAAGTATTTTATCGTGAGTTTAAATAGTGGACCCACGGAATCCGTAACAATAAGTTATTAAAATGAACGTCTCTGTTGTGTTAAATAAGCACTCGTCAAAAAATGAAATAACATTTTTAAGGTGATACTTTTTACCATACTGTCTAATACACATAGAAAATTCATTTTTTATAGTATTTGGAGCAATTAAATCTTAATCAACGCAAGCAGTCAATTAACGTAGTTTGAATACTGAAATCATATTAATTGGTCAAACAGTATATATATTTTTTTTATTTTTTAATGAAATAAACGAACTACATATTATATCGACAATATCTTTAAAAATTTGTTACATCTTTAACAATAATCTAAAATGTCAATATTCCATGGGTATATTGATAAATGAGGTCTGAATTATAAGAAAATGCATTTTCTACGAAAACTTGAAGGGACAGATAAAAAATGGTATAATACAATTTGATAGACAATTAAATTGTGCATCTCATTCTCATAAAATATACAGGGTGTTCCATTTAAATTAAACAAGTTTTTGCCGTTGCAAAACATGTGGAAACCTCTTCTCATCGAATCTTCATCTTGAAAACTGCAAAATGCTTCATAAACAACCCAAAATAAACACGCCACGCTCAATTCTATATATAGACGCAATTCCCTCGAAATACTATTACCTAGGACAGGATGGCACTTGTTATATTTTATTTATATTAATTATCTAGTGGGCGAAGTGAATTTTATGCGTGCATACGACATGGCACCAATTTGTTCGCTAAACTAAATCGAGAGAGCCAAGACCAACATGTTTGTCTCTCTCTCTCTATCTCTCGGTAATTATTCCTCTCTCTTTCTCGTTCTCTTCTTGGCCTCTCTAAATAATTGAGAAACGCCGTACGCCGTGGCTGCGGCGTATGTGGGCCTCGAATAATAAGTTTCCTGCTGATTAAATATTAAATTATTTCTGGTTCTCGACGAAAAATTGCGCATTAGGAGCCATTGTTTCCAAGCGAGCGCATGTGGGCAATCCAATTTTTGTTATTATTATTATTAAATTAGTCGTAGGTACCTACATAATATAGAATAGAATTCTGTACGGATGTAATTGCGTGATTTTTTTTTGGTATGTCTATCCCCTTTTGATGTAAAAAGACGGGATATAGGGGTCCTGTTATACTTAATTGATTAAATTCGCATATTAAAAAAAAACAGAAATTATTTTGTATTTCTAAATGAAGCATGCATTTTTCTACCTTCCTCTTGCAAGTATATTGAGATAATTAGGCTACGCACTGATATGCCATGTTTAGTTGGCTGACTATTCAGTTGCAAAAGTAGTTCACTCATTGGGGATTTTTGCTTGGAAAAAAGTCCGGAAGTTTTGCAACTTTGCAGGTTTATAGGTTTTGGGGTCCCTAACTAAAATCCATAAAATGCACATTTCCAGACTTGCCGCCATCTTGCCAAGATGGCGCCCAAAATCGGTATTTTGTGAATATCTCGAAAACTATGTGTTTTTCGCGAAAATTTGAGGAAAGCAAAATTAAAGAGAATAAAATTTCCTATAAAAAAGGTTTTATGAAAATTTTCGCTAAAGTCAACAGTTTAGGCACAAAATCTCTGGAAATTTTACAATCTTGCGTAAAATATGATATATTATGTATAGTCGATTTTCCAAATTCTAATGTCGATTAGGGTTCACTAAAACTAGTTTTAGTTTAGTTTCTTCAATTTTGTCATGAAACAGTGGCGTATCATTAATTCGCTCATTAATTTATGAATAATTAATTTTAATTATTGAAAATGTGTAGTTGTTTCCACACAACCCAAGAGATAAAGTACATGGCGCGTTTATTTTAACGTGGTCTCCCCGGAGGCCTACTCCACTAGGTAAATTAAAAACTTTAACTTATCTGCACAAGCCCGACGGATCTGGCTCATTGATGTCAAAGTCGATCGTGTCTGCTGTGCTGGGCTCATCAGGGTGGTCTCTCAATACGTCCAACTCTTCATCTTCAGCCGCCAGAGGGATATCTACAGGCAAGTCCAACTCCTCTTCATCGGATTCGTCGAGTGACACTTCACTGACGTTGCCACAGGATTTCCCATTGCAGTATGCACAAATCATTGAACATTTTAATCTTGCTTTTCTGCATCCGCAGGCATTTGTGGCTTTACCACAGTTGTTGGTTTTGCATTTACAGGATAAAAATGCCACTAGGGATTTTGGAGTTGGATCTTTCAACGTTGTGACTGGAGTAATGCCTGTTTTTGTTTTCTTCCAAGCCTATTCTTCGGCATCTTTGGTACCACCAGACCAATGCTGAACCTGGTGGTAAGTTCGCAATGAATGCTGTCCAGCACGACAATTAATTATTGTTGTTGACTGTTTCATGACAAAATTGAAGAAATTAAACTAAAACTAGTTTTAGTGAACACTAATCGACATGTGATTTCGGAAAATCGACTATAGTATGTATATCATACTTTACGCAAAATTATAAAATTTCCAGGGATTTTGTGCCTAAACGGTTGACTTTAGCGAAAATTTTCATATGAATTTTTAATGGAAATTTTATTCTCTTTAATTTTGCTCTCTTCAAATTTTTGCAAAAAACGCATAGTTTTCGAGATATTTACAAAATACCGATTTTGGGCGCCGCACGGTGGGGTATTAGCATGAAAAAGGTGATCGAAATTCGAAAAAGCAAATGTGTTTAAGAATTCCCAAAAAAAGATAAATGATAAGTTAAATCATCTCTGCCATGAATGGCGTTGCTATGGGTGTGTTTAGTTGCATTCATTTGTTTCAACGAAACGTCAAAGTTGTTACTTCTCACAGATAAGAGGTAAATGCTAAATTTTATGTTTAAAATTATAAATTGTTGTTGTTCTTGTGCTCTTTTTACGTTTATATTATTGTTTTGATTGAAAATGGCTCAGCAAGCTGCAGGTATGTATTCTACAAAAACGTATTATTTATTTTGATATTCTCTATACTAACGATTTTTTTTGCAACTAAAAGTTAGGCGTTCAGAAAATTTGATTAAATTTCTGACATTTTTATTATACTTAGAGATTTACTTGCGCATTTCAATGCAATTTCAAAATCAGCATATTGTCTATATACGTTTTACTTAGTAAACATTGGGCTTTCATACAGTAAAATAAAATACTGCGACCTTTTGCGACTTCACTGATAAAATGAGAAAAACATTCTTGGTTTCCTCTAATTTGCCAATCAGTGATATACTAATGCGAGGTGTAAACCGCGATGGCATTGTTGTGTACAAAGCGATCGCATTTGTGCCATTAGCAGTATAGCACAATTTGGCATTAGTAGCGACTTTAGTGGTATGGGCATTGCTCGCGGATCAGTCGTAGCATTAGTAGTAGTAGTTGCGATATTACTACTGGCACTGACCGTGGAAACACTGGAACAGTGATTTTTCTTTCTTTTTTTAGAATCGTCGAATTATCCTTTATTTTGTTCATATTATTTCCTCTTTAATTGAAAATAGCAATAATTTATATAAGGTCTACATAAAAAAATTTCGATCAACTATCTGTGTCAAATACCCCACTGTGCGCCGGCGGCAAGTCTGGAAATTTGCATTTTATGGATTTTAGTTAGGGACCCCAAAACCTATAAACCTGCAAAGTTTCAAATGATTGAGTTTCTTCCATATGTACTCCAAGCTAACTTAATTCTTCTGTTGATTTCTGGTAGTAGGGACCCCGAGCTGTGTATTAGCTGTCTCAAATATTTCCAGCGTTGTGTTATGACCGCCCTATATAAATACCAACCTATACAACACACAAAACATTTCATTATATTGTTCTATATTTATATTTAACTCGTTCTCCCTTCTTATCTCTCTGTTACATCTAACCGCTCGTTTAGTAGCTCAGAAATTATTTATTACCAACAATAAAAAGTATATTATTATGTCTCACACACGTACATAATATATAATAAAAACAAAGAGACGCTTGGGTGTTTTAAATAATATTAATATAAAGGAAAACAACGGAGTCCTTGCCTGTTTTGTTTCTTCTTGACATTATATATCCAGATACACATACATAATGTGTGTATGTAACAATATAGTGGTTTTGTGCCTGCTCTCGGGGTAAAGCGGGCTTAAATTATATATGAACTATGTCGGGTAACTACGTAACTACTTTCGAAACAGTAAATAAAATGTTTATTATATATTTATTAAATATATATGTATGTGTGTGCGAGGGGCTTGGAGTCACGGAAGGCTGCCGTGGCTCTATTTAAATATTTCACGTGCATAGAGGCGTCTTATTAATTTTTATTATGTTTCACGGTAAATTCCCAGAAGGGCTTACTGTTAAATTTGGTTTCGTTTTGTGGAAGCCTTCAAGTTCCTTTGAATTAAATCAAATAAATAAATAAATAAATGACAAATGATAAATGATGAATGATAAATAAATAATACAAAACAAGTATACAAATTACATTGTCAGTCTTACTGTTTAAAATAAACATTTATAAATCTTTATACTGTCAAAGAATAAAAAAATAAAAATAAGATTCAAAATATTTAGTAAGTTTATAGTAAATATAGTAATAGCAAGGAGTTAGTATCGTCATAGAATAGAGAGATATCGCGCCCACACATATTACAGTTTTAACATCAAGTTTTAATACCAAGGAAGACATTTCTAAAGTGATGAAAAAAAAACGGCTGTAAATATACAAAATTAATTCTACAGACTTTTCTACATACACGTTGAAATTAATTTTCTACGCCTTGTTACCCAAGTCTGATCTTGGCTACAGAACTTGGACAAAATTCCACCTCTAGTAGTGTTCGATGGTCTAACATCACGAAACGACGTTCTTCGGCCTCATCGGGTCGTAATATTTTTTCGCTCGCCAAACCATTTTTATCGAACGCCGGGCATATTTTTTCATCCCTCCGCCTCCCAGTCCCCCCTTTATTTCCAGCCGTTCCAAAACAAAAAGACCCCCACCCCCATCGAAACAAAAAACGCGCAAAAAGAAGAAAACTGCCGAAAACGGAGCGCGCATTCGCTTTTTTTTCCGTAAAAAAACCGAACCCGAAAAAATACATATAATAATTGAACTGCAAGCGAAAAAATATTTTTTGTCATAATAAAAACCCAATTTTTACGGCTGCTGCCCGGTAGGGGGTGTGGCGGGGGTTGATTGGGATGTGGAGGAAGGGGAGAGGGGTAGTACCGACGTCAAACAAAGCCCCGCGCGGGCCCGGGAATAATGAAAAAAAAGTAAAACAAATTATGCGTCCAAGTTTTTTATTTTTTTTTTCGTCTCTCGCACACACAAACACTCGCGCGTTTTTGTACAGGGGGGTTAAAGTTTACTGTCGTCGACTATTTTAACATTTCTTGTAATCGAAGTAGTTAAAATTGGTTAATTCTGGCTCTTTTATAGTGGAGAATAGGTAATTAGTTGACCAACGTATGTTTCCCTTAAAAGATCTAGACTACATTAATGTTTAGTTTCTTGAAAAACTTGATATTTTATCAAAATAAAACACGGATTCAACACAATGTACCATGACACTTGTGCACTGGATGCGCGTTTTGTTAACCATGTTAGCATCATCAACAGATGATTAAAATTACAATTAAAAAAAATATAGGTAATTTTACAGAAAAAAATATTGATACATTAGAAATTTTTAAATGTCCGATTAAATTTATATTATATCTCCGAAACTAAGGTTTCAAAAAAAGTCATACAAATTCATTTACCCAGTAGAGTAGTTATAAAATTAACATTTATTAGTAAACTTTTGTTTTAGTTAGATTATAGTTAAAAAAATATTTTTTTTAAACGAAACTAAACTTTCAAAAAAAGTCATACTATATCTACAAATTCAATTACCCATTAGCAGGTATCCAAATAGGTAATAGATAAAAAATCCATTTTAAGTTATTAAAATAATTTTCCGACAAAATTTCCAGTTGTACGAGTACCTACTCTTATATTATGTCAGTTAACCCTGTATACATACGAAAATATAAAAATAACGAAAAAGAATCGCGTATGTGCCGTATCGAACGGGTCGCCGGGGTCCAATACGACCCCCCTCCTACCCCCTTTGGAGCAGTTCGTTCCCCCTCCCACCCCCGCGGGGGACGTCTACGTAGAGACGATTTTTTCGTGCCCCGACGCTGTTCGATTTTGCTTCGTTTTTTTTTCTCGTTGCGATTTTGTGTATGTGTATGGAACCGGACGCGATTTTTAGGGGGGTTGGGGGGTGAAATAGGAGCTGTGGGGGAGGTGGTTTTTTTTTCTGTGTGTTGTGTTATGGAAAAAAGTTGGGTTTGAAGGGTAGTCAGATTGGGTTATTATTATAACATTACTGGCAGTTTGTATTATAGATCTACACTGAAAAAGTTAATTTGTGAATTTAATAACAATATTGAGGGTTATTTTTCTTGCCACAGATTATTGTAGTAAATTTACCATCCGTTCTTTAGTTTTACAACTCGTTTATAAAATCGTTGTATGGCTAATTTGTGTGGCATACATATAATATTATATCTTTATATTCATCAATATTCTTTGGAAATTTATTTAAAAAATGCGCATCTCATAGTAAATTTACTTATTCTTTGTAAATTTATCTTTTAAAATCGCCAAGTTCTTGTAACATTACTATAGAGTAACAACAAATTAAAACATTTTATTATAGTGAATTTACAATTACTTTTGTATATTCTCAAAGCGTTAGTAAATATTAATAAATTTAATAAAACTCGTGTTTATAATTATAATATTTATTAATAAGGTTAATAAAAAAGTCACAAAACAGAACTTATGTAGGTAAGATATGCATTGCCATCTCGTCTTGTCTAGAAGAACCTTAGTGAAATTCTGTGCCTCACCAAAATAGGAACAAAATTGCCATCATATAGTTTAGGTTAGAGTCTTTTATTCCGGTTCTCTGTTAAATTTGCCCTCCGAAACACAAAAATTTAAAAAAATCGTAACTCCAAAATTACAGTAGCTAGCGAAACGCGGTTTTCAATTTAAGATTAGGAATAATATTTGCAACAAAATTTGTAATAACATCAAAATCAGTCAAAGTCGCAGTTTTTGAGATAATTGAAACTAAAAGAACTGCCTACCAACTTCTTATTAACATATTTTAGTATGGGCGGCTATACGTGGCTCCCGGCGCCAATTTTTTTCAGTTTACTCTGTCCGCCTTTCTGGAGTTATAACTCATCATACAGTCTCAGAACTTTGACAAAAGCCAGTATCTGAGACGGTTTTACAGAGGGACTTGTCAATTTCTTTATTATGAATCTATTTAATTGTGTTAATTCTTTTGGTAACATATTTTTATATTGTGGTAGTTTCTATTAGTTTTTGTGAAAGTTTTTTTGAGTTGTCTTGGTTGTTCTGACGTCTGATTTTCTTCTAGTTTCATAAGTGTGTATTTTTTGTTTGTTAGTTTTTAAAAAAAATATTTGTTTGTATTAATTTATTTTTGATTTTGTGTAGAAGTAATACATTATGATATTTTATTAATTGTCATATGTTTAGTTCTTTTGTTTTTTGGTGTACTTCTTCTGTTGGTTTTAGTTTATCTAGGTAAATATTATTTTTAGTATTTTATTTTATTGTCTTTGTAGCATGTTTAATTTTTTTTCTGTTGTATTACTCTGGCATTTTCTTTCTTCTGGCATACAATTTTAATTCCGAGGTAATTAACTTTTGTTTGCTTTTTTATATTAAATCTTATAAATTTTATTTTGGATTCATTTTTATAGTTTATTTTTCTAGCTAGATAGTTTGCTTTTCATTACCTTCTATCCCTTGGTATCTGTCACTCGGAGTAGGAGAACTTTATTTTCTTTGCGTAATTTGTTCATATTCTCTACTATTTATGGAGATGCAAAGCTAGTGAAAATAATTAACCCTTATTTGATAATCACCTTGTATATTTTAATCACCGACAATATTACGTATTTAAGTTCGTTAAAACATTATATCGTTTCTGAAAATTCCGGCTTCCGCCTGTCGATGTGTATAATATAAACAGCGCCCCTTTAATTCCATTCACCCCCTCGTGCACCCTCCTGCCCCCACTCCCTCTGCCTCATTATCTACGTCATCGTTTTTGTGGCGAATTTTCCACGATCGAGTAAAGCGGGGGCGGGGGAAGGGGGGGGGCAGCGTCAGATTTTCATATTTTAACGCGTGCTTGATTTTCCGGCTTCGTTGTTTCGCTGTGAAAATCGTGGTGGTTTTATTACCTAACTTTTTACCTGTTAGGAATTTTCGGATGGTTCTTAGACGTGTTTTCATTTAAAGAAAAACACATTTTCTGGATAGGAAATAGTTTCTGACATGGTACCATCGTCATCATCAACATCATTCTCAGCTTATTCAACCATTTCCAATTATGGTGTATATGTTGGAGGCAGATGCCGAATTTCGGCCAATGTCCGAAATAATTAGACATATGGCGATTGGTCCATACTAAACTTGCCAGGGGGTTAATCTTTTTTTGGTATAATATAACAACAAAAGATTAACACCCTCCGCATAGAAGTTGAAACCAATGTAATCAAAACTCTCCCGCGTAACTTTGTGGATATAGGTAGGTATATATTTAATTATAATCGCCATATGTCTAATTTTCGGCATCTGCCTCCAACATATACTAAGGGCTGACAAAGGTTAGCCTTGGGTCGAGATTTCCGTATGTAAGAAGAGTACAATGCGTTTATAATGTACTGAACAAAGAGAGGACAGTAAACACGTTGCCAAACGTATGAAATAAACCGAGAAACTGTGCACATCGCTAAGAGACTTTGAAGGGGATATAGCAGATTTGTCGCAGTTGACCGGTCGACCCAATCAATACCTCTGTCAGTACTTAAAGTTCTAGGGAAAGGTGTACGTCATGCGTTCAGCTTCACGATTTAATTACGTCTCGTGATACTTGATTTGTTTATTTATTAACGAGTCGTTGTAATTTTCCCTATAGCTTGAACTTTTTTAAGTGCCAGCTAGAAACACTTGCATTTTTGGTAAAAATAAGTGGAATTGAGTGGATGTTCGATAGTGGTCGCGCTATTAGAACTCTGAATTCAAAAATCGATATCTCGAAATCTATTAGAAATAATAGATTGTAGTTTTTTCAAGAATTTTGATAATATTTCTGCAGTATTTTCTTTGTAGACAGTATGTGAAAATCTCTATCAATAAACAAATTACACGATTGCTGAAAATTGCTATGCTCTAAAAGTAAATGGATGGATTGTTTATAATTTTTGAATGGAAAAAACAACCTTATCGAATTTTTCTTATGTAAACATATTGTAAAATATCCGATCTTGAAAATAAAAAAAAGTTTCAATATCTAAAGTGGTTCTTGAGTTATGGCCTGTTATGTGTTAAAAAGTTAAGTTTTTAAATTGTCGCGATTACTGACGTTTTCTCGTTATAAAAAAAATAACACCCTAACGATATCCTTATAATTCCATTTCAGATGCTCAGAAACATTACAAACCTAATGATTTTATTTAGTTATCTCTTGAAAAAAAAGTCTTTTAAAAATAAGCGGTTTGCGATCGTGATTTTACTTTACTTGATAGGGAAAGGCGTATCGGCAACGCCGCAACAGTACACCGTCGTGCGTCGCGTCTGTCGGTCGCATTTCTCTCACTCCGACTTAATGAGATCCCTATGCGATTTACTTCCACACATGTAAATGCCGACCCAAAAGTAACAGTTGCCAGCACGGTATATTATATATAGTTCGTTCTACATTACTGTAGTTTTTGCTAAATTTATTTTGAGGCCCACTTTATTGCTGGCTGTATTTAGTTTGTTAATTTGTACTTTTAGTTCTTGTAACATGTAAATATATTAACATAAATAAAAGAAATAATATAATTTGAATAATCAAAATATTAAAACCAAAACAAAACAAATCTGACCTGATCTCAGAGTTGAGTTAAATAAAGCCTTATTGGGCCTTAGCCGGAAAATTCGTATCATTAGTCTTGGTACCTTATATAGACTTAAATAAAAAAACGACGATCGACAGACGTAAAATTACAGATGGTACCTACATAATTAGAACTTGATGATGAGTATGATGATCAGTGCGGTAAGCAACGAAACCACTACGAAAAGAACCGGAAAAAAATGAGGTTCGGTTTCAGATAATCACAATGTATATTTGAGACAGTGGCGTAACATTCGATATAACAGTTTTTTAGATTTTTTGTTTATTATAATTTTTTAATTTTGGTTTTCTCTCTTTGTTTCAGGTGAGTTACATGTTTTTTTTTCGATTTTTCAAGATTGCTGGTAAGTGGATGTTTCAGATTTTTATATAGAGTGTCACAAATAAAGTGCGCATTTTTTTACCAGAAACGTTGTTTAGAGTTAAATATGAAAAAAACTGTTTTAGCAAGTTTGTTTTTAAGCGTTAGTGAAATCACTGATTTGTATCTCGTTTTTCTAGAAATAAAAATTAATATTTAAATTTTTAAAGAGTAAAATCACAAAAATAATTCGGATAAGGCGGATTTTGCTGCAGTACGATGCATATTGCGGGTTTTGCTACACCCAGATATTTGCATCCTAACTTAATTTATTAGATATGCTATTTTATAATAAAATTGGTCAAGTGCAAGTCGGACTCGCGCACGGAGGGTTCCGTACCATTCATTATCTATACAACATCAGACACTATATTATTATAAACTTTTTTTCCGATTTAGCTGAAATTTTGAATGCGCGTATAAGTATTTTAAAAAAATATGAAGAAACATATTACTAAAACTTGTATTAATCAATAATAAATATGTAAAAAGTAAAAATAAATATGTAAAAATATGTAAAAATTTAAAAAAAAACACGATTAAAAAAAGTCGCCTTGACTAGGATTCGAACCTGCCTTACTACGGCTCGAACGTCATAGCAGCCAAACCAAACCACGCGGCCACCGAGGACTGGAAAGATTCTATGTAAAATTCTTACTTAAAAGATAATGTTTAGTGAAAGTACTTTTTTATTTATAAACATTTATTTAATTCTGTTTTTAGTATTTGTTCTTATAGCCGCAACATAGATACATTATCTGTGAAAATTTCAACTGTCTAGCTATAACGGTTCATAAGATAGACCTTTGTGACAAACAGACGGACGGACAGCGAAGTCTTGGTAATAGGGTTGCCGTTTTTACTCTTTGGGTACGGAACTCTAATAAAAAATTATTAGATTAAAAATTTAGTGATTATTTATTTATTTAAAAAGCAAATATATGTGGATAAGACGGATTTTGCTGTAGTAACGTAATTTGTAGTGAATTTTATATAGGAATAGGCGACTTTTGCTGCAGTTTGAGATTATGTTTATGTAGATTTCAAGGTTCACTAATAAAAGTATAATTTTTTTATCTATTTAAAATTACTTTTGTGGCTTTTTGTTGTCGACAAAAATCTAAAATAAGCCTAAATAATCTATATTTTTATTATATTTGCAATACGAATCAATAAATAATCCTACAATAAATATTTTTAATAATTCTTTAAACCCAACTAAAAATAGATACATAGTATAGGTACAAAATTAATTTCCAACATTAAGAAAACCGTATTATTCCTGGTAAAATAGCCTTCGAGGTGTTGATGTATTATTTAAATTAACTAAAATTTCCATAATTCTTTTTTCTTTATTTGAATTTCCTCAGCGCAGGAGCGTTAATGACGTGTTAAAGGCACATTTACATCTTAAATGCGCCCAATTTGTACCAGGCAGCACAAATTAGTCTTTTATGTAAAACTATTTGTTTATAGATTAGCTGTTCCGACAGCTGTGTGTGTTTCTTTTTATATAGAATAAGATTTCGGGCAGATAAGATAATTATGTAAAAAAGATGCTCCAGAGTTTTTTTTTCTTTAAAACTGTGTAGGTAATAAACTTATTTCAAGTCTAATGTTAATTTTGAAAATAGCTACTAACTGTCACTAAATTTGAAAATTTCCATGGCGACATCAGCCATCTTGATTGCCATTTTATTGAAAAATCGATTTTTATTCAAAATCTGAGCCAGATAGGTATAGGAAGCCCTAATATAGTTTGAAAGAGTATTTAAGTCTGCTTTTATTTATTAAAAAAAACAGAAGGTGTTGCATTTGAAATAACGAAGTTTTTATGTAAAAGAAATATTTAAAATAGTTCAGCAATTTTTGGTACCCCTGTATACATTTCAAGGAAGCAATCAAATTTTTCAGAAAAGTTTATTTCTCTACCTTAAAATCAGCACAAGAATTAATTCTGAAAAGTTATGTACAGGGTGTTGATAATTTTTTCTAGTATAGCATGCATATTTAAATATCTTTAAATATTTCAAAAACCATAGTTTTGAAACATATGTATCCATTATAATAAATGCTTTTTTTAGGTCCAAGAATACAAAAATGAAATTAAATACCGGCTGTTCCATAAGAAAAAATATAACTTTGGTATGGGTCTTTTTTTAATTTTGAAACACCCTGTACATGTCAAAATAATTTTAAATTATGCTCATTGACTACTCACATATACCCATCAAAATTTTGTTTCTACATCTTTCCGTTTTCGTATAATCAACCGAGACGAATGATGTGCGCCACCCTGTATACTGTATATAGACATAATTTGCATGCGATACAGTGTATTCAAGGTTGGGTAGTTTTTAAAATTTTTATATATTTTACCGTATTTTCTACACCAACATTGTCTGCAACAAAACTTCACCAAATTTTCTACAACAAACAAACTTTGGTAAGACTTAACAGAGCAACAAAAAAAAGATAATATCCAAGATAATGAAAGTAAGAACTACAAACTACAAAACATTATTATTAGATGTATATAGTTTATGAAACCATAGGGCTTTCTAGGGTAAAATTAAAAAAAAGGATAACAAAAACTTATAAAAATCAGACTTTCTTGTAAGGTCTTCAGATTAAATAGAAAAAAATATTCTAATAGAGAGATATTGCGCCCACACAGTTTTAACACCAAGTTTTAATGCCAAGGAAGAAGCTCCTAAAGTAAAAAAAACGGCTTTAAGTATACAAAATTTCTTACCTGTTCTCCGATTTTATACATTTTCTACGGACTTTTTTACATACACGTAGAAAATTCTAATTTTCTACGCGTCGTTACCCAACCCTGTGTATACTATATACTATGTGGATCGAAACAGCAGCAGCAGTGGCCGAACAAATAAAATATTTATTTTGGGATTACGCGCGGTCTTCAGGTGGGTCTGTTGGGTCGTACCCCCCTTAATCCGTTTATGCACACGGCAGAATTCTGAGATATTGCCGCACTATTTTCCCAAAGCGGACATAAGACGGAGTAACACGGACGCCACGAGCAAAACAAGCATGCCAGCTTTAATCTGCTTTGGATCCTGCTAGAGCTGCGTAGTAGGGACATCGGATACCAGAAGGGGATGGAATATAATGGCTGTATATCCCCAGAAATTAGTATAAATTGTATATTGGAGGGGGGAATTTAATCACCGCGACCTTATAAATCTATATTGTGTCCCCCTTTCTTGAGTTTTAAAAGCCAGTATCTGAGTCGGTTTAACAGAGGTTAGTTCTCCATCTCCGATATCAGTCGTATCAAAGCTTATAGCACGAATGGTTGTTGTCTCGGTGCACTCTGTGATGAGGTGTTCTGGTATTTCCCCATTTTCCCCACAGAATCTGCATTCGCCGTTGTGTCTTAGCTTCAATCTATTGAGGTGTTCATTGAGGAGATAGTATCCTGTTAGAAACTCCGTGACAATCCGAAGATTGTTCTTACTTAAGTCAAGGAAAATCTTTTATTTTTCTCGGTCGTAGGTCCTGAGAAATTTCTTCGAGTGTCTTAGGCCCGTATTTATAGTCGAGTTTGTTTTTATCCACCAGAAACGATAAAAGGCCAAAGAAAAGATCGTTAAAATGAAGAGATTTGGACAATAACCTCAATTTTTTTGCCGGGATTTTCTCCTGTTTTTACTTTTATTATAAGTTTCTTATATACAACTTACAATTCCATACATACGAGGCGTTTCGGAAAAAAATAAGAAGGATAGGGAAACAATATAACATCAAACATCTTTCAAAACACAAAATACACCTAGATCCATTTTATCACATACTAAACCATTGAATACAGAACAACAAACAAAAAATGTAATATACAGATAAATTTTACATTGGTGAAACATCTAGACCCTTAAATGTTAGAATTAAAGAACATAAAGATTGTTTAAGAAAGGGAGATTTTCGCAAATCTAAGATTTGTCAGCATTCTTGGGATACAGGGCACAGAATAAATTTTAATAACGCCAAAATTATAATGAAAGAAGCGATAGCCTCTAAAAGAAAAACAAAAGAGGCTTTTTTAATTCAATCTAATAAAAATAAATATATTGCTCATACATCTGTAGATGTTAGTAATGTATGGCAATCGCTTCTTTGATTTTAAAGAACAATATATACCTACAACAAGATAAATAAACATAACATACGTAAAAATTAAAAATAATCATACAGAAAGTTTGGGGCTTTTTGGTTTTACCTTTTTGGTTTTTCCTCTAGACATTCTTTCACCAATGTCGAATTGATGGTTACTGAGTTGATCATTCTTAAATCTGCTTGACCATCGGACAAGATGATTATTTCCGATAGTTCCTATCTAAGATAAGTTGTACGTATTTCTATCATTATTACTGTTAAAAATTGGAAAATTTTACCATTTTTGTTAGATTATTTATTTATATCTATAAATACAGAATTGAATAAAACATTTTATATCCGATTATTTTTGACTTAACTTGCATTATTTTTATTCACAACAATTTCCTTCTTATCTAACTACTAAAAGCACTAATAACAATAAAAACAATCGCAATATTAATAATATATTACGATATAATAAAGTTTTATGCTGGCGTTTTGTTTCTTCGACCATAAAAATAAACACCAGGGAAATATAACGTTTTTATTTTTATATCATCATCATTGCGATACATATGTATAGTTCTGTAATATTATTATTAACATTAACGCCACATTATGCTTTATTGTTTCTTTTGACGTGATAATATAACGATATAATCGTTACGATATATTGAAATAGGATTCTTGAAAATATTTCTGGGTTTTTCACTAAACTGTCTTGCATGCTTGGTCTTGGTCTTGCGGAAGTCTTGCATTATTCAGTCTTGGCCTTACTTTTTGTTCAAGACCAAGACAGGGAGAGCAAAACCAAGACCAGCCTGGCTGTTTTAAAATGTTAATAAGTCATTGTTACAAAAAGGTGATATTAATTAATAGGAAAGAGACTGATACTTATGCAAATAATATGATGTTAGTCAAAGTCAGAAGTTAGGCTTAAGCTTGTCGCCCACTTGTCCGGCACAGCACGGACCGTAGCTGCTCGTCGCCTGCAGGCGACGGAGAGCTTGGTCGCCCACTTTGCCGCAGGAAACCGGCAAGCCGTCACGTCGCGGTCGTATGTTGCGAAGATCTTTTGTTTTAGTTTACATGTAGCAGTGACAGAGTCACTATGTGTGAAAGCAGCAGTTCTGATGAAGAAGTTATTGTAGCGGCCGCATTTTTGGCAGAAGAAGAAGAAAATAAATAGAAGATAAAGAGAAAAAATGTGGGTCCACCCCATTAATCAAAAGCGGACTGAACGCGGAGAGTCCCATCATTTATTTAACGATTTAATTTCCCTAATTTTTTTCTTAGGACTGCTTTCTCGGACTTAACAATAACAACTGCCAAAATAATTGCAAAACATATATGCGATCGAAAGGCTTCCATAAGTTAATGCAGGCCAGCGCCGGCCGGCCGGCTCCGCGTACAGTTGACCGGCCCGTCCTGGCACGGACCGTCGTTTGACGGGGAGAGTCGGAGAGCTGGAATCTGTTCCGTCGACGGACTCGCCGTTCCGTGCCGTGACGGGCTAATGTGCGGTAGTCTATTCATAAGTCATTGTTACAAAAAGGTGATATTAATTAATAGGAAAGAGACTGATACTTATGCAAATAATATGATGTTAGTCAAAGTCAGAAGTTAGGCTTACAGTTCAAATTTACCTAACAAAGAAAAAAATGCTTAACGTTTTGGAAAGTTTATCTTTTTCCGTCGTCGGAAGCAAAAAAAATACAAAGCATAAAGAAAAAAACTATTTAAAATATTTAAATTCAACTATTCGAGAACACTTTAGTTTTTTAAAACAGATACGTCTACAAGAACCGTTGACGTTCTGTTAAAATGACATTATATCAAGTTAAACTTCAAAATTAACAATTACTACCTGATAACAATTACTTAATAAGATAAAACTAAAAAGCCCCAAACTTTCTGTATGATTATTTTTAAATTTTACGTGTTATGTTTTTTAAAATCAAAGAAGCGATTGCCATACATTACTAACATCTACAGATGCATGAACAATACATTTATTTTTATTAGATTGTTTTAAAAAAGCCACTTTTATTTTTCTTTTAGAGGCTATCTATCGCTTCTTTCATTATAATTTTGGCGTTATTAAAATTTATTTTGTGCCCTGTGTCCCAAGAATGCTGACAAATCTTAGATTTGTGAAATTCTCCCTTTCTTAAATAGTCTTTATGTTCTTTAATTCAAACATTTAAGGGTCTATATTCTAACATTTTTGGGATTAATAATTTTAGAACAAGCAACGATTTTTATAAAGAATGCATTTTCATTGAATATTGAAACTTAAAGAATCCTATAATACTTAGTTTCAATTCTGAATCATTATGTACCATATTCATATGTTCATTAAATATCATAATGCTAAAAATTTAAATTAAAATCATTAAACAAATAGCAAAATTAGAAGAAAAAACATGAACTAAAAATAAAATCGTCACATAATATTCTCAGTGAAGTAAAAAAAGATGTTTTACTTAAAGTTGTTCCGTTCTGTAGACACAATACATCTGTTGCCGCTAATGAAAAACACAACTAGTCTAATTGACATATTATTATTTTCTCAACTTATTATTGTACACGCCTGGCCTATTCTAGCACAGAGGACGCTAATCACACGCAAATTGTCTTTCTCAACTTATTGTGCAGCGAAGAAAAAGAACAACAAAACGGTTCAATACTCATAATTGAATTAATTCAAATACAAATAAAAATTACAGTAAAAACTACATGTATGCCACCATAGATATTCATAGTTATCGCCTGCAGACTAATTTTTATTGTAACTAGAAAAAAGGTGTGTTGGATATGATTAAGTATACATTATTATAATGTGGTACGGATCTAGAATTAGAATAGATTTTCAGCCTGGTTTCTATTTAAAAATATTGCGTCTTAAATAGATAATAAAAGGAGTGACCTAGTAAAAACCTCAAAGAAATTCTATAAATACACAAACCTTACTGTACAAAATGAAGGTACTCAAGATACACAGCCAGATATAAACAGAGAAAAACGCTAGGTTGTCATTTATTTATTAAAAAAAGCAGTTTTAACAAAATGGAATATATTCACAAAATGCTCATTTTTGGCTATTTTTTACATATTTTCAATGGTCTTAGAAAAATAGTGAAAATATCGTTATAAAATTATGAAAACGCCAGAATTTGTAGGAAATTTTATGTATATTCAGAATATATACACGTTCGAAGGCTTAGATTCTTTGGTTTTGTGAGAAAATTCATTTTTTGAACCCTTGTTTTTCAGCTATTTTTGATGATGGTTAAAATGTCTTTTACATCCATTACTGTTCTCGTAAAACTACAATGGCTTATATTTTCTTATTCTGCACCTTTTAGTTAGTAAATAACAGCAGTTTTCACGAAATCGGTGATATGACGAAAATCGTATTGAAAAAAATTACACATTTGTTGTTTTTTACACATTTTTAAAGATCTTAGAAGAGTAGGTAAACATAGTCATAAAATAACGAAAATCTCAGCATTTGTAGGAAATTTGTAGATATAGGTATATATAATATGTAGATTCAGAATATATACACTTTCAAAGGTTTAGATACCTTGGTTTTGTGAGAAAATTAATTTTTTCAACTCTTGTTTTTGAGCTATTGGTTACAACTTCCCCAACAACTAATACTGTACTCGTAAGACCACATTGATCTATATTTTCTTATTCTACACCTTTTAATTACTAGATACCAATAGTTTTAACAAAAAAAAAATCGAAAAAATGCCTGATTAATTTATATTACCCAAAAATATACTTATTTTACAGGACAAAATATTGAAACTTGGCATAAAAATATATTAAAAAATTATATACAAATTTATAAAACGCTTTTTTGCCCTCTATCAAATCAGATAAGGCCCTGTACGTTAAAAATTATACTAAATATTAATACCCCCGGCTTTTATTACGGAAAGTTACGTCCGAATTCCCATTTAACTTTTGTTATTCCCGCCATACTCTTTCGCTCGGGCATTGTATAAACTTTTTTAATTGTATTCCATAGCAGAATTACATTTTTTAAAGTTTCCGTAATATTTACAGTTGGTCGTATTTCACTGGAGGGGGTGGGGGGTGTTTTTAGCAGTGACCAGGGAAAGCTAGCAGCCACCCTTATTGCATTGAGCTGATTAAACTTTTCTCGGGTATTTTTTTAATGCATATTTATTCGGTTTAATCAACAAGAAGGTGTTAGAAAGTAAATATTTTAGCCAGAATTTTGATAAATAGTGAAAAAATGTTTAAGGAAGGAATATCATGCTATCCATGTCCCAAGAACTGTAAACTAATAGGATTGCTCATCCTCATAAGACGTACGTTCGCCTTTTCCCGCGCTTCGGCTGACAGTTGTGACGTCATTGTAGTCCTTGTCATGACAGTGTGTATTATTAATTGCCTATGGTAAACTTATAAAAATAACAGCTGAGAAATTTTGAGTTAATTATTTTGTCAATTTTAAATGTGAAAAGGGTGTCTTTAAAGTTTTTAGAGCTATAGAGTGTATAAATACGTTCATTTTGTGACAAAGTGCTTACTAAGTGCCTACGATATTGTTTATTAATTATTTTAAAGCAAAATATGGAAGTACTCTAAAAAGAATGCTTGCAAAAGGTGATGCTGAGAACTGCTGTTCCTAAAAATGCATTATCCGAGTATTTAATACGATTTATACAGTTAATTTTCTATACTGCATACATATAAGGTGTTTAAATAAATAAACTAAATAATGAACGTTTTGCATTCGGCAACCAATAATGCACGTGTGTGTATTATTGGTTGCCGGATAAGGACTAATAACCATGACAAGGACTACAATGACGTCACAAAGCGAGTAGTTTTCGCATGCACCTGGCGGACACTTTTGGCTGAATGAGCAGTCCTATTATTTATTCTACAACTGGTAGTTGTTTAGAGGTAGTAAATCTAGAAGGTTTTTTTTTGTGGTAGAACTTAAATTAACAGTGACACTATTGCAATTATTCAAAAAGACTGTAAAATAGCTGGTTGTGTAGCGTGCGGTAGAATGGAATAACTTTTCGCTAGTAAGTGACTATAAAATATAAAAAATACGTGTAGTAAACCGATCATTTATGAAATTCACTTAAAATTAACTCATATAATTATATATTTTTTCTTGCATTTTTGCTTTTATTTACTACTTCTCAAAAAATTTAGATACGTCAATTTGAGTTACCTGCTTCAGTAGCGTATCGGATGTTTGTATTATTAAATAATAAAGTTTCCGGAATACAGTTCGGACCACCCTGTATATCGAGAAACTATGGTTACACTCGTTCAATTTGACACCTAATGTCAGTTTAATAATACATTTTTTTGTACTTTTGTGCTTAGACTTAGTAAAAATAAATTACGTTTATGCCTATAGGCGTTAAAATTACATTTTTATATTGTAAATCACGTCGACACATGAACAAATATAGAGAAATATAGAGAATTATAGACCAATAAGCCTTCTCTCGCATCTATACAAGCTCTTCACTAGGATTATCAACAACCGACTGTTTACGAAACTAGATTCCTATCAGCCAATAGAACAGGCAGGCTTTCGAAAAGGTTTTAGTACCATCGATCATCTACAAATAATTAAAACAGTCATTGAAAAAACAACAGAATACAATATACCTCTACATTTGGCCTTTGTAGACTACCAAAAAGCCTTTGACAGCGTCGAAACCTGGTCATTTCAAACTGCAATGGAGGACGCGAGAATTGATTCCAGATATTATTCCATTATTAAAAATATCTATATAGTGATAGTGCAACCTTCCAAGTTAATTAGATGATGACCTCAAAACAGAAAAAATACTACTCGGCAAAGGCGTGAGACAAGGAGATACCATCTCTCCCAAGTTATTTACACTGGCACTGGAAAATGTCTTCAAGAAATTAGAATGGGAAAATAGAGGTCTAAACATCGATGGGGTACACCTTAGCCATCTGAGGTTCGCAGACGATATTGTCTTGCTGAGCACCGACATTCAAGAACTAAACACCATGCTAAATGAGCTAAATGACCAATCCCAGAAAATTGGCCTTAAAATGAACTTGAAGAAGACCAACATTATGAGCAACAATATCCATAACATTACTGTTGACAACGTTATTATTGAAAACGTAGACCATTATATATATTTAGGTCATAAAATCAAGCTGGGCAAGGAAAACCAAAATACGGAGATCAAACGCAGGATCCATTTGGCATGGGTAGCATTTGGAAATATGAGCGATATTTTCAAGGATAAAAAGGTGCCCATGAACCTAAAGAAAAAGGCTTACGACAGCTGCATTCTACCTGTGCTTACGTATTGCTTAGAGACTATGGCAATTACTCGAAAAACAGCAGAACAACTACGAGTAGCACAAAGATCCATGGAAAGAATCATGTTGGGAGTCACCATTAGGGAAAAAATACGTCAAAAAACAAAATTAATAGATGTCGTTAAAAGAGTGGCAAGTCTGAAGTGGCAATGGATAGGACATGTGTCGCAAGACAGGATCCAGACCGATGGCCCCAAAAAGTAATCCTATGGAGACCTCGGGGAACAACAAGAGGTGTGGGCCGACCAAAAAAGAGATGGGTCGATGACGTCAGGGCAGTGGCGGGAAGACAATGGATGAGATTGGCTAGAGATCGCGAAGCATGGAAAAACCTAGAAGAGGCCTATATCCAACACTGGATGGAACCAGGCTGAGAAAGAAGAAGAAGAAGAGAAATCACGTCGCAAAAATTAATACTTTGGTGTCGTTTCTAAAAAAAGTGAATTTTTTTAATATGATTTAAATATTTTAACTTGTACCACCCTGTATTTCTATGATTGGTCCTTCGTATTAAAACACGAAGAACAAGGACGGAGACTGGAACTAAAAACCTTAAAAAGGAGCGGGTAGAGAAAGAAAGGGTTCTGTTGCATAGAGCCAGACAGAGAAGCAACCATTAATATCTATATGTATACAGATATAAAAGTTCGAGTCCCATAATCATTAAATGTAATCTGGCAGACGGCGGCCATATAGTAAATGTATATTGTTAAAATGTATATTAAATATATTATGTTGTTGGTCGGTAATCGACAGTCTGTCGTGGAATAAGAGTTATATTTAATGATAACGGCCGTGAACCCGATTTCTTGCGCCGCTGTATTAAAATAACAAAAATAATTACGGCCTGGGCGTCTGCGAGCCACGCCAGCGGCGTAACGGAGGGATTTTTTAACGTATTTAATATATATTTTTTTCCAATTTTGTCATTTGTAGCTTGTATAATTTGTACAGATTATACACTGATAAAAAAGATAGACTTGAACTAAAGTCGTCATCGTTCTTGAAAAAAAAAATTAGTGGCAAGAGAATTTAACTTAGCGTAAAAGAAAATATTTTGCCTGAAGAAAAACTCTCTTAACTCAAGAAAACTGGTTCTCTTGAAAAATTCGAAAATTTCTCTTGAATCTATTTTCATTCAACCAAGTGCAAGTTACTTTGTTTTAAGATAATAAGAAAAATGCGCTAGGAAGTACTTCATTCAAGAAACATGACCATTTTTCCAATAGCTAAATACTCTTTTGATGAAAAATAATAACGATATGCAAAGACGATGATGAAGGACGGTATATACAATCAGTCGGCATGGCATGACACTCCGATCAGTCGTATTTCATAGGTCGCACATCATAGTACGCACGGGTTTTGTTGCTTAGAATTTTGCATAATTTGCTTTTTAAACGCATATCGTATAACAAATTAGTGATCGTTATTAACATGCATTTGTCATTTTTTATGGACAAATTTTAGGATATATGGATTGTTTATAGGAGTTTCTGAAAAAATGGAAATTAGAGCATTTATTTGCTATATTTGAACGTAAGAGACATTTACCTAATGCACCTGTTTAGATAATATATGCGTGACTATAGATAGAATAAGAATATAGGTATCGATTTTTTTATGCAAATAATTACAAAAATTTTAGAATTTCAAGTCGTCGTATTAAAAAATTCAAAATGTGACCAAAGTTTATAATTTTAATAATTTATTTTTTTGTAATTTGTAGAGCGATGAACCACCCCAAAAAATACCAAGGAGTGAAGAAGCAGAAATAACTACTATCGAGGAAAATAATATTATCATCTTTACTTACTACAGACCAGGAAAACCTAAATTTATCAGAAAATAATAATATACCTCGTAACATGCCTGTATATGCCTGTATATGATGTATAGACTTCTCTTAGATCAAAATAAATTTTATTTGGGTCAGTAGTATTCGCTATTGGTTTAAGAAAAGTGTCTCTTTAATCAAGAAACGTCCCTTTTCAATCAAGAATTTTTGCATGAATCAAAGAAACTATTGTTCTTGTAGCAAGAACTTCTTTGCATATTAATTTTCGGCCAATAGTGAAATACTTTGGACAGATAGATTCTTCTACTCTCTAAAGTAATTTTTTAAAGCTTATGAAAAGATAGTTAATGCTTTGGCCAAAAAAACGTCGTTCTTGGCCCTATTGAAAAGCGCCATCTTTTGGGTCAAAGTCATATTCATTTCGACTGAGAGATCCTTTTTTTCAGTGATAGAAATAACATTATTTATATTAAAACAGCATTATATGTCACTTTTTCAAACATGTCGTAACGTTTAAAACTCCCACCCTGTATAAAAGTACAGTGGCATCGCAATTTCATACACACAATACAGAAATTTATTAAAATCAAAAGAAAAAAAATGTGTCACAGCACGAGACCCTTCCCATAAGTCAGTCCTTGTTACTATTAATAAATTCGTACATTTTTCGGAATCCGGTCCTGCTCAATTGTATTTTTGTGAGTGCGACGTTGCCATTGTCCGCGTCGCTAATTTACGAGGGTCTTTGGAGCGCGCAGAAGAAAGAGAAAAAGACAGACGATGTCAAAGGACAGAGAAAGAGATGGGGAGAATATAATCCGGCATTTAATTCATACACGTACGAGGATTACTGGTCGGCCGGCTCGGGCAATAAAAATCACAATGAAAGAGAGGAATTTATATAAATATATATTTTTTCTTGGGACGTTTCGTGCTAAATTAGCGGATTATGTGACGCGGACTCGCCCACGCCTGTTTTGGGTTAAATTGGAAGTAATTACTTAAATTGGACGGTTTTTTTAATCGTGTTTTTGCAGTACCGTATCCTTATAACACCGATAGGTTCGCAGATGTTTTATTTGAAATTAATAGTAAACATAAAATATACACAGGGTAGTTCGAATTGTATTTGGGAAACGCCATCTAACCAGCATGTTTATTTTTTGTCAATGATATGACATATATTGATTATTTCGATTCCGAATCTCTTGAAAAGGGTTATTCGAAGCGATTTTTAACAAGAGACCTTTTTTACGTAAAAAATGCAAATATACAGGGTGGTCCGAACTGTATTCCGGAAACTGCGGCAGCATATTCTGCAGATAAAAATAAGCAAAAAAGTTCGTATAAAGGTGTGTCCTAAAATGCTTAGTTTCGGAGATACAGGGTGTAGAAGTTTCATTTTTATTTTGATTTTTTCCATATAATTTCTGAAGTAACGTCAATATTTGGATAAAAATTGGTGTGTGGGAGTTTTTTGACAGGAGAAACTTGATTTTGGTATCAATATGACCCCAATTTGTAGGGGGCGCCACGCTGAAAAAAAGGATCTCTCTCAGTCGAAATGAATATGACTTTGACTCAAAAGATTGGCGCTTTTCAATAGGGCCAAGAACGACATTAACTATTTTTTCATAAGCTTTAAAAAATTACTTTAGAGAATAATGAAGAATCTATCTGTCCAGACTATTTCACTCTTGACCCAAAATTAATATGCAAAGTTCTTGCTACATGAACAATAGTCTCTTTGATTAACGCAAAAATTCTTGATTGAAAAGGGACATTTCTTGATTAAAGAGAAACTTTTCTTAAGCCAATAGCGAATACCATCGACTCAACTAAAATTTATTTTGATCTAAGAGAAGTCTATACATCATATACACGTAGTAAAGGGATATTATTTTCCTCGATAGTAGTTATTTCTGCTTCTTCACTCCTTGGTATTTTTTGGGGTGGTTCATCACTCTACAAATTACAAAAAAATGTTACATCACGATTAATCAAAGTAAAGCAAACAAATTATTAAAATTATAAGCTTTGGTCACATTTTGAATTTTTTAATACGATGCGCGACGACTTGAAATTCTAAAATTTTTGTAATAATTATTTGCATAAAAAAATCGATACCTATATTCTTATTCTATCTATAGTCATGCATGCATTATCAAAATAGGTGCATTAGGTAAATGTCTCTTACCTTCAAATATAGCAAATAAATGCTCTAATTTACATTATTTCAGAAACTCCTTTAAAGAATCCATATATCCTAAAATTTGTCTATAAAAAATGACAAATGCATGTTAATAACGATCACTAATTTGTTATAGTATATGCGTTTAAAAAGCAAATTATGCAAAATTCCAAATGAAAAATTCCAAGCAACAAAACCCATGTAAACCCCGTATACTATGATGTGCGACGTGCGACTGATTGGACTGCCTACTGATTGTATATAAGAGAACAAGTTTTCTTGAGTTAAGAGAGTTTTCCTTCAGGCAAAATATTTTCTTTTACGCTAAAATAAATTCTCTTGCCACTAATTTTTTTTTCAAGAACGATGACGACTTTAGTTCAAGTCTATCTTTTTTATCAGTGCACCTACATGTGTTTTCGCTGTTTTAAAGAATAATAACTTTTCGTCCGTAACGGTATAAAACTACTGACTGAATTTATTTTTTCAGTCAGTAGTTTTATACAGGTACTTTTCGTGACTTTTTACGTAAAAAATGTCTCTTGGTAACTGTTCTGAAGATATTTAGAACGAAAATAGTCAATACATGTCATTACTGACAAAAAAAAACGTTTAGTAGTTATTTGATTGAAATATGAAATTTGGGAAAATTAATTTTTTTTATATTAATCATAAATTTCTGTGAAAAAATGATAAGAAAACAGTTTCTGTTGAAATTTTGGTACAAAACATTTAACATTTATGCTTTCAGTCTAATAACTATTTAGTCAGCATGATTAATTCATGTCAGTGATGACAGGTATTGATAATTTCGATTCCAAATATCTCGAAAACCATTATTCGTAGCGATTTTTAACAAGAGACCTTTTTTAGGCAAAAAACGTCGTAAAGGTATATATTTTTACTCAATAGTTTTATATAAGTACGAACGAAAAGTTATTACTCTTCAAACCAGTAAAAAATATGTAGGTGGCGCCCTCTACAAGTATAGGAGTCATATTGACATCAAAATCGAATTTCTCATGTAAAAAACACCCAGACACTGATTTTCATCCAAATATCAACGTCGGTTTAGAAATTATTTGAAAAAAACCTAAAACTTCTATTTTTATCTGCAGAATGTGTTTCCCGATTACAATTAGGATCACCATGTATAACAGGAAAAAACTTAAATAACCTATGATTTATTTAGTTATATATAGGTACTTTCAAAACTATAATAATCATATATCTTATCCCAAGAACCCATACACCACTAGCTAGTAAATTTCAAACAAAGTACTCCAATATTTCACGAAAATTTTTCTATACCCAACCAAATCCGAATCATGTAGTATAATTTACCCACTATATGTTACGGCGATCTATATAATTTTCTCTCCAACAGCGTCTAGCTGAAAAATATTTTTTCGAAACGAAAAAAAGAAGGAAAAATATCATGAGGTCGGGAGGTTATAAATTGGATAATGGGCCTGGCATATATCTCACGTCGGAGCTATCAGTGCTGTCGATATTTACGGTGGGTAATAGTCCGGTAATCCGACCCTGTAAGTGTATTATATATTATATAAGTCGACGAGAAATGTGCATATTACATTGTCAGATTCGTATGGAAATGTATACGAGTAGAAGCAAAAAGCCCTGGGAAAATTCTTTAACTTTCATTTAAAGATTCTATTTAACTTTACTGAAGATTCTTTTTTATATATCTAGATCGGAGATTTTTTGCACATCATTGTACCACAACGAGATATATCGATTAAAAATATTTGATAAAATACCGGAAGTTGACAGTAACTTTCTTATTTTAAATTCTTTCTTATACTTAAATTCTCTGTAAAATTTTATGAATTCTGATATTAAACACTCTATATCTAACATTAACCGTTTTTGAGAGAGAAAAATATTTAAAATTTTTGGACTGCCTGTCAAAAAAATGTGTATATAGCCTAAACGTCAAATTTAGTGATTACCACAGTCACTGTTACATAAAGAGAAGATATGTGGCTATCTATTTCGAAAATTAAATTGTTAGAATGTCATATAATAATGACCGCAGCTGTCATAGAATTGGACGATACAGAAATTAACACAATTTTTTTTTTTCAAATGGAAACCCACTTTTTAATTTCCCTAGTGAAAATGTTTTCCAATTCGTTACTTTTTGATTATACATGTTCCTATACCCAAAATAAATCGTTTTTGAGTTCTTTAAGATTTAGTTTTAAAGCGTACATTTTTCTTGATTTTAACCAGTAGCCTATGCATTGGCGTAACTACAGGGGTGCCCGGGGGAGCCGGCCTCCCCTAGGTACTGCTGGGCACCCCCCAGAGAAATCCTGAACTATGACTCTTGGCTACGTATTAATTTTAATTTGCTTGTGATGTAGTAAAAATGACGTTTTCTAGTTTTGTTTAGTTAATATTACTTTGTTGTGTTCAAAAAATGTGTCAATTTTTATTTTTTTTCAGAAAATTTGTAGGTATTTAAGTAATCTACGGGAACACGGTTTGATAACCAAGTCTATGAAATTTGTTGATAGAGAAATTCATGTAAACGTTTTATTGCTGTGATTAACTTCCTTCTTCCCATAGATAATTAAAACAAAAAAAAAATAAAACTCGGTTAAACTGAGTTTTAGCTGAGTTAAACCGAGCAGATGATTAAAATTCAGTTTAACATGAGTTTTCATCACTAGCAGATGATTCACTACTGATAGTGCTAACATGGTTAGCGAAACGTGCGGCCAGTGTAAAAATAAAGTGTTTTGGTGTATTGTAGTGAATAAGTGTTTATCAAAAATAAAGTAGAATGAATTATTATTAAATTTATAATCATCTGAAACATGCAATACAATGGTTGAAAAAATAAGTACCAACCGCGATCTAAATTAAATGAATTACATCAACACCTGCATATAAATAAAAAATTAAACTCCTCTTAATGGTCTCGCTAATCTTTCCATAACGGTACTGAATTATACCCCCTGGCGGCATCATTTTCATTTTCTCCCAGTACTACCGCCATCTAGCGGGCAAATAATGCCTCTAGGTACCACCATACCTGCGTTTCCTCTCTCTCCGTCTTAATTAACAATTACATATTATTCGATATAAACGTCTGCAAAATGCGTCCGTCCTGCTTCTCATAGAAAATTGTACGGCCGTACGGTACCGACTGCAAAACGATGGAATTATATCGGATAAATTGCACCTTACCGGTACTACGTATACACAGAGTCGGATAATTTGCTACAATAAGGAAGGAAAAACCGGAGGAAAAAAGAAAAATGGAACGGCGAAAGAGTTCTGTGAGAAAAGACTGGTAGTACTAGATCAGAAAAAGTACGACGTTTGTTAAATTATATTATTTGGATTATTATACCGGGTGCGTCTCAAAAGTGTCTCACCCTTATTTTACCATATACCTAATTTTTTTATTTTTGTTCAGATAAAAAAAACGAGATTTGGTATGTAGGTATATGGCATAAATTAAGATTGATTGGCGTATTCAATTGTTTTTGGTCGCTACAGATTACATTAGGAATGTAGGTGAGTGTAATGGATATTCTCCTTCACTAGTTGATAAAATAATTAGAAAATGTAGGTATAGGTTAATGATTTCTGCAAATTCGACTTTTCAAGTGGAGAAAGATACGTCAAAATATTTTTCAATACCGTTTGATAGAGAGTTATCCCGTTGTCTAAAAGGAATTTTTAAGAATGTCAATTATAAACTTGTGTATAGTGCTAATAATAAATTACAACAATTATTAGGTAATCCAAAGGATAAAACACCTCCACTGGAAAGGTCGGGTATTTATGAAATTTCTTGTAAAGATTGTAATCAGAAATATGTTGGGCAAACTAGAAGATCAATATTAACTAGATTTAAAGAACATTTAGCTTAGATAAGATATGGTAAACCGGATAAATCTTGCGTTGCCAAACATATTGTCGATGAAGAACATTGTATAGATCTTAATAATTTAAAATTAATTAAACAAGTCTCAAATTACAGGCAATTAGATGTATATGAAAGCATCAGAATTAATAAATGTAAAGATAGTATGAACAGAGACAACGGTCCAATTCCTTCAAGTTCTTTGTTCCTACTACTCTAGTGGCGGAAATTTAACTGTTACGCTCGGTGGGCTCTGACTCGGTTGGCTAAATCTTGCCACGCCCGCTCGGTGCCCACTGAGCGAGTATATAAACGCTTAACTTGTAGATTATATTTTAGTTTATGATCATCTGCTGCTGATGCTAACATGGTTAGCGAAACGCGCGTCCAGTGTAAAAGTAAAAGTGTTTTGGTGTATTGTGGTGATTTAGTGTTTTTATTTTGCTGTGTAACACCAAAGGTTCCAACCCTCAACAGTTGAGGGTTGCACCTTACCGGTACTACGTACACACAGAGTCGGATAATTTGCTACAATAAGGAAGGAAAACCATTCGTACCAACTTCGGTACGACATCATGGGTACGACTGATACTGGCTTTTGTCAAAGCCCTGAGACTGTATGATGAGTTATAACTGAAGAAAGGGGGACACAAAAGATCTTTAAGGTCGCGTTGATCAACTTTCCTCCTCTCTTACAATCTACAAGCCGGTCCAGGACTTGTTTATTTATTTAAGAGCCATTATTAATATATTGTAACTGGCGAATAAGACGGCCCAGAGACGGGGTGGATGAAGACGGGACGACGTTATTTACGTCGGCGATGCGGCGTCGAGACGATAAATTCGCATTATAACGGCGACGTGAAAATATTAACCGATCACCCGAGGTTCATGTATCATTTATATTTATGAGGGCGCGCAAGGCAAATGAGAAATTCAAATTAATGCGGCCGAGGAGACGGAAGGCGCGGGGGGCGGTGGTGAATATAAGGACAAGGAGAGGAGGGTGGGACTATAGGGAGGGGATAAAGTTTTTTTACAACGATGTCTATATTTGAATCATGATTTGTTAAATTGGCGTCAGTCACCTTTCAGCCATTTTTGAGTTTTTGATTTTTTTGAATCCGACATTAATCATATATTATACAGTTTCTTATTAGAAGGGCCAAAGTTGTGTAAACTCGCTTTTTTCTGGGGCTTACTCAACCGGGTCTCACAATGCAAATTCACCTCAAATATCCATTTAGTTGGTCATTGGCCAGCACTCTCTCATTGTACATGAAAATAATAAAACAAATATTTACTGATCTGGATAAAATTGATAGTTAAATAGTAAAACTCAACCGGGGGTACTCCGCCCCCTAGCCACTGTCATCACTGACATTCTATTCAATATATCACATTTCATATCTTACATCTAATTCAAATATTATTCGGATCTATTGGTTAATAATCTTCAACAACTAGCTAGTGTCACCTGAAATAGTATAGGGGCTTCCCCCGGACGCATATTTGCCGCTAAACAGATTTGCATCCCAATCGAATAGGCTAATTGGGGTAGCTCACTACCCTAACGCCGCATCGTGTCAATCGAGAAGACAAGGGAGACCTCAAACTCTCAAGACCAACCTCGAAGGCAAGACGTCACCAGAGGTTTTCTTCTCATGGTCAAACGACCCGTTGCCTTACAGTACATGCAACGTTTATAGTCAAAAGACTCTGAACCCCCAAATATCAGCTCTATGACAAAACACAACACAACAGGCCTATCAACTACTGACCTGCCGCAGGCAAGCTAAGCCTCCTCTTACATCACAATTTTACCGGATCACAAATATTTACATTACTTGCCAATGAATCATACTATTTTCTCTAATCGACTTTAAAATAGAGTGTTTTAGCATTACTAGAAAAATAAATAGAGAATTTGCGAATTATAAAACCATTATTATAACCAACTTATTTTCCAAGTTTTACAGTTGTAACCTTTCTCAAATCTTATGTTCCCTTATTAATGCCCATTTAACAAACCACCATTGAAACTAAAAAAAAAATAAATTGCCTTTATTTATGTTTTGATTAACACAACGCAACACGTTTCGCTCAGAAGGATCAATCACTGAAAAAAATAATTTGTGAACTTAATAACAATATTGATGGTTACGTCTTGCTACAGATTATTGTAGTAAATTTACCATCCGTTTTTTAGTTTTACAAGTCGTTTGTACAATCGCTGTATGGCATGTATGTAAATACATCGTGATTAATCACGATCCTGCTCAAACCACTCAACGTAAGAAGCTCGATTTTGGCATACAGGTTGATTCTAGGGTGCAGAGGTTCGAAGAAGGGATTTTTCGAAATTCCAGTTTCAACAGCCTCAAATATTACTTTGTATTTAATTTTTGGTTTAAATTTAATTTTTAAACTCACAAAACTTATTGTTTTTGTGAAAATACACAAAAATATATGGTTTTTAAAAAGATTTTGTTAAAAAACACTATAATGTATCTATTTTTTTTTTTGAAAAATTACTTATAATTTTTTCAGTGTATTATTGTAGCAAGTATTTTATCTGTAAAATCCCAACCTTTCTAGTTATCAATTTTTCCTACCGAGTCCATACCCAACACAAAAACACAACTCCGTTATTCTATAGAGCACTAAATAATTTATACAAAACCACTTCAGAAAAATATACTTTACCCCTGTTTTTCACCCCTTATACCCCCACTCCCTCTTCATCCAGTCCGTGTTGCCCCTTCTCCATTTCCTTTCATATTTTATGACGTCGAATAAAAAATAATAGAATATTATATTAGTCGGAGGTGGCGTATCTTTTGAACGTGCTTACTGCCCCCCGTGCCCCTTCGCAGGCAGCGCGACGGTTTGTCCCCGGTCTCCCCTGTTCGGCCGTTTTATATTTATTCGAGATTATTATTTATTCATATGAAATTAGTTCGTTTTTTTTTCTTTTTTTTCTTTGGTACGCCAGTGTGTTCGTGTATAAATGGCGTTCCTTTGAAAGGAGGCTCTTAAATCAGTCAATGTTTGGAAGTTGGAAGAAAGAAAATATATGAATATGTTGGGACAGACAAACAAACAAAAGATGTCTGTATTATACAAAGATAGAAGAAGGTTAGAAATATAAAAAAATGTAACTTGAATATACAGGGTGTCTCAGATTTTAATCTGGAAAATTTTAATAGACGATAGAACTTGCAAAAATAAAACAAAAAGTTTATATCAACTTGTAAGATTTAAAGCTTACTTTTCCAAATACAGGGTGTTAAAGTTACTTAAAAAAGAAAAAAAATTAAGATATTTGAAAAACTATTTAATCGATTTTGATATAACTTGACCCGTTTATAATACTTACTATGCGACTTAATTTGATCTAATTAGATTTAAGTTTAATGGTCAGGGGCGGCGGTGGGGCATCATTGTTAAATTATTTTAAAGGAAAAAATAGGCACGCCACTGCTTTTTTTGAAGTTTAATATTATTTTTGGATTTAGTAATTAAAAATATTATTTTTTTGTCTCCAGACTTTTTTTTGTCTATCTTGCTTACTTCTTGCGAAAAAAATTAAATTCATTTCCCGATTAAAATCGGAGACACTCTGTATAAATTAAAATATAAAATTCCGCCACCCTAAAAATTTGACTAAGTTTGATCATTACTATTTACTTTTTAATCCGATTTTTATGATTATGAAGATGAATGAATGAATGAATGAGTGGGAGGGGGGTTAATCACTTCGACCTTACAGATCCATTGTGTCCCCCTTTCTTGAATCATAACTCATCATACAGTCCCAGGGCTTTGACAAAAGCCAGTATCTGGGACGGTTTTATGGTTTTTATGGTAGTTCTCCATCTCCAATATCAGTCGTACCAAAATTCATGGCACGAATGGTTGTCGTCTCGGCGCACTCAGTGATGAGGTGTACTGGTGTTTCACCATCTTCCCCACAGAATCTGCATTCGCCGTTTCTTCTTAGTTTCAATCTACTGAGGTGTTCATTGAGGAGACAATGTCCTGTTAAAAACCCCGTGACAATCCGAAGATTGTTCTTACTCAGACCCAGGAAGATCTGTGATTTTTCTTGATCATAAGCCCTCAGAAACTTCTTCGAGTGTCCTAGACCATTGCAAGATTTCCATTCCAGGTTGCGGATGGAATCTTCCAAGTTCTTGAGTTCCGCCTTGAGTTGGTTGCCACTTGGAAAGCAGAACGGTTCTGGTCCATTATGAAGATAATGTGAAGATAAATTTATTGGCATTATTTTTTAATATTTTAATGGCCTATATTCTTCGGTTAAGTGGGTCCATACGGGGGTAGATCTACTCCGAATGGGGTAGCTGTGGCAACAAAGCCTCTATCACTTTTCCTCCCGCTAGCTCGCGCGTCACGGGCGTCTCGCGGTCGTCATTCAAGGCCCTGTGTCACGGCCTTGAATATTTACTCCCAACGCGCGTGAAGAAGTCTCTCTTCAAAAATACATTTCTGCAAAGACGAACACAATAAACAATAAAGCAATATTTTTTACCGTGTATATTATAGCAATCGGCGTGGCTACATGTGCATCAGAATCGAAAATACGAGACGCGCGGAGTAAAATAAATTATAAAATAAATTACTAAAGGAAGACGGACGGATGCGGAGAGAAACGAACAAGAAAACAGATAAAGGCCATATAAAATAAATTATTTGCATTTCTGAGACCATTCAACTCACAGGCCTGGCAAAATAAAAAATAAAGAATAAAATAAAAAAGTAACGCGGGGGGAGAGTCAGAAAATGTGCAAGGCAAGGCCTTTGACTCACTCACTCTGCGGCGAGCGCCGGCAACATATGTTTCTAAATGTTAGAGATGTTTAATAATATCGACATTTTAAAATATCGATAGGTTTTAATTAAAACATGTATCAATATATAGTTTATTGGTCCATATCATTATTACCAGAATATAAAAAATGTTATCCACATATAAAATAAATGCATCGAAACATTAGGTACAATTTATTTTGAAAGTAAAGAAAGTTATCACAAAAAATATACAGGGTGTCAAAAAGTATACAGGTGTCCGAAAATGCTTAGTTTCGGAGATACAGGGTGTAGAAGTTTCATTTCTATTTCGATTTTTTCCAAATAATTTATGAAGTAACGTCAATATTTTGATGAAAATTGACGTTTCGGAGTTTTTTGGCATGAGAAATTTGATTTTGATGTCAGTATGACTCTTACTTGTAGAGGGCGCCACCTACAAATTTTTTAACTGGTTTGCAGACTATTAACTTTTCGTCCGTACCTGTATAAGACTACTGAGTAAAAAATATACATTTATTTTTCGTTCTCGAGATATTTGAAATCGAAATTATCAATACCTGTCATCATTGACATAAATTAAACATGTTGACTAAATAGTTAATAGTCTGAAAACTTAAATTTGAAATGTTTTTTTGCCATTATGATTAATTTAAAAAAATAAAAAGTTCCCAAATTTATTATTTCAGTCAAATAACTATAAACTCAACGTATTTATTTTTTGTCAATAATGATGGAATAGCCTGTGAAACGAATAACTTTGAATTTGACAGTTCCCGCGGGCTTTTCTAGTGTTAATTTTATTAGGTTAGCAACTTGCGGCCATGCTGATGTAATGCCGTCCCTAACAGAACAGCCTAAAAAAATAGTATCGAATATACTCCAAAAAATTACATATAAAATATTCACACCACACACCACATAATGTTTACTGCAATTAATAAACTAATATAAACTTGTCAAAAGATGGCCACATATTTTTTAAAATTATTATTCTTAACACTGAAATCGTACTCCATATGTATACTTCATGTAAACTTTATCATTTTTAAAATACAAACCAAAAATACGAGGAATAATTATGTTTTCCATGTATTCTACAACATATTTATTAATCCGTAGTATCTAACTAGCGTGACGTCATAAATCTCGCTCCGAGGCTGTTCTATTAGAGACAGCATTGGTCTGATATTTAGAAATGTCAAAAGCTGATGACATTTTACTTTTGACAATTATTATGACATTTCGTGTTGATTTTTGCAAGAAGAGGAAGAATTGTTACTTGTTTTATTATTTTCCTTTTCTATTTCACGAAAATAAAAAGAGCCTAACCTAACCTTACCTATCTGATTCGTTCAGGCACTCAATTTAAAGAATACCAGTAACTTTTTTGACAAAGGAATTTTATATTTGCCATGTTGGTAAAAAATAACCCTATTTCCATTCTAAATATCTTTTAAGAGACATTTTTTACGTAAAAAGTCACGGAGATGTATAGTTTTCACTCAGTAGTTTTATACAGGTACAGAAGAGAAAAGTTTTTACTCTTCAAAACAGTTAAAACACATGTAGGTGACGCCTCCTACAAATAGGAGTAATGAATTTAGAAAAAAACTACTTAAACTGAAAAAAATCTAATAAATAACACCAACAATAGAAATAGTAGAAGAATATAATATTTTATATTTGAGACCCAGATTAAAATCTCAAAAAATATATTTTTTAATTTTCTGGAAAATGTTAAATTTTCTCATTGTGATGTAAGTATCGATGTTTTTTCTTGATACAAACATCTCTATCAAAAACTTATATACATTTCGAGTTTATAAATGAATATTTTCGGTCTCTGTGTGTGCAAGAAACGTCGGGTCGATGGTGGGAGAGACGGGAGGGAAAAAAGAAAAGATTAAATGGCATGTTTTCTGCATTGGGCTCGAGCAATTTATTAATTTACTTCATTCTATTTATGAAAGCTGCAAAGGACAGGGTCGTACTTTAAGAGACACTTAAACGATTATAAATTAAGTACCACCATACACGATATTTCTTCTTTTAGACCTGCAGGTTTCTTTACAATTTTATGACCTAATGTTTTTTTTCTTTGACCATATTTGAAAAGAACATCAGAAATGATCAGGCGAATAACCAAACAATTTAACATTATATATATAAAGCTGTTTTTAATTCTGAGACTACTAAGACGTATCTTAACCAAAAAAAATTGGCGCTTGGAGGCACGTATAGCCGCCCATACTAAAATATGTTAATAAAAAGTTAGTAGGCAGTTCTTTTAGTTTCACAGTAAAAGAATTTTTCCAATTTTTTTAGCCGACCATACCAACAGGTATGGTAATAATAATAATAATAATAATATCTTTATTGCCCAACAGTTACAAACCAATTATAGGACAATTTTACAATATATATCTATAAATTAGTAATACATTAACCTCTCAATAAAAAATAAATGAAAAAAAACATATCAATGTAAATTAAGTCTTAAAAATTAACAGAAGTAAAAAGCACTGAAAGGTGAATGATACAAAAATCAGATACCAAGTACAGATGAACAAAAAAAAAAATCAAAAATATAAACAAACTATAAAAACAAAAACACTATATAAACAAAAAACTCAAATCACACCGCTGTGCAGCATATTATTAGCTAAAGCAATTATGTGACTTAAGTTATCAAAGAAAATATCACATTTATCAGATATTACGTTATAATTGCTACACATGACATAAACTGGAGATTTAAGCAACAAATTAGTTCTGGCTCTAGCACAATAAAATGTTCTATGCGATCTAGTCGACATAGAAGGAACCAAATAATCTATATGTGCAACAAGCTCAGAACTATCTATTCCATTATGCAACAGCTTATACAGAAAGACTATTGATGCACACTTTCTTCTCAAATCGAGAGTTTGCAACTTAAAGGTGTTAATTAAATTAATGTAGGGAATGCCCCTTTCAGGATACACTCCGCTAACTTTATATGTAAACAAATTTTAAAAATCTTCTCTGTACTCTTTCAATAAGCTGCCTGTAACAGGTATATACAGGGTACCAAATCAATGAAGCATATTCCAGTTTAGTTCTAATGTATGCTGAGTATAATATTAAAAATGCATTTGGGTCAGTAAAAGACGTACAGTTGCGAACTATAAAGCCGTAAAATTTAAGAGCCTCTCGTACCTTGGTTATAATATGATCACTAAATGAAAAAGACGAATGGTAGGCTATTAATAAGATCGACGAAAAAAAAAAGTATTTTTTAATTTCACTCAAAATGAGTTATTTGGATCATAAATGACCTAAATACAAAATATTTTCATGGTGTCTGTCTGTCTGTCTGTCCGTCTGTCTGTAACACGATAACTCAAAAACCGCTAAACCGATTTTAATCAAATTTGGCACAAAAATACTGTGGCACCCTAGAATCTGGCCATTAGTTTTTGGTGGGGGTGGGGGGTTGGTAAGGGGATATGGGAAGGGGTTAAATTTTTTTTATAAAATCGAAAAAAAACTCCAAAATTACAGTAGCTGGCGAAACGCGGTTTTCAATTTAAGATTAGGAATAATATTTGCAACAAAATTTGTAATAACATCAAAATCAGTCAAAGTCGCAGTTTTTGAGTATGGGCGGCTATACGTGCCTCCCGGCGCCAATCTTTTTTTATCTAGTTTACAAAGTGTTATGTGAGGTCGATTCTTTTGTATGGATGTGAGACGTGGACACTTAATAAAGAAACAATAGATAAAATTGAAACATTTGAAATGCGGTCATACAGAACATGGCAGTCGTCAACGTTCACTACGACCATGACACTTGAAGAAGAAGATAACATATTTACATACATACATGCCACAAATTAGCCATACAGCTATTTCTAAAACTAATCAACGGATGGTAAATTTACTACAATAATCTGTGGCAAGAAATAACTCTCAATATTGTTATTAAATTCACAAATTCATGTTTTCAGTGTATAAGGATTTATATTGAAGCCGGTCCTGCCCTCTCGAGTATTTCGTTCCCCCGACGTCGAAATTTATGTATTTGCTTATTATTCGAAAGCCGTAATGTAAATTTACCGATACAGAGTGAATCATATACGTAGCTACGTATATATACCGCCGTCTGGAAATAAATATAATAAATTTCTATAATTCAATATTAAGAGGCGGTAAATTTACGTCGAAGAATTTTAAACTACTCTCCGCACGAAATCTATATATCCCGCCGCATAAAAACATCCATACGTCTCCGTCTGGCCTGGCCTGGCCTGGCTGGCTCTCTTTTATTTTATTCTTTCACTCTTTCGTTCATACACGAAGAAAAAATTCTCAGTTCTGCTATCATTATTATCATCATTTAGCTTTTTTTTTACTGCTGAACAAAAGTTTCCTTTAACTTTAGCCATCTCTTGTGTCACATCATGGATCACTGAGCGATCCCTTCCTGACGAATTCAGGAGTTAGGCAGGAATGTGTCTTAGCGCCTCTCCTATTCAACATATTCATGGCAGCGCTCTCTATTATAGTGGACAGCAAACTGCAGGAGAGAGGATTTTGGCAAAAACACGTACAAAATTCATCACAGAACTTCAATACGCTGATGACTGTGCTCTACTTGCAAACACGTTACAGTAGTTACAAGAAATGCTGAACACATATACCTGGGCATACGAGGCTTTGGGACTTAAGCTGAACATCGATAAAACTAAAATCATGTGCACTCCCCCGGAAAATCATAACCCAAGTAGCAAAATTACGTTGTTCAACGTAATCACAACGTCGCCAGGAGCAACCCAACGTTGCCGGACAACGTCGAAGCGACGTCTAAGCGACCCATATTTGCATCAAAATGGTGGATGTTTTTAGGGTCGCTACAACGTCACCGTCGACGTTGTTCGCGATATTTTGAGGTTAGAGTTAAAAATATTCGTCGCGTCAAATACTACTATATTCAACCATGGAGAAACCAAATCATTGATTTCGATTAACTTGGTGATGGCTGATGATGGACGAATTAGAAATGGAATATATTAAGCTCCATTAAGAAATAATTATTTTGAGACAAATATGCGAAATTTATCAGGAAAATTAACATACAACCCTAACAGATACAGTTTTTTAACGAAATTCGCAGTATTTTGTGATATTTTATTTGATTCGTCCACAACGCACGAAAAGATAAATCGTATTAAAATGGCGGAGGCAACCTTTAAAATACCAATATAGTGCATAAGGTGCGGTAACCGACCTTTGGGTCACCTATGTCAACCTTTGGTTCAGAAATTGACACCTGCTTTGACGAAATAAGACCTCTGAACCCTACCGACATCTAGGAGGTAAATAAGAAAATTCCTTCTTACAGTGCTCTTTTTTGAATAAAAAAATAAAAAAGAAAGCTGAGTCATCCTTTGGTGGTGGTGGTCACATACTCGTTAATAAGATCGCTGACATTAGATCAGTATTTTTATTTATTTATTGTTAAAAGAGCCGTACAGGAAGTTTTGTTGATTTTACCACTCATTTGAAAATTAAAATCTAATATTTTCTTCAATTTATGTTGAAACTGAACTTCAGTTGACTGCTCTTCTGGAGGATCATTATTCTCAAAGTATTCCTCTGTTGTATGGGCTTCAGGTGTACTGGTATTTATTTCTATAGTATCCATTCATGATAAGGTACCACTAGTAGCACTATTACTTTTCAAAATTGAAGTGGACGTTCCTTCGATACATGATTGCGAGGATGTGGATGACGAACCTAAACTCGTTATTTCCACTTAAGGGATTTGACTCTGTCGATGACATCTATTATCTGGGTCTTTTGTCATATCCACTCTATTCTTTTACGGTATTTTTTTGGTTATTTCCAGCATATTTAGCGTTGTGTGACCTGCAGTTTCCTTGTAATGTCCAGGTTTTGCATGCATATAGGTCATTACTGGTAGTACACATTGATCGAATATTTTCTTCTTTCTATAGATTCGAATATTATAGTTTCTTCCATAAGTACTCCAAATAATAATAGCCATTTTCGATGTTATTTCTTTAGAACTACATTTTTCTTCGTGTAACTAAGTCTCATTCGACCCAATCCGAATCTATCTTAATGCTTTAATGTAAGCAGACTCGTTAGATATTTATTTTTATTTATTTTTGTTGTGATAGTGTGTGCCTCTTTGTGAGAAATATGCAACTCATATTTGTCTTCCTATAAAGATAAATTTAATCGACGTCCCAAGCAATAAAAATAAGCTGCTCGCGCTATAGCTACATGCAGCACGGAACAAGATATCATCGTATTTTGTTTTCGAAAGTTTAAAAATAAAACATTTGTTTTGTATTTAAATTTATCGCTATTCGCTACAAATAAATATAACAGCAATGTTATTAAATAATAATGTTGTTAATTTTGTGTTTATTTTTAGTGGATGTAGAGCAAGCGATACAGAGATAAGTAATTCCCTTGAATTTCTAATTTAGCGTAAAATAGCATCTTATAATACAATACGTTTTTTTTTTGGTTAAAAAATCACAATGAAAGAAACAAAATTCTGTTTGATTAGAGATTTAACTTTTTTTTATCACCCTGTTTCAATAGGAAAATCCCTCGGGATTTTTTTAATATACCTCGCCGAACAGAGACTAGAGTCTAGTCCAAGAGAGGGAGACCAGGATATAATGAAATGAAACATTATTCCAATATGGACGCCATAATCCAAAACTAATTGCTACCACTAGCTGTAGCGCCATATTGAATATTTGCTTTTGCCATCCTTTTAGATGATATAGCGGCGCTTCCTATATTTCAGCGGTCGCGTCACGATCGATGAAGCTTATATACAGGGTGATTTCGTAATTTGTTTTCGGGGATCCAGGAAAATGTAAAAATTTCTAATAATTTTTTTTTTGCCAAATTGCACTACTTTTCACTTGCTATTATTTCAGCACACTCTGTATAATAGAATCAATTTACAGATACAATATCCGATATATACCGAAAAAAATAATTTGTGAATTTAATAACAATAATGAGGGTTATTTCTTGCCACAGATTATTATTGTAGTAAATCCATCTTTAGTTATTTTTTTAATCAATTACTTTTGTAAATTCATAAAGCGTTAGTAAATATTAATAAATTTAATAAAACACGTGTTTATAATTATAATATTTATTATAAAGGTTAATAAAAAGTTACAAAAGTTACTTATGTATGTAAGATATTAATTGCCATCTCTTCATGTCTAGAAGAACCTTACTGGAATTCTGAGCCTAACCAAAATAGGAACAAAATTGCCATTAGATACAAAATAAAAAAAAAACATGCAAGAAAAAGTACCTAATCAAAACAGTCAACTGACTAACTTAGAGACTATGGATGTATAGAGTCTCTATTCCAGTTCTCTATTAAATTTGTCCTCCGATACACAGTCTGATAGAATAAGTAATACTTGAGATAATGTTGATATAGAGAAATCATGGAACAATTATGTTTACATAAAAAAATCGCTAAAATTAAAATGCAAATAATTATAGTAAATGGAGATAGTGTTTTCTAAGAGGGCTGGCTTTATATTTACAGGAACTACATACAAACATAATTAATATAGTTACCCTTAAATTATAAAAACACTAATCATCCACGCTCTGAGACTTTCTCCTGAACTGTTCTTCGTCTTTCCCCCTAACTACGTTTTCAATCGAATGCTTAATTCGCATCAGCTTCACAAGAAGTCACGTGACGTGGCGTCATTTTTAGAACTCAAGAAAGGGTGACACAATAGATCTATAAGGTCGCGGTGATTAACTTCTCCGTCCCACACAATTTACGATATCCACAATCTATTTAATATTCACCCTGTATATTCTAAATATTCCGACGGAATATTCGGCTGCTTCCAAGATTCGCCGAGATTCCCGAGATATAATTACTTTCGCGTACAAAGACACATTTTCAGACGCGACATAAATTGTATTACAACGCTCGAGCGACTATTTATTTTATAAATTGCGATAATTTCGCCAAAGACATGGCTGCCGGTGCCAAGAACCGGCCCCTTTCTGTGTCAAAACAAACTATAAATATATGGGGTGACTCAAAATACACTTTATTTAGATGTAGGAGCATTCCTGTTAAAGTAAAATCTCTAAAATGTTGGAAATTTGAATGATTATTAATAGTATAACACTAAGTATAAAAGACGAATTAATAAATCCAAATTCCACTGAATCAAAAAAAAATATCTTTTCCATTTCCAGGACTGTCAAACAAACATATTTGTCTAAACGCTGACTAATTTATAACAGTAATTAATATTATAATCTGCCCGGTATAATATATAATTTTTCACGGGCCGTGAATAAAAGAAATTAATTAATATACGCCCGTCTCGAGACCCCACCGTGATGAGGCATCGTAAATGTGTTACATCCTGTATATTATTTACCGCGGGCGTATTAATAAATGGGTTTTGCCAACACCACTTTAAACACTAAAGCTCGAATTCCTATCAGGAGGTAAAAAAGTTGACAGTTAACTGGAAAATTAATCTGTTTCTATAAATGTATAGAAAACGAATAGCCCCTAAACACAAATTAACCAATTTTTATCATAGGGTAAGTCCGGTACAGATGCCCCACCGGGTGAGATGGCCACAGCGTGTAAATTTCTAATCATGTGACTTATCAGTTGCTTCCCGCTAGATACGCCAGTAGTTCACCTGCTGCTATTATGGTCTGGCATAATTTGAATGTCAATAATAAAATAGGCAAGTTTTTACAAAGAACTGTTTTACAGATATATAAGATTATATAAGTACATATTTTTTTACTGTCAGAGGTCGCGTGGGAATAACGTAATATTATGAAAGTTTTTGGTATTTCATGATTTTCATGCCATTTTATATTAAAATACATGGTTCGTGAAGAATCATAACTTCAACAAATTAATCATATGTCGCTGCATTTTAAAACCTTGCGGTGGGGCATCTCTCCCATCGTATTGGGAGAGATGCCACAAAGAAAGCTGGTAAAGATGCCCTACTAATTCATTTACTAAAAAGTAACTTTTTTTAATCATGCCTACTGAATATAAAATAAAATGTCCCGAAAGCCCTCAGTGGTTTGAAAAATCATTGGCTGCTGCTTTGCAAGCCATTAATACCGACCAAATGGGCATAAAAGCATAATCCATGCTTTTGGAATCCCTGCAAGGACTTTGAGACGTAGGCAAACAACAACACAGAAAAAGCAAGTATATGGCCATCCTCAACTTTTGGATATTAGTTAAAAAAATAAAAAATAACCTTAGATATTTAACCAATATGTATATGTATTTTTTTGCGGGGCATTTCTCCCATGTTGGAAGGCCATCTCTCCCGGAACGTAGGGAGAGATGGCCAATTTTCTATTTTTTATTGTTCTCTTTGTATGTATTATGTATACATACTTATTATATTACTATCTTAGTCCTATTATGAGTTATTATTAAAGATAGTTTAGGATTGCATCATTAGTTTCATTTAAAATTAATGTTTGTGTTTTTGCTACCTTGGTTACGCAACCCAACAATGCATCGAGGACCGTTTTGCATGTCAACATATCAAATTCTGACGTATTTTTCTCCACATTTGTTCAAAATAATATCGAATAAGGGGTTTTCACCGATTAAAACCGTTAAGAGGAAAAAAAAAGACCAAAAAGTCAAGAGGCAACAAAGTAATGAGATTTTTGAATGTCCTGAGTACCGAGGAGAGATATCATCACGTATCGGGCTTTTCAATCACAGAAAAGCTCATGAAAGAAAACGCCTTTCGTAACCCTCTTCTGATGCGTGGCAAATGCTCATCAGCGAGCAATGGCAGTAAGTAGTAAGTATCTACATCAATCTATATCTACTGCCTTAGATTTTAAGGTGGTGTTGGCCCTATACCTCCTCTGTTCTGCTGCGTTGAGTAATATGGACGGCATTTATATCGGCCATCGGCAACGTTGTTTTCTAATCGAAATAAGACACGAAACAGCACAGAGAACGCCAACTGGAGGAATTAGTAATAATTATAAAATGTTGTTAACGCCAGGAGAACAAGACGGTAGATATTAAAATATTAAATAATTACCCATTTGTCTTTTAATCCTCAACTTTACTGTTACTAAATACTATACAGGGAGGTCCGAATTGTATTACAGAAACTTCGGCAGCATTTTCTGCATATAAAAATACGTTCGTATAAATTTATGTCCAAAAATGTTTCATTTCGGAGATACAGGGTGTAGAATTTTCATTTTTATTTCGTTTTTTCCAAATAATTTCTGAATTACAGTCGATGGAATGGAAATAGTCACTACATGTCATTATTGAGAAAAAAAAACCCTGTAAATTAGGTGTTATTTAACTAAAATGATTAAGTTCTCATCAAAAATGCTTGGTTTTGTTAGATTATTTAAAAATCTTCATTCTGAACTGTCTAAATCTTAATATTAAAAAAAGCCTCCATTGAACCCCAAGAGACCTGGTTTGTAATACAAAAGTCAAAGCAATAAGACACGGTCTCACAAGTCTCGACAACAAGTCTCGGTCTCAACATTTAATATGACAAAGTTAAATTGTTACACGTTTTTCGCTCATACGAGCATCATCAGACAATTTTACAGATAAGGTCGTGTGTGATAAACGTGTGTGGTGTGGCCTTATCTGTAAATTTGTCTGATGATGCTTGTATGAGAGAAAACGAACGTGTAACAATTTAACTTTGTCATATTAAATTTTGAGACCGAGACTTAGAGTCTTATTGTGTTTTGGCTTTTGTATTAAATCTTAATAATTAAGAATCCATTTCACTAGTCCTAAAAAGTAGCAAAATGAGATTTAACGTTTTATGTAAAGCTGGCTAGGTATTTTAACACAAATGAAGAAGGAAATTAAAGATAAAGGATTATACTACACACACCGGAAAAGTCTAGGGATATTACAATTTTATCCAGCCATCGTCAGTAATTTTATTATTTGCATTTCTGATATAATAAAATTAAAATAAACAAATAGTTTACAAGACGTATTGGAAATAAAAATACGAAATTTACCGAATTTTTCAAATTTACCTTGATTTTTATTGAACTCAAAAAATACACACATTTTTTTTTATTCTAAACTGTGAATTAAAAAAAAAGATGAAACCATTTTTACTTAATAAAGGGTATGGCATCCTCTACTGTTCATTACAGCCCTACATCGTCTCTCCATGCTCCTGATCAGGTTGTCGATCTCTCCTTGAGGTACAGCCTGCCACGCTGCATTCATGGCCCGAACCAGATCCTTACGAGTTTCACGAGGCATACCTATTCTCAAAATTCTTCTTTGGACCGCGTCCCATACGTGCTCGATGGGGTTGAGGTCAGGAGATTGTGCCGGCCAGGGTAAGATGTTTAATTGATGAGCATTGATAAACTCACTTACCACTCTGCCTGTATGAGGCCGTGCATGAGAATGAAGTTTCTCCCAAAATCATTGGCATATGGTAACACGACAGGCTCAAGAATTAAATCACTATATGCAATTCCTGTTAGAAACCTTTAAAGAAAAACGAGATCGGTTTTTCGGCCTAACTGAACTCCTCCCCAGACCATAACTGTTCCACCTTGATAAGGGTGCACTTCCTGAACATGATACAACCGAATAAGATTTCCCGGTTCTCTCCATACCCTAAGCCTTCTCGAATCCGAATGAATTCCAAAGCGTGACTCATCCGTGAAGAGAACATTGGCCCATTGTTCATTCGACCACTGAACATGATCTTGAGCCCACAAATATCGTACCTCTCGATTTCCTCTCGTTAAGGGTTGAGCTCTCCAGGGGCGTCTGCTTCTTAAGTTGACCTCTCTTAATCTATTGCTAACAGTGTCAGGACTAACGGTTACATTATGTGTTTCCTGGAGAATTAAACTAAGCTCTGGTGCTGTAAGAGTCGGTTGGCGTCGATCATTTAATTGTAAAAAATGATCTTGCTGAGGGTTAGTAATGCGATGTCGCCCTGTGCGCCTTTCAGCAACATCACCACTTCCACGGTAGCGTGCACTTAATCGCGATATTACACTTTGCGTTGTATTTAATGCTCTAGCTACGTCGATTTGGCGCATTCCAGCTTCGAGCATACCCATGGCCCTTAGCATTTCGTCTCTGTTAAGATGTCTACGCTCCATAATGTCGTTTAATACTAAACAGAGTTATTTGAATGAATTCTGGCCAGTCATCATAAAAACATAGCCAGTACAGTACTTAATAAAAGCCTTAATTAAAGTTATAGACTCTTAAAGTTAAAAAACAAAATAATAATGATATAATATGTTGATATATATGTATAATGAATTTTGGTATCATGATGTTCCATTTAATCAAACCAAACGAAAAAAGAAATCAAATAAAATGTTCTTTTATAATAACCTCCAAGTCATGCCGTCACGACTACAGTATAATAATATAAAATATATAATCTAAAATGCATTAAAATTCTCCTTCCATATTTTTATCTGTAATTATGGATCTGGCTGTGTTAATAATTTCTTTTTAATTTCTTTTTCGGCTGTGTAGACCATTTGGAGCTGTGCCCTCTCTCTCTCTCTGTATGTAAGTGTGTATATTTCAACCGGTTTTCTTTTGTGCCAGTCAGTTTCTATTTCTATTAATTACTATTATTAATTTACCACTCACGCGGCTCATTTTGTATAGATTTTTTTATTATCCTAAGAACGATGGCCTCTGTGATGACTAATAGTTCTAATTCTGATGTGGTAGGAATTATTTATTGTTGCCTCGTTCATCACATCAACTTTAATTTTCAAGATACTTTTTTTTATTTAATACATTTTAACTGAATTTTTGCATTTACTACATTTTACCTACATATTACAGCACCTGGGTATCTGTTTACATTTGGTTTGTATATCGTGGATACATCGTTTTGTACAGTACGGTTTATCTATTTATACTATTTCTCTGAGGTATTAATTTATAATATGTTATAGTACGGTAGGTATGCCTACACTGATTAATTTGTGAATTTAAAAACAATATTGAGGGTTATTTCTTGCCACAGATTATTGTAGTAAATTTACCATCCGTTCTTTAGTTTTAGAACTCGTTTGTAAAATCGCTGTATGGCTAATTTCTGGCATGTAAATATGTTATAATATATCTTTATATTTCACCGATATTCGTTGTGAATTTATGTAAAAAATGTGCATCTCATAGTAAATTTACTTTTTCATTGTAAATTTATCTTTTAAAATCGCCAACTTCTTGTACTATTACTATAGAGTAACAACAAATTAAAACCTTTTATTATAGTGAATTTCCAATTATTTTTGTAAATTCACAAAGCGTTAGTAAATATTAATAAATGTAATAAAACGCGTGTTTATAATTAAAATATTTATTATAAAGGTTAATGAAAAGTCACAAAACTGAACTTATGTATGTAAGATGCTCATTGCCATCTCTTCTTGTCTAGAAGAACCTTACTGGAATTCTGCACCAAAATAAGAATAGAATTGCCATTAGATATAAAACAAAAAGAAACATGCAAGAAAAAGATATCTAATCAAATGGGAATCCTCCAACTGTCTAAGACACTCATAGAACTTTCTCAGGACTTACAATCGAGAAAAATCAAAGTCCTGAGACTCGTTATGACTCAAGAAACAGGGACACAATAAATCTGTGATTAACTTATCCCCTCTCATAAAATGTACAATCTAGTCTTATTAATTACAATTAGAGTGTTCATTAAAATTTCAAAGCAAATATTTTACTGCGGCCTAATATATATGCGTATGTTCTACTGGGCAACGAATAAATTCAAAATACGAACGTTTTAATAGTAATTTCCACGGTCGTAAACAAGAAATTATGTGTGCGCATTCATATATATTCGAAAAGGGAAAGCCGAGCGAAAATTAATATGACCGCTTGTCTCGCAGACTTCTTTACGATGCGCCGTAAATGTGTTACATCCTGTATATATTATTTAGCTCGACGCGACACGGTGCGATAGATATTATCCTTGAATTGTACAGAGTGGCTCTAAATTTTATTATCTATTATTAAGCCAGGTTTTTGCAGTGAAACTTTTTATGCGCGCTGGGAGTAAAAATTCAGGGTCTTGAGCTAGCGAGAAAAAAGTTGTAAGGATCGCACGATCGCGCAAACGCCAAAAAACATTTGATTTAAAGCTAAGAAAAGCATTATAATAAACTTGATACTCTACCTGGGTTCTCATATCCTCTGGTTGTGTACGAAGTAAATTTTCATGCATATTTTTATCGATAAGTTTGTAGCTTCTGAATAACGGTCTAGGTAAAGCATTTAGCACATTAGCTAGTTCGGAATTAGAATTATTAAAGTTAAGAAACTCGCATTTTCATTGGAGGACATCGTCATATTTATTTCAAACCAATCACAAGTATACACGGTTTTGGACCTGAGCAACTAAAAGCAATTTCTAAGATAATTTTTGGAGCTGAATCCAAATCAGCAGTCCATTTTTAAGATTGGTTCTAGTTTTCGAAATATTCAATAAATTCATTATTTTGCTCTTTTTAACGTTATTAGTCTTTGTATAAAAGTGTGTATTTTGGGTAATATTCCACAAAATTTGCAGGTTATTGACGAAACAGAAAAACTACAAATTACACAGAAATAAATTGAAAATCTATACTAATATATAAAATCCTTAAGTGACTGACATACTGATTAATCACGATCCTGCTCAAACCACTCAATGTAAGAAGCTCAATTTTGGCATACAGGTTGATTCTAGGGTGTAGAGGTTCGATAAGAAGGGATTTTTCGAAATTCCAGTTTCAACAGGGTGTAACCACCCCTCAAATATTACAATATTTTTTATTTAAAAAACGGTCTGGTTTCCGAAAAAACGCTTAAACACTTTTTTTTAAGATTTTTTAAAAATGTATACAGGGTGTTTCGAAAAATCTGGTCATTGATTAATCACGATCCTGCTTAAAGCGCTTGACGTAAAAAGCTGATTTTTGGAAAACAGATTGACTTTAGGGTTAGAGGTTCGATAAGAAGAGATTTTTCGAAACTCGAATTCTAAGGGGGTGAAACTATCCCTCAAATATTAAAATATTTTTTATTTAAAAACCGGTGAGTTTTTCGGAAAAACTGTTAAACACGTATATTTTATTTTGTTGTTTTAGATATTTTAAGATTTTTTATAAATTTATACAGGGTGTTTCATAAAATATGACCATTGAGTAATCACAATTCTGCTTAAATTGCTTGACGTTTAAAGCTGATTTTTGGAAAACGGATTGACTGTGGGGTGTAGAGGTACGATAATCTCGAATCTCAAATTCCAAGAGTGTAAAAACGCCCCTCAAATATTACAATATTAGTTATTTAAAAAACGGTTAGTCTTTCGGGAAAACGCTTGGACAAGCATAATTTATTTGTTTTTTTACATATTTTGAAATTTTTTAAAAAATCATACAGGTTGTTCCAAAAAGTTGGGTAATTTCTTAACCACGATTCTGCTTAAACTGCTTGACGTAAAAAGCTTATTTTTGGCAAACGGATTTTTCAAATTTCAAATTCCAACGAGACGAAACTACCCCTGAAATATTACCAAGTTATATAATAATATCGCCATATTGTTTTTCCTCATGCTAACATAAATGTGAGAAAATTTTATCCAGTTTGTATGTTAAGGGAAATTCTTGCTTTGCTTTATCATCACCATTACAAATGATTAATTAGACGCGAACGAAGTCGCTGATACACGCTAGTATTCGTATAATTTAACAACTTTAGTGTAAATCACTATAAATAATGAAGAAAATATGTATACAAAAACAAACCACACGAATTGTTGGTTAGATTCAAAATTTCTTCTCTTCTTAACTAAATTTTAAGGAGCGTTAACATTATTAGTCTTCCTATAAAAGTGTATATTTTGGGTGGTATTCCATAGAATTTGCAGGCTATTGAGGAAACAGAAAAAGTACAGATTACAGAAATAAATTGAAAATAATATTTATATTAAAACAGCAGTATATGCCATTTTTTTCAAATATGTCCTTCAAATCCTTCAATTTAATAGTTGTTAGTAAGAACTATGATGAAATTCTTGTGGGTATATCGCAAAATGCTGAGAATACCATGGACTGACCGTGTCTCGAATGAACGAGTTCTAAACCAAATGAACAAGGACCGAGAGCTCCTCGACATAATAAAAAAGAGGAAAGCAGCCTATTTGGGCCATATCATGAGACATAGCAAGTATGAATTCCTTCAGCTCATCATCGAGGGTAAAATTGAGGGAAAGCGCGGACCCGGACGACGGCAATGCTCCTGGCTGAAGAACATCAGAGATTGGACAGGCCTGGACTCACATACTTTGCTGAGAAGAGCGAAAAATAGAGAGGAATTTGCCATGGTTGTTGCCGATCTTCACTGAATGGAGAAGGCACTTTAAGAAGAAGAAGTAAGAACTTCAAATATGCGCACATAGTGCACCCACAATTTCTTTATGGTATTGATCGAATGATCTGATAATTGATATCAATCGATTATTTTTCGATTCAAGGAATTCATTGTAATATCAAAATTATACTCGCTATTTTTCGAAGCGTTTTCGTTGGTAGCATTGGCAACGTTGTTGTCGCTTTTGCACAAACTACACATAAATAATTGATTGATTAACAGATATTAGTTTGATCTAATAATGTTGCTGTGTGGCAAATCGGCCAAGCAAACACATACAGCGACCGCGTTGCTGGCTCGTAAATTTACTTTATCGTGATGGCGCTGCTGCAGCTGGACCGTTCACTATTGTCGCGATATATACAGTATGGTCAATTTAAAAGCGGCAATATGATTTGAAGGGTTCAGGTGAAAAACTTGATAAGCGCCAATTACTAAATTTTAGAACTTTACAATATTAGAGTAGACCTAACTGGTCTCTATTAAATGTAAAAACTCAGTAGGCTTTTATATGTATTTTGTTTATTATATTTTTAATTCATTTTTTCTTTTTGTTTCAGGTGAGTCACATGTTTCTTTTCTAAGATTAGTCTTTTTGTCTTTGAAGATTTATGGTAAGTGTCACAGATAAAAGTCCGCATCATATATTTTTTTTTATTTTTTGCCTTAGCTGGGGTTAGTAGTCCTGCAGCAATTTTTGCGAAAGCCCAAGAAGCCTGCTTATAGCTTATTTGTAATGACCGATGTCCACTGCAAATATGTGTGACATTATAGAATATGAATTCAATGAAAAATAGTGGGAAAATAGCGAGCTTTTGATTTCTAACCAAAATTTCTCTTGACGGATGATAATCAAAAGCCGAATTGACATTTCTCGCAGATTTTGAAGTATAATTTAGAGGAAAAGTTAAAAATTTGATAACTTTTTCTACTAATTGAAAATGTCTACCGCTAATTTTGACGTTCTAAAGGCTTACATTGAAATTAAAGGAACAAACTTCTACGCTAATTGAATCTACTAATTTACTCCACTAATTGAGAGGTTCTGAATGATGCTACTAAACTAATCACTAATTTTTATTTTTTTATTTTTTTTCTGTTTTTCAATTTTGTTTTCGATTTTGAAGAATGTCAAATGTCAAACAAGCGACGTTTTTCGACAACGAAAACTAAAATAAATTATTGCGAGACGCGCGCCAGGGGAGGGCAATATTATAATTAATAATACGGAACACGTGTTGTATAAAATTAAATTTAATTCGTAAAATATGGCAGCCGAACACGCAACGCGATTTGTAGATTATATTAACAATATAAACAATGTAGATATCTCTCTCTCGCTCTCTCTCTCTTGTAAAATATATCTTTAATTGACTCGCTTTTTGCGAATCGCTGTTAAAATATTATGCCGTTCCGTTTTGTTTACGTTTTTAAACGATATTATACAGATGAATTCTCGCGCTTTCGATGTTAAATTGTTTTTATTATTGTTTGTATTAAAATTTAGACGTTCGTATTTTTTGTGGGGGGGGGGTCATAATAATTCTATGCATATTATTACTTTTTTGAGAAAAACGCATTCTTCATAAAAAATTATTTATTCAAAAAGTGCAATTTCCGTTTATACTTTTCCAAATTTCCATACTGTTTTAGAAAGAAAAATAATGAAAATATGGTTGGATGTATTCCAAAAAGTCCCAAAAATCAAAACACGATTCTATGGTACCTAATATTAGTGTATTTTCAGATGGTTATATTGATTTTGATTAACGTCACTTTTTTTGGTCAAATAAAACCCTAATTTACATCAAAACACATTTTAGACACTGAGTTTTTTAACATGGTTAGTGTTTTGGTGTATTGTGGTGAACTAGTGTTTTATTTTGTTATGGTTTGAGTCCCACGTAAAACTGTTAAAAGAACACCTCCAAAATGTTTAAAGTTATCGTGATACAATTTTTAAGAATATACAAAAAATATGTAAAATACACCATATAGGATCAAATGACTGTTTCGTTGCTAAAAACGGCAAAAATCTCGACTATGACAACCGTTTTAACCCCGAATCACCCTCCCATCTCACCCCCAACACCGGATCGCGTCACTCCAAAAGGGGTAAATCGGTTATTTGTCACTGATTCTTCCCCCCCATCTCAATGTATAACGCACACAAGAGCAAAGCGTCGATGTTGGAGATTCTTTCCACCACGTGGGGAGAGATTTCCCCTTATTATCCTTCGTTGTCATCCCTGTTCTACCCCCCATTTGTCCCTAGGGAGATGCGACCTCACGATGCCCTCGTGACCCCTGGAAAAGGGTGGCGTGTGTTATTTTTTATTTTGCTTTTTTCTGCTGTCAATATTTTTATCGATTTCGAGTGTTTATTGAGTTCAGGCGAATAGTATAAATTGACAAAAGTTACTGTACAAAACAAAGGCATAGAACTATCGGTACCACCAAGATTGACATAAAGGAACTCACTTTACTTCAAACGTCACAAAAGTATTAATTTTTGCGACGTGATTGACAATATAAAAAAGTCATTTTATCGACTAGGCATAAAAGTAAAGCACTTTTACGCCAAAGCATAAAAGTACGACAATATATTATTAAACTGTCATAAAGCATCAAATTCGACGAGCGTAACCATAGATATACAGAGTGTCCCAGAAATAAGTGCAAGTATTTTAAGGGGTGGTAGATCTCGATAAAAGAAACATCTTTTCTCTTTATCGTTTTTCAAATAAGTCCAAAATAACGAAGTTATTTTACTTTGAAAATTTCCAAAAAAAATATTTTTTGCTAACATTTTGAGAACCACTGGATCTTTTCTGGATTTTCTTTCTTGTAAATTTAATCTAATACCTATGTTGTCATAGTATCAAGAAATTATGTTTTTTAACTAAAAACTAAAAAAAATCCAAAAAAATTCGAATTTTCAAAATTTTCTTTTCGCGAAAAAACCTCATAGATAGGCGTGTTTCTGGGGTTGAACTATACTACCAGTTAAAATACTTGCACTTATTTCTGGGACACCCTGTATATTTCTGTTAATTTCTGGAAGTAGTAAACCAGAGCTGGACATTTAAGAATCAAAAAATCATTAATGTGATGATTTTCAGTAAAAAAAAAAATAAATAATCATGAATAAAAACACACAAGTTTCTCCTTATTTCCAGCCAACGGCGTCCATTCGTTTGTAGAGCGCATCAATTAAATAAGTCGGTTTATCAAAACCTCCTCCACCCCCATTGTTCCGTTTTATTTCGGACGATTTTAGCGAAACGAAACGAACGCATACGGGAAGGAAATTACCCCAATGCCGTTGTAATTGCACCCTTTCAGTACCGACTGGTTCGGCCGTGTCGTGACTACAGACAATAAAGGCCTTTTTTGCATAATATTATAAAACGGCTAAAACTATTCCCTTCCCTATTATTACCGCTCGAATTTACATTGTAAGTACGTGTACGGCTATGTATACTGCACCCCCTCCGCACCCCCGAGTCTGAGTTTCTTTTAAACGTAACCTCCTGTGCTTCCTGAGAGCCTTACAGAAGTTGTTTATATTTATACATGGAGTTTTCGTGCATGTTTCTGTTTTTATGAGTCAAAATTAGTGATTTTTTGTAGATATAGAGTGTAAGGGACAACACCGTCAAAATCCGAAGATTGTTACTTAAATCAGGGAAAATATTTGATTTTTCTCGGTAGTAAGTCCTGAGAAATTTCTTGGAGGGTATAAATTCATTATTAAATAACATTAATATCATCAAAAGAATATATTAAAACCGAAATATAATGAGAAAAATGTCCTGGACTAGGTCCTCTTGAACTAGATGGCATATGTCCATCGGCAGTTTACCAATAGCTGAAGAAGTATGATTCTTGGATTGGAGGGTATAAATTCATTATTAAATAACATTATTATCATCAAAAGAATATATTAAAACCGAATTATAACGAGGAAACTGTCCTGAACTGGGTCCTCTTGAACTGGATGGTATATGTCCATCAGCAGTTTACCATTAGCTGAAGAAGTATGATTTTTGGATTGGAGGGTATAAATTCATTATTAAATAACATTATTATCATCAAAAGCATATATTAAAACAGAATTATAACGAGTTAACTGTCCTGAACTGGGTCCTCTTGAACTGGATGGCATATGTCCATCGAGAGTTTACCATTAGCTGAAGAAGTATGATTCTTGGATTGGAGGGTATACATTCATTATTAAATAACATTATTATCATCAAAAGAATATATTAAAACCGAATTATAATGAGAAAAATGTCCTGGACTAGGTCCTCTGGAACTGGATGGCATATGTCCATCGGCAGTTTACCAATAGCTGAAGAAGTATGATTCTTGGATTGGAGAGTATAAATTCATTATTAAATAACATTATTATCATCAAAAGAATATATTAAAACCGAATTATAATGAGAAAAATGTCCTGGACTAGGTCCTCTGGAACTGGATGGCATATGTCCATCGGCAGTTTACCAATAGCTGAAGAAGTATGATTCTTGGATTGGAGAGTATAAATTCATTATTAAATAACATTATTATCATCAAAAGCATATATTAAAACAGAATTATAACGAGTTAACTGTCCTGAACTGGGTCCTCTTGAACTGGATGGCATATGTCCATCGAGAGTTTACCATTAGCTGAAGAAGTATGATTCTTGGATTGGATGGTATACATTCATTATTATATAACATTATTATCATCAAAAGAATATATTAAAACCGAATTATAATGAGAAAAATGTCCTGGACTAGGTCCTCTGGAACTGGATGGCATATGTCCATCGGCAGTTTACCAATAGCTGAAGAAGTATGATTCTTGGATTGGAGAGTATAAATTCATTATTAAATAACATTATTATCATCAAAAGAATATATTAAAACCGAATTATAATGAGAAAAATGTCCTGGACTAGGTCCTCTGGAACTGGATGGCATATGTCCATCGAGAGTTTACCATTAGCTGAAGAAGTATGATTCTTGGATTGGATGGTATACGTTCATTATTATATAACATTATTATCATCAAAAGAATATATTAAAACCGAATTATAATGAGAAAATGTCCTGACTAGGTCCTCTGGAACTGGATGGCATATGTCCATCGGCAGTTTACCAATAGCTGAAGAAGTATGATTCTTGGATTGGAGAGTATAAATTCATTATTAAATAACATTATTATCATCAAAAGCATATATTAAAACAGAATTATAACGAGTTAACTGTCCTGGACTAGGTCCTCTGGAACTGGATGGCATATGTCCATCGGCAGTTTACCAATAGCTGAAGAAGTATGATTCTTGGATTGGAGAGTATAAATTCATTATTAAATAACATTATTATCATCAAAAGAATATATTAAAACCGAATTATAATGAGAAAAATGTCCTGGACTAGGTCCTCTGGAACAGGATGGCATATGTCCATCGGCAGTTTACCATTAGCTGAAGAAGTATGATTCTTGAAGTGGAGGTTATAAATTCATTATTGTGAATATACTCCTGATAAAATATATCAATGTTAAAGCTAAACAGACCAAACATTTTAGAGGAATACAAAGTAGGGGAGCATGGGGCATAATATATACATTAGAATTATTTTTGCATGGCTTTTCTCAAAATGGACATTAAATATTCACGAAACTTTAAATATTCATGGCGATTTCTTTTTTCTATACGCTGCCATATCGATTTCCCGGCACATACGACGAAAGTGAATCTAAAAAAAGAGCGGAACAAAGATAGAGAAAAAAATATAAAGATTTTCCTTTATATTTGCTCTGGCCCTCCCGTTTTTTTTTCCATTTTCTTTCGCGTACTTTGTCCCTTCTGTGGGTTTTCGAATCGGTTTCTGATTCTCTTTAATGTCCTTGTGTTGTGCGCGTGCGGTGTTGCCGGAGCGTGAAACATAATGAAATATTTAAAGAAAACAATCTGTAGGGTTTTCTGTTTTTATACTCTGTTTTCCGAAGGTATAGAGTGGTTATTAAAAGAGGGATTCCTGTTCTTTTGATCAATAATTTACGCGGTTGTGTAAAAGCGTAGAATTTTTTATAAAGGTTTATTATACAGGGGATCTAAAATTCAGGAGAGACCTCGGGAACTAAAAAGACACGAAGAAGATAAAATTATGCTCAATAAAATGACGTTTTGAAAATTTAACAATTCGGAATTTATTCGAAGATGTTCGAAACAAAAAACGAAATATTTTGAAATGGTTTTTATTTTTTCCTGGAATTGAATATTCCTTATGTTTGGACTATTTTTTTTTTCAAAATAAAGTCACTATTTAAAATTACGTTACAATAGGGAAATAGATTGAAGTTTTGTGATTACAGTGATTTATAATTAATACGGTTTTGTAACAAATGGCTCGCTATTTTATGGCAAATGCTGAAGCTCTGAAAACCTTAATCAAGCCTTAATCAAAGCACGTGTGTTTGGAATTTTGGGTGTGGCTTAACACGACAGGATCGGGCTAAGCATTAGGCAGATTTCTGAAATATAATATATATTTCCTTAGGCCACACACACGTTTTGCCCGACCCGTGAGAACGACCCGAACAGTACAGCGTAATAGACTCTTAATCATTATAGTGTGTATATGAATACTTTCCTAGATTTTTTTATTTCTTGAAACCCTCTTGTTTTCTCAAATTAATTTTCTATGTCGTTGCTTTTAAAAATAAAAAAGACAGAATAAAAGATAAATGGACTCATGATGATGGCGCCTAATGAAACTCGGCGCGTGCTTGTGCATGCCATACACGTCAACTTTATAACGTATATTAAAGATAATTAAGTCGCGAATAATTCAATATGGCGGCGGGCATCCGGCAGGTCACGGGAGCGGGAAATTTAAAAATTAACTCGCCGGCTCGGCGCTCGTATATACTCACAGAGACCGTCTTGGGATTTTCCATTAAAAATGTACGCTTTATATTTTTATGATTCGGTTATCTCGATTTTGCTTTTATTTCTTTCGTGCCACTCTCATTTTCTCTATATACGGGTATCGTTTTAAATTGTTTAACGTAATATTATTTTTGGAAAACGTTCCCGGGAGTTGGTTTCATATTTTCTGTTGTAATTTCATTTCTGTTTGAGTTTTGCGAGATGAAATACTGGTGAAATGAGGTCTGTTGGTCAATGCCCCAATGTGATATGAAATTAACATATATTTATATTAGCGTGTACCAGCGACTTCGTTCGCGTCGAATTAATCATTTGTAATGGTGATGATAAAGCAAAGCAAGAATTTCTATTAACATACAAACTGGATAAAATTTTCTCAATTTATGTCAGCATGAGAAAAACAATATGGCAATATTATTATATAACTTGATAAAATTTGAGGGGTAGTTTCATCTCGTTGGAATTTGACTTTCGAAAAATCCGTTTGCCAAAAATAAGCTTTTTGCGTCAAGCAGTTTAAGCAGAATCGTGGTTAAGAAATTATCCAACTTTTTGGAACACCCTGTATGATTTTTTTCAAAAATTTCAAAATATATAAAAAAACGAAATAAATTATGCTTGTCCAAGCGTTTTCCCGAAAGACTAACCGTTTTTTAAATAACAAATATTGTAGTATTTGAGGGGCGTTTTCACCCTCTTGGAACTTGAGATTCGAGAAACCCCTCCTTATCGAACCTCTACACCCCACAGTCAATCCGTTTGCCAAAAATCAGCTTTAAACGTCAAGCATTTTAAGCAGAATCGTTATTACTCAATGGTCATATTTTATGAAGCACCCTGTATAAATTTATAAAAAATCTTAAAATATGTAAAACAACAAAATAAAATATACGTGTTTAAGAGTTTTTCCGAACCACCGGATTTTAAATAAAAAATATTTTAATATTTGGGGTATTAGTTTCACCCCCCTTAGAATTCGAGTTTCGAAAAATCCCTTCTTATTGAATCTCTCCACCCTAAAGTCAATTCCAAAAATCGGCTTTTTACGTCAAGCGCTTTAAGCAGGATCGTGATTTATCAATGACCAGATTTTTCGAAACACCCTGTATACATTTTTAAAAAATCTTAAAATATGTAAAAACCAAATAAAATATACGTGTTTAAGCGTTTTTTCGGAAGCTTGACCGTTTTTAAATAAAAAATATTGTAATATTTGAGGGGTGGTTTCACCCTCTTGGAACTGGAATTTCGAAAAATCCCTTCTTATCGAACCTCTACACCCTAGAATCAACATGTATGCCAAAATTGAGCTTTTTACGTTGAGTGGTTTGAGCAGGATCGTGATTAATCAGTATGTCAGTCACTTAAGGATTTTATATATTAGTTAGTATTATATTTATTTTAAAACGAAATATTTTTTTTTAAGTTAGTATTTCTTCAAACCTATCTTTTGGGCTTATAAAACCTCTGAAATTTCCTGTAAAAAAGGCCGGATCACGTACAATTCCGAGCCCTTCACCGTCTCCTAACCCCGAAGCGGCTCTTGAGCGGATCGCACACGCTGAAATTCGCGTATCATCGTCAAGGGCTGTCGACGGAGCCGCCAAGAGGGGGCGCGATGCTAGAGCTGGGGGTAGAGGTGCACGACAGGACGTGGAGGAAGGGGTGTGCCCCCTATTACCCCTTGTCGGAAACGCTCCCTTATACCCTGCTGCGTTATTGGTGTATACGATTCGATTCTACATGAATAAAAATAGCCTGGATGTTTTTTGACAAATTTTAGGAAGATTTTTTTGACTACGGTATTCATAAGACATTCAATTTGACTCTTTTTGTATCTCTTATAATATCCTAGATTCCCAATTATTTCTCTCGAAAATGGGACATTTAAGTTTCAATTGATTCTAACAATTTTTTAACTCCTCTTGACTGTTTTTGGACTTATGAAAGACAAAATAGTTATTTTTTATACAAGACGATAAAATGGTATTTTATCGTTGACCGCAAAGATTAATTTCGGAAGACGATAATGCAATTTTATCGTCGTGTATAAAACAATATTTTTTTCCATAACGAGTTACGTTTTAAAAAATATTCAGAAATTATTATTTCAAGGAATTTATTACGAGTAGAAAAAATATTGTGCTGGGTTGACGTTGGTTTCTATGTAATTTGACAAATAAATAAAGCTGTCTCTTTAGTTGTCAGTTTTGAGTCAATATTGCTTAATTCTCTTTCGCGTCGATTGCTGATTGAACTGGAGCCAGCAATGACTCAAAACGAAATAAGTTAATTACCTGAGGCGACAAACGCCATATTCAAACTACTTCCATTTAAATCCCGAATAACGTATGAAAAGGAATACAAAAATTTTCAAAAATGGCAGCAATTAAAAAACGTGCGAGGAGAAATAAAGTTTATAGCAACTTATTATACTCAAAACATACGTTTTGTGTATTCGTTACTTCGTGATTCGTTATTACAGGTACATTGTACTGATTTGATTGATTCCAAATACATTGTATAAGATTTGGTTCTCGTTATTTCTAATTAAACTTAAAAACGGTTAAAGTGATATGTTTTTATACTGAAATAGATAAATTAATCATAGTGGCGTAACTAGTATCTCTGCACTTTACCATACAGTGTATTTTGTTTCCATCTTTTCTGAATTTTTCACCCTCATTCAGCAATTTTTTACTTGTTAAGGCGGAATTACATTACTGTCATGTCACGTGAGTTCACATGCTATCACAGTAAAAGTGAGTTCACGTGTGGTTTAAAGGAAACACATTAGTATCACGTCGTTCTTTCATATTATGCGCATTTTTATTATGAACCGAAAGCCATTTCTCGTTCGTTCAGCGTTCTTCTCAAGTTTAACAACTTAAGTCCTATACTTAACGTAATAATGAATCAAATAAATAGTTCTTCATCTTCATCTTCTGAGTTTGAAGAAGATTTAGAAAACGCATGTGGTTTACTTGTGGTTGTTGATAATATTAAAACTAGGCAATGGGTTCATGACATTAATTTGAAAAGAGAGTAATTTGTTGATCGGTTATTGTAAAGCACCTCGTGTAAACGCACTTTTTCTAGAATATAGATTATAGTATTTATATATAATAGAATATTATTTATATATTTCTAGAATTTCTTAGAATTTCTTCCATTTTCCAACCCTCACGTTTTCACGCCTCACGAAATTGATGTTAAAACAGAATATTTGAGCGCGAAACAACTCGGAGTATCACGTGATTTCACATGAATTCCCCAAGTGACAATAATGTGTTCACCCTTGATGTGTTGATTAATAAAATAAATGTAAAACATCGGTCTCATCAAATTTGCTGCTCATGTGTGTTCACGTGAATTCACGTGACGTGATAGTAATGTAATTCCGCCTTTAGTGACAATGTATGACAATGTATGAATAATCGTATGAATAATTAAAAATATTGGTCATGTAGGAAGTTGCAATATTCTATCCCTTTTAGTGCCTTTTATGATAATATCAGAGATTAAAAAATTATACCGTGGGAAAATTTGCGGTGAATAGGCAGTTCTAAAAAGATTTCGAAAAATATACAGGGAAATATAAAAGAAAATACACGATTTTCAACATCTTTTTTTGCGAAAAAAACTCATAGACGTGTTCCTGGGGTCGAAATATACCACTCCTGAAAATATTTGCACTTTTTAAGACTCACCCTGTATAATACATAAACCGATCATTTATGAAATTCACTTAAAATTAACTAATTATATATTTTTTCTTTTATTTACCACTTGTCAAAGATAACATGTCAAGGAATTTAGATACGTCAATTTGACTTACCTGCTTCAGTAGCGTATCGGATGTTTGTGTTAATAAATAATTATTAAAACTTATCTATTTTTATTAAATTTATATATTTTTATAACAATTTTAATAACTACCAACATTAATTGACAACGTAAAATAAAACAACAAATTATTAAGTCTATCCTACATCATATTTTTACACGTTTTAAATAAAATTAAAACGGAACTGATAAACCGGAATTTAAGTCGGCCATTTTTGGTCTCCTTTGCCAACCAAAAAAGACGCAACATTTAAGATAGTAGGTATACAGTGTTAGTAATAAAAGTCTTGTTTTCACATAAAATTTCAATCATTTTTGCACGCACTATACCTTGATGCTTTTTGATTCTAACTAGTCTTTTCATGAAAAGAAGAAAAAAATCCACATACAGTACGACTACAGATTACACGATGTACACAGTGTACGAAACAAAAACACCAAAACAACCCATCGCATTGATGTATATACGTCCAAGCGTTACATCGAATTTACGACATCCAATTATTGGAGCCTCTCCAACGGCAAAAAAAGTAGTGGAGAACGGGGAGAGAAAAAATATATGGCGAGGGGAAGCCAGAGGGGCATAAAAAGCGTTTTATTTTTTATTTCGGATTATAAATTTTGCAAAGGGGTGGAAAATTTTTTTGACAGGCTGAAAAAAAAGCGCGCACACACGCACGCGGGGGCAAAAAGAAAACATAAATGAAAATGGCGGCCGATTTTCCAATCCCTCCATGTTGTACGTTGTTTTTTTTCGTATAAGGTTTTGGCAAAAAGACTTTTTTGTTTCTCTTTTCGATCGGATCGGTTTTGCTGTGTGTGCGAGCTTGTATGTGTGTTTGGTAATGCGTAATCGATAGACAACATATCGGGTTCGGTGCTGTGTATGAAGTTTTTCTCTATTTTACATGTATATTCGACGCCGTATGTGCCGGGTATAGATTTAGAGAGCTGCCGAATGGGTATAGGGGAAGAATTTTTTTGGTTTATTTTTGGAGCGATATAATACGTATTTTATAACCTAAACTAAATTTTTGGAGCAACTAAATAATTTTTGGAAATATCATTATTTCAAGCTCTGAAGGAGCATATTAACTTAGCTGGAGCTATGAAATTAAAATGACAGATACAACTGTCACTGTCAGGGATCTTCTTGTTGGACAGACTATAGTCAACAAAGAGCACCGTTTTATTAATTTTTTATAATTTGTTTAGATACGAGACACATTTCTTTAATTCATTATGTTTTTTAATTGTAATTGTAATATACACACACCGGAAAAATATAGGGATATCATTTTATTAAAGTTAAAAATAAATGTTTTGAATAAACAACCACATATTTGTAGGCCGATTCTTTCTACTTCGATAGAAACGAAGTAGTCACACTAGTTATTTCTAAATTTGGGATATTTGCAGAAGTGTTTGTGCATTTTTTGTCAAATGTATAAAAAGCACCTAGCATCAATTGTTCGAATTTAACCTCTACTGGCTATGTTTTTATGATAACTGGCCAGAATTCATTCAAATAACTCTGTTTAGTATTAAACGACATTATGGAGCGTAGACATCTTAACAGAGACGAAATGGGTATGCATATGCTCGAAGCTGGAATGTGCCAAATCGACGCAGCTAGAGCATTGAATACAACGCAAAGTGTAATATCGCGATTAAGTGCACGCTACCGTGAAAGTGGTGATGTTGTTGAAAGGCACACAGGGCGACATCGCATTACTACCCCTCAGCAAGATCATTTTTTACAATTAAATGCCCGACGCCGACCTTACAGCACCAGAGCTTAGTTTAGTTTTCCAGGAAACACATAATGTAACCGTTAGTCCTGACACTGTTCGCAATAGATTAAGAGAGGTCAACTTAAGAAGCAGACGCCCCTGGAGAGCTCAACCCTTAACGAGAGGAAATCGAGAGGTACGATATTTGTGGGCTCAAGATCATGTTCAGTGGTCGAATGACAATGGGCCAATATTCTCTTCACGGATGAGTCACGCTTTGGAATTCATCCGGATTCGAGAAGGCTTAGGGTATGTAGAGAACCGGGAAATTTTATTCGGTTGATTCATGTTCAGGAAGTGCACCCTTATCAAGGTGGAACAGTTATTGTCTGGGGAGGAGTCCAGTTAGGCCGAAAAACCGATCTCGTTTTTCTTGAAAGGTTTCTAACAGGAATCACATATCGTGATTTAATTCTTGAGCCTGTCGTGTTACTATATGCCAATGATTTTGGGAGAAACTTTATTCTCATGCATGACAATGCACGGCCTCATACAGCCAGAGTGGTAAGTGAGTTTATCAATGCTCATCAATTAAACATCTTACCCTGGCCGGCCCAATCTCCTAACCTCAACCCCATCGAGCACGTATGGGACGCGGTCCAAAGAAAAATTTTGAGAATGGGTATGCCTCGTGAAACTCGTAGGGATCTAGTTCGGGCCGTAAATGCAGCGTGGCAGGCTGTACCTCAAGAAGAGATCGACAATCTGATCAGGAGCATGGAGAGACGATGTAGGGCTGTAATGAACAGTAGAGGAGGCCATACCCTTTATTAAGTAAAAATGGTTTTATCTTTTTTTAATTCACAGTTTAGAATAAAAAAAAAATATGTATATTTTTTGAGTTCAATAAAAATCAAGGTAAATTTGAAAAATTCGGTAAATTTCGCATTTTTATTTCCAATACATCCTGTAAACTATTTGTTTATTTTAATTTTATTATATCAGAAATGCAAATAATAAAATTACTATGATGGCTGGATAAAATTGTAATATCCCTAGACTTTTCCGGTGTGTGTATTACCCGACAGAAAAATAGGAGGATTACCTACAAAAAGAAATGAGATCCCATCAAAAACAATCAAGTCTCGCAACACAATCCTTCCACTATAAAAAGTTGTGAGATCCCGTGTAAAACCAGGTCAGTTTATTTTATTTAGTCTCTCTTTATTTCTGTAATAATTATAATGACTTGGCAATTGCACGATATGATATTCTGTTCTAATTAAAAAAAACTTTATTTTTAAAGGCACTGTTTAGATTTACTTAGTAATCGAGATGGTAGATTATTCTTTTATATTTCTGGTGTTGTGCAATTCCCAAGTCATTATAATTATTACAGAAATAAAGATGACTAATATTGATACTAACAATTTGTAACAAAAATTGTTGAATAGATGCTTAAAGAGGGACTAAATAAAATAAACTGACTTTGTTTTACATGGGATCTCACAACATTTTATAGTGAAAGAATTGTGTTGAGAGACTTTTTTTGATGGGACAGCATCTACATCTAATTAAAAATAAAAAAAAACAAAAGACCACCAAACAAACGAACTCCAAAAAAATCCCTAGGCCCACTTCGATTCATTATTAAATTTCATTTCTCTATCGCGTCTCGTCAGTAGCTTGTAGGTTTAATTGCCAAGAGAGAGCGCACACTCCACGCTAAACAGAGACGAACACCAACAAGCGCGAGGCCTTGAAAAAACGTTGAAAAAAAATCGAGGGGGTGGCTCACCACCCCCCACCCGAATTCGTTTTTTTTGAATGCATCACTTTTAATATTGGATGGGGGCCGGTGGGGGGTCGAGGGGGGGTACGGGGCACGAAACGTTGATTTTTTTCGCCATCCAGGGCACCGGCGATTTTTTTTCGAGTCGTTTTTGTTTCTTTTTTTTATTCCCGTGTGTGCTGCGCCATATTAATCGATGAAAAATGAATGAAATATTTTATTTTTACCCCCCTCGGACACAGGGGGGACGGGAAAATTGTCAGCGGGTGCCAAAAAAATGCCGGGACGGAAAAAAATATGGAAAAATCCAATAAAAATGGAATTAATATAAATGAACGTTTTAAAATTTAAATTGCGCGCGCGGGAATTTTTTGTCTGATGGCGGTTTCAGGATATTTGGGTGAAAGTCGTATATTTTTTCAAGTTTTCCGGCTTAGATTTGACCTTTTTATTTCAGTAAATGCACAAAAGTTTAACTGAAATAATTTATTTCGACCTTAAATAACATAAAATTGAGAAAAAAAAGGCGTCATGCAGGAATGCATGTATAACTCTGCTATTAATATAAAAACTGTTGAGTAACAATATTTTAGTAACTTTTCTTGGAATATAATGATTACAGTTTTCTTTTTTCTAGATACTAAAAATATAATTTAACGTAAATAAAAAACCAAAATCGAATTACAGAAAGAATTGATTACTTTTCCACTGCAACTGGCTGCATTATCAAGTTTTACCAGAAATTACTACCCTACATTCACTGAGCACAGTCTCCCTTATCATCGATTACACCCTCATTCCCCATATACGGGCGACAGAGAGAGTTCTAATTTTATTACCCTACTACATTCTCATCTCTACCATTAGGGCTACACCAGCATACACATACTATATTTATTATATTAGGACGCTCCCTTGTATCATACCCCTTGTTCTCTATCGTACAGAACCGAACTAATAGTTATTTTTTATACAAGACGATAAAATGGTATTTTATCGTCAAAGATTAATTCTGCAATTTTATCGTCGTGTATAAAACAATATTTTTTTCCCTAGCTAGTTACGCTTTAAAAAATATGGAGAAATTATAATTTCAAAGAATTTATTACGAGTAGAAAAAAATATTGTGCTGGGTTAACGTGGGTTTCTATGCAATCTGACAAATAAATAAAGTTGTCTCTTTAGTTGTCAGTTTTGAGTCAATATCAGAGAGAAACTAATATCTAAAGTGAGAGGGCTTGTGGAATAGGGCATTTCGTAGACCAGTTTATTTTGTCACCGCGCATCCCAGACGCGCATAGCGTTTAGGCGGTCAAAAAAGGAAGTTTTCAACTTTGCAAGTTAAACATTTGACAGGATTAATTAGATTGTCAGTAGTTTTTTTCTATTTCTTAGCTCTAGAAGGAGATAACTAAAATCCGTTGATAATCGGAGTAATAAATTGTTTTTGACTGAATGTGCCTGTTCTTTTAGCTTGTCAGAAGAGAAGATTATTGTCATTATTGATTATTTCAGGTTCCACGATTATTCGGCATTTTTGTAATGTTTGTTTTGTAGTTGAGATCCAGAAAAAACGTTTCCTTTAAAGGTTTTTTAAGAAATTATTTTAACATACCTAGTAGTAATAGTGAGTGCACATAATAATCGTACATTGCTAATTTACATAAGCATAACCTATAGGATAAATCCGATTGTAAAAGTAAAACATCACATTCTTTTCTGATATATGCGGTTAAAGGACTATTTTATCTACTATTTTTGATAGATATAATGCAATTTTAACAAGATTTTTATTATTTACAACAAACCTTTTTTCCTGAATGTAATATTTTGTTCTCAACTTTAGTTAAAGCTTCATACATTTACTTAATGCAATTATTAGACGGTTTAAAAAAGGTTTAAGTACCTTTTTATGCATAATGTTTTTAATATAACTAATCCCACGATATAATTACGGATTTAATGGCTTTTTAATTGTATACAGCGCGATAAAGAGTTTTAATAGTTGGGTCGAAATAAATTGCGATTGTTCCGAGCGATTTTCCATCCGTTACCTTTCCTTCGCGTCCGTTTTTATTTTCCATTGTTTTCCACCTTCGAAAACCCGGATCTTCAATCCAGGAAAATTGTTTGTTTAGATAAAGAAAAGCCGTCGGTTTGCCGGATAATAATTAACGAAGTAATGAGGCGCTGGTTCCCGTTTTCTTCTGTACCAAATGTCACCAAGCTACTTTTTTATTCTTGTTTTCATCTAGAAATGGCCTTTTCTTTGGGATTTGATGTTTTTTTTTTGGTTTTGATTTTGTTTGAAACGATGATGAACTTTTGGAACGGATTGTTGTTGATTTTCTAGAAAATTACTCTTATACACTGGAAAAAAATGCGATGCTACAGTTTTTATAGTAAATTTTGCTCGTTTCAGAAAAATTATGTACTTAAGTTATGTAAAAAGAACGTTAGAAAACATCAGGCTTCATATTTTATAAAATTCGGCCTCCTTGATGAGATAAACGCAATTTTTATTAAACCACAGTTAATAAAATTAAAATTAAAATAAAATTAATAAATTATATAGTTTACCTAATTTATTATTAAATATTATTACTATTAATCCAATATACAACAATTTCAAATAAAAAACTAATGGTATTTAAGATAATTACAAAAAACCGAATTTTAAAAAGTTTTAACGTCCTGCAGGTAACTCTAAAACTATGCATTTCCATACCCATGTTTATAGGAACTTTTCCTGATATATTTTGATGAGAAATCAATGAGTACTTATTTTAAAATTTTCGCAAGTTAATGATATTAAATTTTTTAAAGGTTGCTATTAGACTTGGATCAAGATAAATTAATAAAATTGCGTTTATCTCATCAAGGAGGCCGAAATCGACAAAATATCAAGAGACAACTTTTAATCGGCATTAAATTGCTCACACTATTTCGCTAAAAATAAAAAAAAAGTCAGTGGCGTACATGCTTTTTTTAGAAAAATATTCTAGTGATAACCCGTATGCACGTCCCTGGTGAACATGTTTGTTAGCTTTAAAATATGTCGAATCTATAGTAACTTTTACCCTTAAAATTCCATTCGAAACGCTCAAAGTACTTGGAAGAAAATTATCATAAATCGAAAAAATATTAAGACTGTAGCTACGAAACGTACCTGTAGCTACGAAACAAAGCAGAATCGGACCTATGTTGATATGAAAAATCAATCTTATTTTTACGTCAGGAATCTCCCCACGAGAGATGGAACATGTTTTTTGAAACACCCTGTATTTTTTAGCTGGCAATATTTCTTAAAATTCTCCTAACTATACAAAAAAGCAGCGACAGCTACTTGAGAACTGAAAAACCGCAACATTTCAGCAAAATCGTATCGATCCACTCTCCAACAGCGCTTCCCTCTAAATTAGATCAATTTGTCAAAGATTTCCCCTCACTCCTCCTATACTCTAAAATGCCGGCGCCTCATAATTTTCAGCTGCTTCGCCCATAACTATCGCTAAAATAACGCAGTCTCGATAATAAAAGCCCAGAAAAAGAAGAGGAAAAAAATTGGCGAGAGATGAGAACAACATTAACCATTTTTATTTTAAATTAGCGCGACACGAGAGAGAGAGAGAGAAAGATGGGTGGAAGGGGGTGAACAGAGATGGCGCTAATTGCTACTAAAAGCCACCGAAGATTCCCCTGTTCTTGTAGAAGCTCACTTTTCTTCGTTTACACCGTACCGAGATAAATGAGTTGGTGATTTTTATGGCGAGGAATAAGAAAAGATGAAGGAATTTGATCGGGAGTGTTCGTTTAAACGAAGATGAAATACGAAGATACTAGTAAAATAGAAGATAATTTTGTAGACATAAACGATGATGATGCTTGAAGACAGTGTTGTCAGAATTGAAGGATTTTTTTCAATATGAAGGATTTTACAGTAAAATTTCGTCGATCCAAATAGAAGACAATATGAAGGTTTCTGGCAGTTTTGCACAATAAAAATTATTAAAATATGTACTAGGAGTATATATTGTTTTTCCTACATCTAATTTTTCACTTCGACGGTGTTTAATTAAGGATGCCCCAGTTTAAAGCGATGTTGCTGTCAAAGATTCCGCAATTCGAAAGATTTAAACATTTAATAAAAAATTAATAAATTCACTTTTTTTTTACCTTTCAACACATCTCTACACACATGCCATAACTAAACTAAAGTTCGTGATGTTGAAAAGAAATAAATAGGTAAACAGAAAACATATCTAATATGTGAGCTGATCATGGCGTCTTGCACGATTAATTATTCTCGGTTCAGCACTCATTGTAAGCAATGCATTTTTTGAAATAGATTTTATAATACTGCTGCCGAGTATCTATCACAGCATTTTGCATCGTTGTTATTTTTTTAATAAAAAGTTTATTTAAATACATAGGTGTCCAAAAATTACCAGAAATCAGTTTTTAAAAATTTTCTCCCAATTATAAAATAGGTAAAATAGATAAAATTTGGCGATTTTTCACAAAATCTGGAATTTTTTTGTGAAATTAGGTTAGGTTCCTGTTCCTGCTTTGCTTTTAGAAGCACCCTTTGAATAAGAAGACTAAGGAAGGAGCGTATTAAAAAATCTTAGGTCCACCGCGATGGGACTCAAATATGGCCGACTTAAATTCCGGTTTATCAGTGCCGTTCTAATTTTGTTTAAAAAATGTAAATCTATGATGTAGGGTAGACGTGGGATAGACTCAATATTTTTTTTATTTTACGTTGTGAATAAATGTTGGTAGTTATTAAAATTGTTATAAAAACATATTATTATAATAAAAATAGATAAGTTTTAATAATTATTTATTAACACAAACATCCGATACGCTACTGAAGCAGGTAAGTCAAATTGACGTATCTAAATTCTTTGACAAGTAGTAAATAAAAGCAAAAATGCAAGAAAAAATGTATAATTAGTTAATTTAAGTGAATTTCATAAATGATCGGTTTACTACACGTATGTATATTATATAGTTACTTAGTTTCGCTAGTAAGATTTTTTGATTTCACTCGATTTTTGCCGAGATCTACCGCACGCTACACAACCAACTATTTTAGAGTCTTTTTCGCTAAATCGCGATAGTGTCACTGTAAATTTAAGTTCTGCCACAATTTCCATCTAGATTTACTACCTTTATACAACTATCAGTAGTAGAATAAATAATAAATAACATAAAATAAGTTCCGTAAAGACTGACAAATCCACAAAATTTCAAATCAAATTCAAATGTGTCAAATGAATCGTCAAACAGAACTGTCAAAGATCCCCATCCTAGAGTCCTTTTTCCGCCCACCATGCATGAATACATGGATAGCATTATGCTCCTTCCTTAGTCTTCCTATTCAAAGGAAGCACCGCTATACCACGTTAAGGTATAGTTTTTTAACTGCTGAGCAAACGTTTCTCCCTTCAAATTCTTTTTGTTTTTAAGTTCTAGACCTTAAAATCTCGAACATTCTTGCAAAGGGTGCGAATATTAACACCGAATTAATCGAGTTAGGACATGGAGCGGTCCTAAGTTCGACCAGGAGCGGGACGAAGGACGTCCCAGTCGAAAAAGGTCGCCCCCGGCGCCGGATATGGATGCATTTCCGCCATTTCTCTCTCAAAGGGTTCGACAATTACGGCCGCGCTAATGTAATTACTTCGTTTCTGAGCGGGCCGACTCCATTAGGCCGGCCCTGCCATGGCCTCGTGCTGCAGGCCCGTAATTGGCTAATGTCGATGCCGTGTCTCTTGTCAATTGTCGGCAGAGGTCGCCAGCTTCGTCGGAAGATCTAGTCGTCATCGTTAAAAAAAAATTGTGTGTGCACTATGTGCGCATATTTGAAGTGGAATCACTTACTAAGCCGCTATCACTTTTCCTCTCGCGTGTCGTGGCCGTCTCATGACCGTCATTCAAGACCGAGCGTCACGGGTTTGAATTTTGAATTTCTTCAAAACAGACTAAAATTGCTGTAAATTGATACTGTCTCCATCAATAAAGCAAAAATCCCCAACAAAAATAAAGCTACCGAGATGAATCAAGAAACAATCTACTATAACAAAATAGATTGAAGTTTAAAAAATATATTTTTAATAGAAAGAAATAAGAAACCTTCTATTTGCGATTCATATTACTAAACAACAGAAATCCTTAATAAAATTACGCTCGAACCCAAATAAAATTCGAAAAATCTCCGGTAAGTGGACGTCCAAACAGACCTGGGGCTTTACAGGGCTTCGCTGTTCCCAAATCTGATCAGGGAATTGCGGGGGAAACCCCCATACACTCCTGTACTACCCTTATTTTCCCTTTTTCAACATGCGGCCGTGCCTCAAACCTGGCGGAACCATTTAATTTATTAGCGCTGTGTCGTCATCCGTTGCGGGACAACAATAATTGTTTGTACAGAATACATTATGTCGAAATAGTATCTGATAATTTAATTATATTTTACGTTCGCTCATATATAAATATTAATTAACGTATGTTTATTATTATTGTATGGAATGGCGGTCTGTCTCCCCTTTCCCTCCCTACGTGTGTATCTCCTTTTTGGGCTCTTTGTTAGTACAGTACAGTTGCGCAGTCATTCTACTGCATTCCTCGTATTGCTTATAGAATTGATGATGTTTTTTTATGTAATATAATGCTCTTTGAAACTATATTAGGGTTTCCTATATCTATCTGGCTCAGATTTTGAATAAAAAGCGATTTTTCAATAAAATTGTAAACAAGATGGCTGGTGTCGCCATGGCAATTTTTTAGTGACACTTAGTAGCTTTTTTTCAAAATCGACATCAGTTTATGGACTTTATTTAAATTTATGACAGGTAAATTTGTGAGGACAATTGCTTGTTGGCCTGAAGGGTTTATGCTCAAAGATATCCTTTGAAAAACTACTTTTCCTATTTCGCAGAGCTGATAGTGTGGTATATGAAAAACCTATTAGGCAGAAACCTGTCGTTGGAAGTGAAGAGAATGAATTTGCCTTAATTGGTTCTTTTATAGAAAATCCAATATATCTACAAGTCATCGTAATATAAATCAAAGAACTACTTCTTTATTTTTCCATAAACTAATGTCGATTTTGAAAATAGCTGCTAACAGTCACTAGCAAATTACCATGGCGATACCAGCCATCTTGATAGCCATTTTATTGAAAAATCGCTTTTTATTCGAAATCTAAACCAGATAGGTATAGGAAACCCTAATATAGTTTGAAAGAACCTTTAAATCTGCTTCGACTTATTTTAAAAAATACATAGTGTTGTATTTGAAATAACGAAGTTTTTATGTAAAATAAATATTTAAAATAGACCAACACATTTTTGATACCCCTGTATACATTTACGGAAACAATAACATTTTTTAGCAAGTTTATTTAAATATCTTTAAATATATCAAAAACCGAAGCTTTTCCACATATTAAACCCTTATAATAAATGCCTTATTTTATGTTCAAGAATCCAAAAATGAAATAAAATACCGGGTGTTCCATAACAAAAAATATAACTTTGGCATAGATCTTAGTTCTGACACACCCTGTACATTTCAAAATAATTTTGAATTATGCACAATGCCTCTCTACATATACCCATAAAATATTTTGTTTCTACCTCTTTCCGTTTTCGTGTAATCAACCGAGGCGAATGAGGTGCGCGGTTTGCGGTTTGGTAATGCATTTATTTATTATTTTTGTGAATATGTTGTATGTATAGCTTGTTTATAAAAAAAACTACCCCTCGATTACCACTGCCTCTCTCCCCTCTTCACGCTTTTTGTTTCTTGTCATTTTCCTCCTCCACAATTATGAATGCAACTCAAACGGCACAAAGAACAAAGAACCCGATATGTGTACGCACTCATATACCCACACCGGCGTACAAGGGCATCGTTATATAAATGAAAACGTGCTAATAAACCGCGTAATTACATCTGCGGTGCCATTATTTAGCCGCCATTGTTGCCCCTTGCTTCCCCTTCCCCTCCTGTACCGCCCTAATGACCACTGTTTTCGTATGTGACCCCTCTGTATACGGGCGATGTTTCGGTAGTGCTTGTCCGGTGGTCTTCAGAGATGTAAAATGGGTTATCATCATCATTTCTTTTAAAATTATTTTGCATTATCTTCTTTTATTTACGTCCATATTTATCGTTGTTTTGTAAAGACTCCTGTTTGATCTTTTATACCGTGTGATGCATCGGAACGCGGGCCATAAGAAATCCCATGTTCATTTTGAAAAGGTCAAATACTATCTCCCTAGATGATTTTATGCAAAAGTTGTATTAGACTTTTTGAAGAGGCTTTAAAGCTGTACTTTTTTGTAGAATTTCGTTTCATTTGGAGCAGTCATTTAAAAGTTATTTGCAAAAATCTACCTTCAAATTAGTAAAATTTATAACACGACCCAGAGAAAGCTACAATTAAAATACCAGCAAAAATGTGAGTGTGTCATTGTCAAATTCCATGTCACATTTCGTTTACAAAAATTTAAAGGTACCAAACAGAGTAATTTTGTATAAAAGAACTAGCGTGTACCAGCGACTTCGTTCGCCTCGAATTAATCATTTGTAATGGTGATGATAAAGCAAAGCAAGAATTTCCATTAACATACAAACTGGATAAAATTTCCCATTCACATTTATGTCAGCATGAAAAAAAAAAAATATGGCGATATTATTATATAATTTGGTAATATTTGAGGGGTAGTCTCATGTCGTTGGAATTTGACTTTCGAAAAATCCGTTTGCCAAAAATAAGCTTTTTACGTCAAGCAGTTTAAGCAGAATCGTGGTTAAGAAATTACCCAACTTTTTGGAACACCCTGTATGATTTTTTTAAAAATTTCAAAATATGTAAAAAACCAAATAAATTATGCTTGCCCAAGTGTTTTCCCGAAAGACTAACCGTTTTTTAAATAACAAATATTGTAATATTTGAGGGGCGTTTTCACCCTCTTGGAATTTGAAATTCGAGAAACTCCTCCTTATCGAACCTCTACACCCTAGAATCAATCTGTATGCCAAAATTGAGCTTCTTACGTTGAGTGGTTTGAGCAGGATCGTGATTAATCAGTATGTCAGTCACTTAAGGATTTTATATATTAGTATAGATTATGAATTTTGCAACTTCTGAAAAAGTTACGATGGTTTTAAACGGTATTTTACTGGAAATAATATTCCTGCTGTGTTAGGTATATTCGCAGTTCAGTTTTCGGAAAGCCTATACCGAAAAAGTAAACAGTTTAAAGAATAAACCGGAGCATAGTGGGGTATTTGACACAGATAGTTGATCGAAATTTTTTTATGTAGACCTTATATAAATTATTGCTATTTTCAATTAAAGAGGAAATAATATGAACAAAATAAAGGATAATTCGTCGATTCTAAAAAATAAAGAAAAATCACTGTTCCAGAGTTTCCACAGTCAATGCCACTAATGCCAGTAGTAATATCGCAACTAATACTACTAATGCTACGACTGATCCGCGAGCAATGCCCATACCACTAAAGTCGCTACTAATGCCAAATTGTGCTATACTGCTAATGGCACTAATGCGATCGCTTTGCACACAACAATGCCATCGCAGTTTACACCTCGCATTAGTATATCACTTATTGGCAAATTAGAGGAAACCAAGAATGTTTTTCTCATTTTATCAGCAAAATCGCAAAAAGTCGCAGTATTTTATTTTACTGTATGAAAGCCCAACGTTTACTAAGTAAAACGTATATAGACAATATGCTGAATTCTTCGAAATGCGCAACTAAATCTCTAAGTATAATAAAAGGGTCACAAATTTAATCAAATTTTCTGAACGCCTAACTTTTAGTTGCAAAAAAAATCGTTTGTATAGAGAATATCAAAATAAATAATAGGTTTTTGTAGAATAGATACCTGCAGCTTGCTGAGCCATTTTCAATCAAAACAATAATATAAACGTAAAAAGAGCACAAGAACAACAACAATTTATAATTTTAAACATAAAATTTAGCCATTTACCTCTTATCTGTGAGAAGCAACAACTTTGACGTTTCGTTGAAACAAATGAATGCAACTAAACACACCCATAGCAACAAAAATAATCACCTTTTTTAAACCACAGAATTTCTTGTAAACAAAAAAAAATGTGACATTGAATTTGACAATGACAAAACCATATTTTTTTGGTATTTTAACTGTAACTTTCTCTGGGCCGTATTATACATTTTTAGTGATTTGAAGATAGATTTTTTCAAATAACTTCTAGATGCCTATTCCCAATAAAACGAAATTCGAGACGATAGTACAACTTTAACGTCTCTTCAAAAAAGTCTAATACAAATTTTTTTTCAACCAGAACTTTGGCTCTCTACGTGCACGCGGATCGATCGAAAATTCATAAAGAAGGGCGGCCGGGGAGCCGGCAACGTCGCAAAGTCAGCGGGCCATGTATGCCCCTTTTAATTAACGACAATCACTATTAGACTGGTTTATAGGTATGACATGTTTGTTATGCATAATACATCTAGCGACTTTGTATTAACATGATTTATTAATAATATCGATTCTCTGTGCAAAATGTTTGCCGTAAAGCGCGGCGGCAGCGGAACCCCATAGATTTTAGAAGATAGAGATCGCTGAATGCTATACAGGATGTCTCTGAAGTATATCATTATCATCATCATCATCATTTGCAGTTTGGCATTCATCATTTTGACATTATTTTTCGGCAGTACTAGTGTCCATTCTGCAGTACTAATGTGATGTCGTTATTTTACAGCTACTCCAGTTTTTAGTATACCTATGTTTAGTTCGATCCTTGTACTATATACGAGATACACTTATCTACGACGAGATGGTTAAGAAACTTTATTGATGGTAACTTTATTGGTGTATAAGACTACCAGTTATGGATCTACAGTTAATTTTCCCTCGATTTTTCCTCCACTTGACTTCAAAAGACACAAAACACACGTAATAACACGAATCAAAATGCATCATCTTCCAAAACGCAGATATTTGACATAAGTTGACACAAAATTATAACCTATAATTTGGCAAGACTTTGACAAGCCTCAAAAATCTAAAGGCGAATTCATACGCATCAGCGTCCGTTTGTCGTTTATCGTTCCGTCAAACCAACAAAATTGAAATATGATCTGTCATTTTTGAAATAAACCAATAAAACTGGTTAAAAACAACAAGAGACTACGCATGACGGATTTATATTTAAACCCATCCATAGTTGACTTAAAAAATATTAGAAACTTTTTTTAGAAAAATAAATAGATTGGTATGGACGTCATCTGCTGCTTTTCTGTCGTCGTCTGTCAAAATCTTACCTGAGAAAAAGAAAACAGAGTATAACTTAATTTTTCTGTTGATTTATTGTAGTAGAGATCCTGACCTGTGTATTAGTCCCAAATATACAGGGTGGCCCAGAAATAAGTGCAAGTATTTTAACTGGTAATATAGTTCGACCTCAGAAACACGCCTATGGGGTTTGTTTCGCGAAAAAAAAATTGAAAATTCGAAATTTTTTGAAATTTTTTTTTGGAAATTTATTTAGTTTTTAGTTAAAAAACATAATTTCTTGATAATATGGCAACGTAGGTATTAGATTAAATTTACAAGAAAGACAATCCAGAAAAAATCTAGTGGTTCTGAAAATTTTAGCAAAAAATATTTTTTTTTGGAAATTTTCAAAGTAAAATAACTCCGTTATTTTGGACTTATTTGAAAAACGATAAAGAGAAAATGTGTTTCTTTTATCGAGCTCTACCACCCCCTTAAAATATTAGCGCTCATTTCTGGGATACCCTGTATAAATTATACAGGGTGAGTGTTAAATAAGTGCAATCTGACCCCTGGAACACGACTCTGAGGTTTTTTTCGCAAAAAAAGATGTTGAAAATCGTGCATTTTTTTTAAATTTTCCTGTATATTTTAGAAAACTTTTTAAAACTGCCTGTCCACTGTCAAATTTCCCACGGTATAATTTATTAATATCTGATATTACCACAGTTTAAAGAATATATACCAGTTGGCTCACTCTAAGGAATTCTATTAGTATTCTATTATAATATTATATTCTACCGTATGATCGAATAAAAACGGCGTCAGCGATGGCTATGAAATGAAGATCGCTGTCATTTTATATGTAAATTTATATGGGAAATGTCATCGATCGTCATTTCCAAGCCAACTGGACGCCGTTTTTATTCGATCATACGGTATTAGTATATATTCTTTAAACTGTGATATTACCATGGTGATGGCTTTACTCTATTGTTACGGCACTAAAAGGGATGCAAATACAAAAAAAAAAATCGGTTGCTCTCAAATTTTTTTAAAAATAAATATATTTTTTTAAATTTTGAAACTTAAATAACTCGGTTATTTTGGACTTATTCGAAAAACTGTAAAGGAAAAATATGTTTCTTTTAGAGACAGAGATCTACCAACCCAGAAATATTTGCACTTATTTAAGATTCACCCTGTATAATAATAATAATTTTATTAAATTTCTTCGCTCTAAGATAATCGGTATTCTTCTCTCTATCTACTGCTTTTAACATCTGTGACAGCAGTACACACACAAACTCACTCCGAGAGGGAAAATGCAAGAGAGAGAACAGGCTAGACGCAGACTGTGAACATGACGGGGCTTAATATACAGTAAGGATATTTATATCTAACATTTAGAAGCAACACGAACCATTAAATTTTACAGCCCAACGCGACCATTATAACTACTGAAATAATTATTTTATAAATAATGGGGCGCATACATTTATGACGGATTTATTTTAGGGCCCTATCGGTTGCCGCGTTGCCGTTTCTTCCTTGCAAGACAAGAAAAAAGCGTCCTTCAAAAGCATAGACTTCTAGTGTTGCTGTAAACAGCTTTCGAGATGTGTCTAAATAAAAAAAAATGTTCTACAGTCAGAAAAATACTTACTCATTGAATGTCAATCGCCAACAATCAATAGACAAAAAAAGTAATAAGTACAAAATAAGTGTCTATAAGTACATAATGTCAGTAATAGTATTTTTATGTAGAGAAAAAATAAAAAAAAAATTGCTTGGTAACCACATCGTGATATTTCAGTTTGTTTTTAGATTTAGTTTAAAAAAATGCCGCTAAATATATACACACTGTTCAAAAAATGTGTCCATTATTATATTACATATTTAAATAAAACCATTTTTTCTCTCCTATCAAAACACAGACATATTAATATTAAATTGTTATTACAAATGTGCGTTTCATCACTTTCGAATATCAATAACATATTTATTTAAGTAATAAGTTTAGTCCCAGAAAAAAATACAGTTCAAGAAATATCTACTATCTAAGGCTTGATATACCGTATGATTAAAAAAAAACGGTGTCAAAGACGGCTGGGGAATGACACAATCGTTGATAATTTTGGCCAATTACCACTTTTACTTCCAAAAAATTATTTTTCTCGAATTTTAAACTACTTAGCTTGACCTTGCTAAAATTATCAACGATTGTCATTCTCCAGCTGTCTTTGACGCCGTTTTTTTTTCGACCTTATGGTATATTATTGTTATAATACACATTATCGAAAATAGCCAGTCTTCGTATAACGGAACATTAAAATAATATATATCTAAATGCTATTTAAACGTAAACGAGCTAAATTAGACTAACGTACGGCATGGAATACAGTAACGCCTTATTTCCTGTACTGGGTATCTTACAAGAAAATAATCCAACACGAAGTTGCATGCATGTCCGACAGAAAACAACAACAATAATGAGCCAGCACACACATGTATATGTTCGTTTATATACAGGGTGGTCCGAATTGTATTCATGACACTTCGGCAACATGTTCTGCAGATAAAAATATGTAAAAACGTTCGTAAAAATGTATGTCCTAAAATGTTTAGTTTCGAAGATACAGGGTGTAGAAGTTTCATTTTTATTTAAGGGTTTTTCAGATAATTTCTAAACTAACGTTAATATTTGAATGAAAATTGATGTCTGGGTGTTTTTTGACATGATAAATTCGGCTTCTGAGATTCTTCTCTGTACAAAATTTTACCTTCCTAAGGCTAATTTCACCTCTTTAAGAGATCAATTTCAGAAAATCCCTTCTAAATGTTCAATTACGCTACTTAAACGACCTCTGTGCAAAATTTCATATTCCTAGGACAAATTTTATTTTTTTTTGTATACAACATTCAATCCTTGTTTCGCCCCCTTAAAGGTTGAATTTGTAAAAAATGTCCCTTGATCCCTTAATTACGTCAAACCAAGGAGTCTCAGAACAGATTTTAACAAATTTTATGCAACCTTTCATCCCTAATCTCACCCCTTAGCGGTCGAATTTCCCAAAATGTATACTTAGTCCTCACTTATATCACTCAATGAATTTTGCCAGCCCACCAAGGGATAGAACATAATGAAAAAGCAAACGATCTAGCTAGAAAAGTACCGAACACTCCACTAACTGGACTAGAACCGTTCTGCCTCCCAAATGGAAACCATACATACTGCCATTACTCGCTGACGAGTATTTAACACGTATCAGAAGATGGTCACGCAAGGCGATTTCTTTCATGAGCTCTTCTGTGACTGAAAAGCCCGATACGTGTTGTTATCTGCCTACCGCAATCCGGATATTCAAAAATCTCATTGCTTTGTTGCCTCTTTAATTTTTGGTTGTCGCTGTTAACTGAGTTTACAATTCCTCTCCATTGAGTTCTATTGTGAGCTGCTTCCTCCCACTCATTCTGCTTTATGTTTGCGTGGAAAATGTCCTTGTACCTTTTGAGTTGTCCACCCGGCCTCCTCTTACCGTCTACAAGCTCACCGTAAAGCAGATATTTTGGTATGCGGTTTTCTTGCATTCTGCATACGTGACCAGCCCATCTTAAGCGGGAGAGACATGATGGAACCACGGGATTCTTAAGAGTTGTCTAAAGTGTCTCTGTTGCAACTTGTTCATGTGTCGGTGGTACGGTACCCAGGTTTCGCTCCCATATAACATGGTGGATTATAAGTGCTCGGTACACTGCAAGTTTCGTTTTTGTACTCAAGTCATGGTTGTAGAAAACCCTGTTTTTTAATTTCCAGAATGCTCTTGAAGCGCTGCTAATCCTATGCTGAATTTCAGAGTTAATATTGGCCTTTTCCGAAATCAAACTGCCGAGGTAACTGAATTCCGCCACGTATTCCAATAGTTCTTCTCCAATTTTTATAGCATTGTTGTGATCTTCCGGGGGAGTGCACATGATTTTAGTTTTGTCCATGTTTAGCTTAAGGCCCAAAGCCTCGTATGCCCAGGTATATGTGTTCAACATTTCTTGTAATTGTTGTAACGTGTTTGCAACTAGAGCGCAGTCATCAGCGTATTGAAGTTCTGTGATGAATTTTGTACGTGTTTTTGCCCTGAGTCTTTTTATGTTGAACAGATCGCCGCCGTCGTATCTGTATCTAATGCCTCTCTCCTGCAGTTTGCTGTCCACTGTAATGGAGAGCGCTGCCATGAATATGTTGAATAGGAGAGGCGCAACTCTCAAGAAAGGAGGACACAAATTTTCCGTTTGCAATTCTGACCATCCTGTATACGTATAGAAACTGTTTCCTACAGTACTAAAGCCGTACTTGCGGTTCGTATTACCCAGTAATATAATATTAATTAATAGTGCATCGGCGCGTGGGTGGCGAGGATCTCAGATGCCAACAATGTTCGAGCGTATTATTCATATTTAATTTATTTCCCTCGCCTTTTGTTCCAGTCCCACGCCACTGCCGCTTTCGACATATTATTTCAGGCGGACTGTGTATGATAATGTATTGAAATGCGACCCGTTTGTTCCTCTGTTGTCGTTGACGTCGCTTGGCAGACGACCGAAAACAATTTCTTTACAAAGAAACGGTAAAATATTTCTAAAATTCTGATCATTTCGTTTAACGTACTAAAGTAAAGATCAAAAATCATCATCATTCTCAGCTTATTCGATCATTTCCAATTATGGTGTAGCCTCCCTCACATATTTAGATACTCTCTTTGTAATTGAGTCCATTGGTGTCTATTGTTGGCTATACGGGCTCAAGATAATTTGTAGTTGTTAAAATTTGGAAAAATATTTTGACTTTTTTATTATATACCAGACTAGCGTGTACCAGCGACTTCGTTCGCGTCGAATTAATCATTTGTAGTGGTGATGATAAAGCAAAGCAAGAATTTCTATTAACATACAAACTGGATGAAATTTTCTCACATTTATGTCAGCATGAGAAAAAAACAATATGGCGATATTATTATATAACTTGGTAATATTTGAGGGGTATATAGTTTCATCTCGTTGGAATTTGACTTTCGAAAAATCCGTTTGCCAAAAATAAGCTTTTTACGTCAAGCAGTTTAAGCAGAATCTTGGTTAAGAAATTACCCAACTTTTTGGAACACCCTGTATGATTTTTTAAAAAATTTCAAAATATGTAAAAAAAACAAATAAATTATGCTTGTTCTAGCGTTTTCCCGAAAGACTAACCGTTTTTTAAATAAATAACAAATATTGTAATATTTGAGGGGCGTTTTCACCCTCTTGGAATTTGAGATTTGAGAAACCCCTCCTTATCGAACCTCTACACCCCACAGTCAATCCGTTTGCTAAAAATCAGCTTTAAACGTCAAGCAGTTTAAGCAGAATCGTGATTACTCAATGGCCATATTTTATGAAACACCCTGTATAAATTTATAAAAAATCTTAAAATATATAAAACAATAAAATAAAATATACGTGTTTAAGAGTTTTTCCGAAAAACTCACCGGTTTTTAAATAAAAAATATTTTAATATTTGACGAATAGTTTCACCCCCTTAGAATTCGAGTTTCGAAAAATCCCTTCTTATCGAACCTCTACACCCTAAAGTCAATCTGTTTTCCAAAAATCAGCTTTTTACGTCAAGCGCTTTAGGCAGGATCGTGATTAATCAATGACCAGATTTTTCGAAACACCCTGTATACATTTTTAAAAAATCTTAAAATATGTAAAAAAACAAAATGAAATATACTTGTTTAAGCGTTTTTTCGGAAACTTAACCGTTTTTTAAATAAAAAATATTGTAATATTTGAGGGGTGGTTTCACCCTCTTGGAACTGGAGTTTCGAAAAATCCCTTCTTATCGAACCTCTACACCCTAAAGTCAATCTGTTTTCCAAAAATCAGCTTTTTACGACAAGCGCTTTAAGCAGGATCGTGTTTAATCAATGACCAGATTTTTCGAAACACCCTGTATACATTTTTAAAAAATCTTAAAATATGTAAAAAACAAAATGAAATATACCTGTTTAAGCGTTTTTTCGGAAACTTAACCGTTTTTTAAATAAAAAATATTGTAATATTTGAGGGGTGGTTTCACCCTCTTAGAACTGGAGTTTCGAAAAATCCCTTCTAATCGAACCTCTACACTCTAGAATCAACCTGAATGCTAAAATTGAGCTTCTTACGTTGAGTGGTTTGAGCAGGATCGTGATTAATGTGTATGTAAGTCACTTAAGGATTTTAAATATCAGTATAGATTATTTTTTTGGTCACTCCCGGCCCGGAGCGAAAAAAATCGGAACGGCTCCGGATTTTTTTTTTAATTTGTTCGCCTCGTCGACGGAATTAGTTGATTAGCGCTACGATTTGCTTAATCGAATTTGGAGGAGCGCGAAAACGGGCGTAAAAAAGGCGGCTCCGGGCGCCCGGACTTTTTACCGGTGTCCCAAAAACACCCCTCGCCGCCCTCGAACGCGTCGTCGACGACTCGTTTCGCGTCGAAACAATTGCAACGGCAATACCCGCCGGACTAATCCGGTTAGCACAGATTGGGAGCGGAGTTACGTTAAACAACGGAGCAAAAATTCCGGGAAACAATTTAACGATTACATTATATAAAATGCCTGCTAAAAAAATACTTTTAACTAGTAGGATTTGGACCCCTTATTGATGATATGCCCTTAATGAAACTCGAAAACATATTTTTATATATATAAGACGACGCGCCGCCTCTGAACGCTGAAGTTATCAGCAAATTTTTGCAGCCAATTTCAGGAATAATAATTGTATAGCTAACCAAGATCCCAGGCGTTGGCCGTCGATGCCGCCTGACTTAGTGCCCATGGATCTAATGCTATGGATATATTTGCGGAAGAATAAAGGTTCCTTATTCTTCCGTATAATCTAGACAATAATTAGAAATACTTAGCAGTTATGAGAGGGTACCTTTCACCCCCACTGAGTTAATGAATTCCGCGATGAATGTTCAAAAACGGTCCCGTCTGTCCATAGCAGAAGACAGTCGATATGTCGAACACCTGTAGCAAAATCTCATGTCTTGGTTTGCTATTTATTTTGTTTTTTTTTTTGTGTTGATATTGGTTAAATATATTTTAAATTGTTTTAAAATTCTGCATCTCTCATAGCAAATATTATTTTTTAATAACGTTTTAATTGATGCTCACAGCTAGATTTTTTTTGCATTACAGCCGGTGCCGTTCAAAGCCTACTTATTTACAGTGGGCGAATTTTTATATACTCTATATCTCGAAGAGGAATCGAGCAAAATATCAAGTGTGTTATATTTTTGGAGAGGTAATTTTAAATTCTTTTCAATAAATTAAAAATATACAGGGTGCCCCATATAAAAAATCAAATTTTCTGTTGATAAACCGTTAAATTCTACGTAAAAAGTAAAAAGGTGATTTGGAAATGTTTTCATAAAAATACAAAATTTGTTAAAAATGCGATTTGTTAAAAATGCATATTTTTGAAAAACACCCCGTAACTCCGAAACGGTAACAGATATCGATATGCGGGCTTCGCCATCATGTTTTTGACAAAAGTTGAGCTCCAGACACCGATATTAGTTTTTGTCTATCTCCTATAGAAAAGGGTGTTTCCATTTAAAAACGTCGAATTTGACCCACCCTGTACATCACTGTAAAACTAACAGGGTAGACAATGTTTTGACACATATAGGGACATAATATCTTTAAATATTATCCAAGTTTCGCAAGCGCAGTACAAGAAACCAGATCGCGACTCCTTTGCAACAAAGTATCGCCATTATTAATTATTATAGTTCGGTCGTAACGACTAAGCGTCGCCTCTATTACGCCATATATAGTCGAAATTATTTTGCATATTATTTCCGGTTTAGTTTCTGAGCGCGCGAGCGAGCGAGCCAGCGCGAATTAATGTCTTTGTTTACGAGCGAGATTAGCGGTTAGGGGGTGGGGGGTGGTAGGAGCAGAGGGGTGGTGGGAGTGAGGATTTTAGAGCCTTAGACGGAGATAATGTTATTGCCGGGCGTTTAAAAGTTACGAGGACGAGACGGTTTGTTAAACCGGGCTTAAATAACCGTAAAATTGTCACACATTGTTGTCGACGTGGTTTAATAAATCCGTATTGAAGGAAGATCGAGGAAAAATGGAGTAATACCCGTTAAAATGTTGATTTATAAAAATGTCTTAGATGTCTAGTAAAATTGGGTGTGGCTGGATGACGGTATTTGAATTATATGTCATCAAACAGTCCCAGGGCTTTGAGAAAAGCCAATATCTGAAACGGTTTTACAGAGGTTAGTTCTTCATTTCCGATATCAGTCGTACCAAAGTTTGTGGCACGAATGATGACGATGAGGTGTTCTTGTATTTCCCTATTTCCCCACAGAATCTGCATTCGCCGTTGTTTCTTAGCTTCAATCTACTGAGGTGTTCATTGAGGAGACAGTGTCCTGTTAAAAACCCAGTAACAATCCGAAGATTATTCTTACTTAAATGAAGAAAAATCTTCGATTTTTCACGGTCCTCGGTCCTGAGAAATTTCTGCGAGCGAGCTTTATTAAGGACATCTCTGTCCTAAAAGTTTCTCTAATAATTCCTCTATCACTGAATCATATTTTTGGTCTTTTGTACAATTAGGTTAGTGCCTTTATTAATGAACCAGGCAAGAGAACTGACAAAGAATATAAATTAAACACCCTGTATGTTTGTGGCATTCCAATTGTTAATTATCCAAACCTAATTTTTTCCAAAAATTGTAAAAAAATGAGTTTTAAATGAAATTCTATACTAATAATGTTTATTCTTTATTTTTAGGTAAGTTCGAGAACAACTAAACTTAACTTTACATTGAAACGGTAGCTTTTGCATGGGGTAAGTCTTTTTTCTCCAAACCTTCTCATTATTTTATTTCTTAGAATTTTGCAAGGAGATTAGGATGTATATTTTTTATTATTTATTATTTTTTCGTAAGTATAATATTCAAACATATTTAAACTCCTAATATTCAATTTCTTATTACTTGCCTTACGTGTAAGAATGCTCATGAAACTGTTTTTCTATTTTAGTAAGTAATCCAGTGATTGTGTAGAATTATTATTTTTTATATTTTTGTTCAATGAAGTTGAAGAACGTTATAATCTAAAAATAATTATAAAAAATTGTTATCTACTTCGGAATACTACTTTGGACTTTACAAATATAAAGGTTTCTGAGATTATGACGCTGTAGATTATAAGAAATAAACTTTTAGTCACGTGACTAAGCTTGACCGGCACAGCGTTGCCCAATTTTACATATTTTCATTGAATCAAAATATTTTAGGAAACAAAAATAAATTAATTATAAATATATAAACAGTTATTATCTACATCTCCAAAATTCACCACCTTAACAGCACTTAAGGGACAAAAAGGGTCAATACTACCGCTTTCCCGTTCAAAATATTCTAATAAGGTTGCGATGAGTTTTTTGCAACGGCTATTAAGCTGTCTGGTACACTTTGCGCTAGAAGAGGTTCTAAAAAGACCAAACCAAAACTCGTAATACAAAACTAAAGTGTCAAAACGAATAACCATGTCACGAAATAGATTAAAAAATGTGGCTACTTGACATTTTTTACAGCAGGGAAATTTAAATTCCAGTTAGTCAGCCGGCGCGGAAGTCGTCCATGGTTGGCAACAATGAAGTTTAATTGGTATCAAATAGAAGTAGTATTATCTCCAATAATCCAGTTGAGGTCAGCTTATGACCAGAAAAAATCCCGAAACGTGACAGTTACGGGTTACGGGTTAGTTATGTTATTACTCCAACTCCAGTTCCGTTTTTCATCTACCTCACGCGTCCACTCTCACCCCGTCTTCCTCTAATCTCGTCCTTTATCACCCGACCTTCCTCTATCTCACCACCGTCGATAATTAGCCTCGAAACCGCACCACTCCAGGTGGAAACAATAATTCCTGCTTCCCCTCTTTGCCTCTCTCTCTCTTGTTTCCCCTATTCCCCAAGTCCTAGGCAGCACTATAATAATAGCAAGAGAGCCAGCTACACATAGATGGAGAAACACAGACCTACCTCCTCCTCCACCACCTCCTCCAATTGGAGATCCGACTTTATTGGTCAGAATTGACGCGACCATGCTTTCCAATTAAATCTAATTATGAAACAGGAGGACGCGGACGGGAGATAGAGGCACCGTTGCAGGACGTAGAGGGAGATAGAGCAGGGCAGAGGCACCGTTGCAATCCAATACACATTAATTAGCTATTTAATTAATTAGATGATAGTGATTACCTTGGCCGAGGCTCTATATAGGGCTACTGGAGATGATGGCCGATGCCTAGCCAGGCCTGGCATAGATTCTAATTTTATTTTATTAAAGGGATTGGGGGTGGGAGGGTTAGATCGGTATTGGGGTGCGTAGGGGGTGAATGTGTGTGTGTGGAGTGTCGGGAATTGGATTAGGATGAGAGTCGGATCGATTATTCGTATAGGGGATGGGGGATTTGTGTTCTTGTATGTTTCGCTGTTTGGTTTTGGTGTTTCTAGTATTGCGAGGTATCGAAAAAATGTTGAACAAATTAAGTATTTCTTAAGCTAAGTCTATTTTTATGATTTTTTTAGCTAATGGTAAATGAGAAAGTGGCTTTAGTTTTGCTTTAGTTGCAGCATTATAAAGTTTTAATACCGATATGTGTTGCAGATGTTAAAAAAAAACTTAAAAACTAAACTACACAATTATGTACCTAGTACAATATTTAAATATCAAAATCGCAATCGCAGTTTCAATTGGAGAATCGTAGTGTAAAACTTGGAAAATAAGTTTGTTATAATAATGCTTTTATTAATTCACTATTCTAATAAAGAATATGCTTTCCTTCAGAAACTCTCTATTTATTTATCTAGTAATGCTAAAACACTCTATTTGAAAGTCGATTAGAGAAAAGAGTATGATTCATTGGCAAGTGATGTAAATATTTGTGATCAGGTAAAATTGTGATGTAAGAGGACGCTTAGCTTACCGGCGCGCGGCAGGTCAGTCAGTAGTTGATCGGCCAGTCGGCTGTGTAGTGTTGTGTTTTGTCACAGAGCCGACAAATGGGGGTTGCGAGTCTTTTGACTAACATAGTTGTCGTTTGACTGTAAGCCAACGGGGTCGTTTGACCACAGGAAGAAAACCTCTTGTGACGTCCTGCCTTCGAGTTGGTCTTGAGAGTTTGACGTCTCCATAATGTCTTTTCGATTGACGATACGGCGTTGGGATAGTGAGCTACCCAATTAGCTTATTCGATTGGGATGCGAATCTGTTTAGCGGCAGAATTGCGTCCGGGGGAAGCCCCTATACTATTTCAGGTGACACTAGCTAGTTGTTGAAGATCATTAACCAATAGGTCCGAATAATATTTGAATTAGATGGAAGATATAGAATGGGATATATTGAATAAAATGTCAGTAGTGATGTCAGTGGCTAGGGGGCAGAGTACCCCCGGGTGAGTCTTACTATTTAACTATCAATTTTATCCAGATCAGTAAATGTTTGTTTTGTTATTTTCATGTACAATGAGAAAGTGCTTGCCAATGACCAACTAAATGGATATTTGAGGTGAATTTGCATTGTGAGACCCGGTTGAGTAAGCCCCAAAAATAGCGATTTTACAGTAGTTTTGCTCATCTCTAGTGATTAACTCTCCTCCTAGAGATTCTACATTCTCTACGAATGTAAAGACTTGAAAAACGCGGCGAGGATCGATTTCGGTTAAAATTCCTTCACTCTAGTATATCGATTAACTCTCGGGCCGACATGGGACGGTAATTTGTGCGACGGACGCACGTGCGTTAATCGGTAAAAACACGTCGTCCATTTACGAGGACGACAACCACAGAGCGAGAGCGAAAGAGAGAGCTAGCCGGCAGCAGCCAGCAGGCACACGCAACAACAAAACGAACGAAATCGTTGGAAAAACGGCACGCGCCCCAGTCACGCCGCATCCATGAATGAATCCGCCGTCTCTGTCCCACTCGTTTCACTCGCCTCGCGCTCTTTTTGTCCTGCCGGTCCCATTCAAAAACCTTTTCTGGCTGTTTGGAACGTTAGTTTGGTGTTCTCTTTCGGCGATGAATTGCCGATGGAAAACAGCTTTTTGACTATGTTTATACGTCAAATGATTAGCAGGAGTGATCTTGTAGATTGCATGATCTATTTTGTCCCCTTTTCTTGTGTTATAAAAACCGGGTTCAATTTCCTGTTTTACAATGTACCGTTTGTGTCGGGGAAGGGATCATAGTTTCATAGTTGTCGATTTTCGAAAGAAATCAGTACATGTATATTATTTCGTATATTTTTCATTTTGTTGATTTTATGCAAAGCACTGTTCATTAAAATGTCGTATCCTATGTTATAGGGCTTGTTTCTCTCTACAATTTCCTGTCTCACAATGTACCGTTTGTGTCGGGGAAGGGATCATAGTTTCATAGTTGTCGATTTTGGAAAGAAATCAGTACATGTATATTATTTCGTATATTTTTCATTTTATTGATTTTATGGAAAGCACTGTTCATTAAAATGTTGTATCCTATGTTATAGGGCTTGTTTATCTCTACAATTTCCTGTCTCACAATGTACCGTTTGTGTCGGGGAAGGGATCAGGAGTTCCTGTCGTTAATGAGTTCCTCCTGTCTCACAAAATACCGTTTGTGTCCGGGAAGGGTTTATAGTTCCATAGTTGTTGATTTTCAAAAGAAATCAGAACATGTATATTATTTCGTATATTTTTCATTTTATTGATTTTATGGAAAGCAATGTTCATGTTGATAGCTTTTTAAAATAATATAGCGAGTTGCTGATGCTTCAAAAATAGGAATTTCAGCAGTCCAAAGGATTGGAACTAAAAGGATCGTAAGTATCAATGAAGAGTTCAAGAAAAAAATAATAAATCCCGAAAAAAGCGCAACTCGCTCAATCAATAATATAGGAACATACTTTTTTTTTAAACAATATGAACTGATCTCTGAAACACCCTATAACTCATATTTGACAAATAATTATTACGTAACGTTGAGCAATGGCTGAAAAGTCTTTACAAATTTTTAACGCTCAGAAACAAAGCTTCCAGACACTAGTACAAACTTAAACTAAGAATAATCAAATTATTTGTATTTATAACCATAGTATTATTCAAAAAAACAGCCTGAAGATCGAAAATAAAACAAGCTGCAAAGCCAATGTCTGAGCCAAGTATAACTCTCCTCTTTCTCCTCTTATTCTTCTCCATCCTCCCCCAAAATCTCCAAAGACCCAGGAATTGATTTACCGCGGCCTACCCGAAGGCCATTGCCTTCCAAAACACCCCACACCGTCGCCAGTTCTCCTTCAACTTCCATCTTTTCCTTTAAAACCCCCACATTATTCCCCAAACCTTTCGATTTTCTCGCCGATCCGACAACGGCGCCTCGCAGGAGCAGCGTCGCAAAAAGAAGACGGACGGAGCAAAACAAGAAAACGTCGACGATGCGATGGGACGTGTCCTCGTCGCAGCAGCCGTCTGCGATCAGCTGATGACTGGAGGTCTGAGTGCGTGTTGTCGTAAGAGAGAGGGTGGCGGAGATGACAGCAGCAAGAGAAAAGAGGGTTAGAGTGGGAGAGGAGAGAGGGGGGTGGGTGACCTTGCACCGAACGGTACGGATCGCTCCTGACGCACGCGGCGTTGCCGGGTCGTTTGTGTTTTCCGGGGTTTTTAAGGAGAAGTCGGAACAATGTTTTCCGAAGATGTTCTTTATTTTGTTTGATGTAATTCTGTTAGAAATCCAACAAGTCTTGTGTCTTGTCTTTCTCGTTGAAATTTACGGATGTTATTATAAAGTCCCTCCTACACATAACATTTTACCTGCTCAGTCAAACCGTATCAAATAAAACCTTATGTGTAGACGAAAAAACGGTCTGTTTTACTTGAACTGAATTAAGACATCATTCCGGTCTAGGGAACTGATGATGAACTGATGTAATCGTTTTGCCTACTGAAAAATAATATGTATATATATGAGAATTCAGAGAATGATCTTAGATATTATGTAACAAGATTGATCGGTTGGGAGAAACACTACGTTTGTAATAAGTAATTGTTAATTAAGAGCTTGTAATAGTTAAGAACAGGCGATTGAGAATTTCGGATTGCTCTGCTATGTAATCCTGAGTACTGCGATTGAATAAGGAGTAGTAGATAGGCAACCTATATCCGGCGGCAAAATCCCATGCTTTTTCTTATGAAGGTCCATTCTGTCTTTTTTGTACCCAAAGTGGTGGGGGTAAATTCTCAGGCTCATTACGCTACTGGGATCCTTGAGAGACTCTTTCAAGTCTCTCTCTCTCTCTCTCTCTCTTTGCCGCCGGACATAGGTTGCCTATCTACTAGGAGTTATAAAATAAATCCAGTGCTTTATTTGAAAAATACGTATCACATTCTGACATCAGAAGTAGGATCGACCTACTAAATGTATCACAAAACTTTTAAAAGATGCCAATACGTCATGTTATGTGCGAATCTATAAGTGCTGGAAGGTGATAAAACCATAACGCAACAAGTCCGGCAGTGTTAGTGAATAAAAATAATGATAGTACTTACACAGGAAAATTTGGAAATTCACTATTACGCAAAACTGACAGGTAAAACCTTATGAGTAGGCCGACCTTAATATGTCATTGATCTGATGGAACTTTTTCGAAAATAAATCGATTTATATTCAGATATTCTTTTGTTTTTGTTACTTCGAGGACGTTGACATTTTTTCCGTGAATTTTGTCTCGGTCGTGTAGAACTAGTACGCTTAACTTTTGTTTATACTCATTTTTTTCAATCACAATGGCGACATATTAAAATATTAACATTTTTTTGATATATAATTCATTAACAGACAATTTAAGTATCTTTGTTTTTTAATGTAACCAGTTTATATATAACTGGATACTATAGGCAACTTTTTAATAAACATTACGTGTTTACGATATTTTTTCCGTGCTGTTCAACTTTCACCTTTTGGCTCTTGATGTTTTGGTGGTATTGATCCCAACTTCCTTGAAATATACTATAGAAAACGTTTCCTATATACGATGAACGAAAACGTTACGTGTATGATACGATACGTGCCGTATAGTGTGAATTAGTTACTATTAAAAAACTCTAAATATCATTTTTCGTGTCATTGTATGACAATGAGGCTTTAAGACGGACGATCGTTCTGAGAACTGATGTCAATTTTCTAGATATATAGACTTCGGCCTTCCCTTTTACCTGTCCATTTTAACTGACCGGTAAAATGTTACGTATAGACAAGGCTTTACGTTGAAAAATCTCTCTTAATTTCTCATAAATCGAACTTTATCTCTCTATATTACCCTTCCTCTGTTCCTAATGCCTTTTGTTTTGGTTTTATCTACTTCCCGGGAATATCAACAGGAGTCACATTAGCCTAGGTCGTTGATGGCAGCAGGGAACGAAGACGCACGCAGGAATTGGGGAGGGGGGTTAGTTTTAGGGGATTTGGGGTGAATCGTAGTCATGAGGGTGAGGTAAAGGGAGTGTTACAGGGTCTGTCCGATCGTCGACCTCGTAGAAATCCTTTCTTTTTGGGGGGAAGGTTTGTTTTGGAGAATTTACACACCCTTCCACGGTTGGTTGGAGACTGTATGATGAGTTATAACTCAATAAAGGGAGAAACAATAGATCTATAAGGTCGCGATGATTAAGTCCTCCCCTCTCATGCAATCTACAATCTAATTATATCAAGGAAAGTATGATTTTCTATGAACTTTATAGAATTTCCATACGTGTTTATGAATTTTTAAACGAAGAATAATTAATTTTCGATGGTCTACAGTGTAAACGACCGGCAAAAACAAACACGCGCTATAACGCAAACACTGACGAGAGCCTTTCCCACAAGTTTATCGGAAAATCGATTAAGAAAAAACAACATAACTTAACGAAAATAGAAAAAATAATGGTTTGTTATTCTTTCATTTCCAATTCAATTAAGTTCGAAACGAATTCACTCTCTCTCTCTCTCTTTCTCTCTCTCACTCGCAAGAAAAAATAAATTAAAATAAAGTGTTATATGACCCGCTAGACGTTGGCCTTAATAAATATTTATAAGTGTACGTTATTAAAAACGTCAGACACTTCAACATAATCCTATTAAATATATTTATTGCCCTCGTTTTTTATTTCTTCTGTATTTCTCTTCGTTTTTCATTTTCTTCACAATGTCGTTACGTCTCGGTTTCGATTCTATATATACGGGGAGAGTCTTAAATAAGTGCACGTATTTTCGTATCTCGATAAAAAAAACATACCGTAATCGCAAAACATTTTCCTATGCTCGTCATTAATCATATCGAAATTGACAATCTATACTTATATACCTATAAAATCCTTAAGTGACTGACATACTGATTAATCACGATTTTGCTCAAACCATTTAACGTAAGAAGCTCAATTTTGGCACACAGGTTGATTCTAGGGTGTAGAGATTCGATAAGAAGGGATTTTTCGAAATTCCATTTCCAAGAGGGTGAAACCACCCCTCAAATATTACAATATTTTTTATTTAAAAAACGGTCAACTTTCCGAAAAAACGCTTAAACACGTATATTTTATTTTGTTTTTTTACATATTTTAAGATTTTTTAAAAATGTATACAGGGTGTTTCGAAAAATCTGGTCATTGATTAATCACGATCCTGCTTAAAGCGCTTGACGTAAAAAGCTGATTTTTGGAAAACAGATTGACTTTAGGGTGTAGAGGTACGATAAGGAGGGATTTTTTGAAACTCGAATTCTAAGGGGGTGAAACTAACCCTCAAATATTAAAATATTTTTTATTTAAAAACCGGTGAGTTTTTCGGAAAAACTCTTAAACACGTTTATTTTATTTTGTTGTTTTACATATTTTAAGATTTTTTATAAATTTATACAGGGTGTTTCATAAAATATGACCATTGAGTAATTACGATTCTGCTTAAACTGCTTGACGTAAAAAGCTTATTTTTGGCAAACGGATTTTTCGAAAGTCAAATTCCAACTAGATGAAATTACCCCTCATATATTACCAAGTTATATAATAATATCGCCATATTGTTTCTTCTCATGCTGACATAAATGTGAGAAAATTTTATCCAGTTTGTATGTTAATGGAAATTCTTGCTTTGCTTTATCATCACCATTACAAATGATTAATTCGACGCGAACGAAGTCGCCGGTACACGCTAGTAAAATAATAAATTTTGGCAAACATGTTTAAATTTGTTGTCTAATTTAAGATACCGAGCAGCTCTTCATTTTCCTTTATAGAGCAAAAATGATTGTTTAACAGATATTTTATTTAGATTAAAGCTGCAAAAATTAATTTAAAGCGTCTTTTTTTATCGCCATGTTCACCAACGTTGTCGTTTATTATTTGACACTTATCATAATGTCAGTCATTTTTTTGTATAATATCGTGTTGTTGTCGAATCTTTGGTAGTTCCTTTTTTGCCGATTTTCATAGTATTTAAAAAAACAGTTCCTTTAAGAACTAAATTTTCGGGTTTTTCTATTGCATATCTTGAAATTGTGTGTTGAAAATATGCCGAAGCATTTAAACAGTCGAAGCAAAGAGCTTGTAGCTTTCCTGATAAACTATTTTAGGAAAACGTCGCAATAAAGAACATTTTGACGTTTTCACTTATCACACAAACAAATTATATTTTAAATTTCAATGTAGTCATTTCCGACGAAACAGGAAGAGACTGAAAACAATTGAATACATCAATCAATCCTAATTTATGTCATATACTAACATACCAAATCTGTTTTTTTTTTATCTGAAAAAATAAAAAAGTTATCGGGGGTGAGCCACTTTTTAGACGCACCCAGTATACGGTACATGTACTTAATTATGCGACGCCCTGTATAGTAATGTTGCGATTTAGAAAATTTAGAGCAAATATATAAATATTTACAAAATCAAGTTAATACCTCCCTGAATTTTTAAAATAAAAATAAAAACCCGAAGATATTAAATTTCCAGATTTTAATTTTAGGAAAATTTAAGATTAAAATATTATTATTTTTAAACGTTTTTTTTTCTCTGTTTCTCTTTCCGAGTCCGCCGTTAAATAAACTAAAAAAAGAGAGAAAAACGAGAGGAGGTGGATAGAGGCCGGGGAAAAAATAAATAAAATAACATTTAATTTTAATAAGCTCCTCGGGCGCGCAGGAATTGATTTTTAAATTAAATTTATCTCTAGATTGCTTTTTACTATTTCTTCCGACGTCCCCTCGGAAATAAAATATTCTATTAAAATTATATCTCTCTTATTCCCCGCTCGCTTATTGCGAGAATATTTTTAATATTTAATTTTGGCCGGGAGAGAAAAAAAAATATTCTCCACCGACGTTTTTATTTAAATAAGACAGGGATTATTTTGTTCCAGATTTTTTTTAATCGATTTTAATTCAAATACAGGTGTTTTTACAATCTTCTGTTCGTAAAGACATGTATAAGGCCCTGTCTACACGTAACGTTTTGTCTGTCAGATAAGACAGATAAAAAATTAGGACCTCTATATATATTTATTTCTTTTCAACATCAAAAACTTTGGTTTAGTTATGGTATGTGTGAAATAAGACGTATTGAAAGATAAAAATTGACGCCGGGAGGCACGTATAGCCGCCCATACTAAAATATGTTAACAAAAGTTGATAGGCATTTCTTTTAGTTTCAAAGTAAAGGAATTTTTCCAATTCTTTTTATCTCAAAAACTGCGACTTTGACTGATTTTGATGTTATTACAAATTTTGTTGCAAATATTATTCCTAATCTTAAATTGAAAACCGCGTTTCGTTAGCTACTGTAATTTTGGAGTTACGATTTTTTAAAATTTTTAACCCCTCCCATACCCCCTTACCAACACCCACCTCCACCAAAAACTAATGGCCAGATTCTCGGGTGCAACAGTATTTTTGTGCCAAATTTGGTTAAAATCGGTTTAGCGGTTTTTGAGTTATCGTGTTACAGATAGACGGACAGACAGACAGAGAAACATGAAAATATTTTGTATTTAGGTCATTTATGACCCAAATAACTCATTTTGAGTGAAATTAAAAAAACTTTTTTTCCGATCTTAATAGCCTACCATACCTGTTGGTATGGTCGGCTAAAAATGTATCTATTAATTTTTTGTTAAATGTTAAAATCTTTCGAATTTTGACTTTTTGATAGCAACATTGCTTTAAACCGAGGCATCCTTAATTAAACACTGTTAAAGTGAAAAAATTGTTGTAGGAAAAACAATAAATACTCCTTCTACATATTTTAACAATTTTAATGGCCAAAACTGCCAGAAACCTTCATATTATTTTATCTTCTTTTTAGATAAAAATCCTTCATATTGAAGGATATTCTTCAATTCTGACAAAACTCGGGCCACAATAGATCTTATAATAATAACTTCCTCCATTCCATAATAATCTACAATCTACAATGTTGCCGATGTTTCTTCTTAATTCAATGAATCCTTAAAATCCCAACTAAATCGTGCTGTTGGCAACTGCGCACCAAGACCCTCCGGACGATATTTATTATTTTAATTGACATGCAAAGCCATTTTCCATTATCTAAATATATTTCCCTTTATTTTTCTTCTTCTCTCCGTCTCTACAAATATTTAATAAGGCCATACAGACTTAATTGTACGGGACTGCGACGAGCGTATTCTTAGAATATTAAATTAAAATTTAATTCCTATTCATTCGTTTCGGAATATCTATCAGAATTTTTAAACGGGATGCATACAGAAACGGAATGGATAATTAATAGTTTTCATTTGTAAAATGCAAAATGGAGAGTAACCCCCTTTCCCCCCATTTTGTTCCATATTTTATAAGCAACGATTTTCTTATTAGCTGCAATACGGCATTAAATTGAAATGTAAACTCTAACAATGTCTTATAAATATTAGTATTTTATTACTTTACTATATTCAAGTGTCATTTTGTAATATTATATTTTTATAACTTACTTACTGAGGAGTATTTGACACGCATCAGAAGAAAAAAACAAGGCGTTTTCTTTCATGAAATTTTCTGTCACTGAAAAGCCCGATACGTGATGTTATCTCTCTTCCGCACTCCGGACATTCAAAAATCTTATTACTTTGTTGCCTCTTTACTTTTTCTTTTTGGTTGTCGTTGATAACTGAGTTTACAATTCCTCTCCATTGCGTTCTATTGTGCACTGCTTTCTCCCACTGATTCTGTATGCTTATCCTCTTTAAGTTTTCATGGAAAATGTCCTTGTCCCTTTTGAGTTGTCCACCCGGTTGACCTTCTCTTACCTTCTACAAGCTCACCCTAAAGAAGAGATTTCGGTAGGTAGTTCAGTCATTGGGGATTTTTGCTTGGAAAAAAGTCCGGAAGTTTTGCAACTTTGCAGGTTTATAGGGTTTGGGGTCCCTAACTAAAATCCATAAAATTTACATTTCCAGACTTGCCGCCGGCGCGGCGCCGCCATCTTGCCAAGATGGCGCCCAAAATCGGTATTTTGTGAATATCTCGAAAACTATGCGTTTTTCGCGAAAATTTGAGGGGAGCAAAATTAAAGAGAATAAAATTTCCTATAAAAAAAGGTTTTATGAAAATATTTGCTAAAGTCAACCGTTTAGGCACAAAATCCCTGGAAATTTTACAATTTTGCGTAAAATATGATATATTACGTATATAGTCGATTTTCCGAAATCAAATGTCGATTAGGGTTCACTAAAACTAGTTTTAGTTTCTTCAATTTTGTCATAAAACAGTGGCGTATCATTAATTCGCTCATTAATTTATGAATAACTAATTTTAATAATTGAAAATATGTACTTGTTTCCTACACCACCCAAGAGATAAAGTATACGGCGTTTTTATTTTAACGTGGTCTCCCCGGAGGCCTGCTCCACTAGATAAATTAAAAACTTTAACTTATCTGCACAAGCCCGACGGATCTGGCTCATTGATCTCAAAGTCGATCGTGTCTGCTGTGCTGAGCTCATCAGCTCTCAATACGTCCAACTCTTCATCTTCAGCCGCCAGAGGGATATCTACAGGCAAGTCCAACTCCTCTTCATCGGATTCGTCGAGTGACACTTCAGTGACGTTGTCACAGGATTTCCCATTGCAGTATGCACAAATCATTGAACATTTTAATCCTGCTTTTCTGCATCCGCAGGCTTTACCATAGTTGTTGGTTTTGCATTTACAGGATGAAAATGCCAATAGGGATTTTGGAGCTAGATCTCTCAACATTGTGACTGGACTAATGCCTGTTTTTGTTTTCTTCCAACCCCATTCTTCGGCATCTTTGGTACAACCAGACCAATGCTGAATCTGGTGGTAAGTTCGCAATGAATGCTGGCCAGCACGACAACTAATTGTTCACAAATTAATGAACGAATTAATCATACGTCACTGTTTTATGACAAAATTGAAGAAACTAAACTAAAACTAGTTTTAGTGAACCCTAATCGACATTTGATTTCGGAAAATCGACTATACATAATATATCATTTTTTGCAAAATTGTAAAATTTCCAGGGATTTTGTGCTTAAACGGTTGACTTTAGAGAAAATTTTTATAAAACCTTTTTTATAGGAAATTTTATTCTCTTTAATTTTGCTCTCCTCAAATTTTCGCGAAAAACGCATAGTTTTTGAGATATTCACAAAATACCGATTTTGAACGCCATCTTGGCGAGATGGCGGCGCCGGCGGCAAGTCTGGAGATGTGCATTTTATGGATTTTAAGTTAGGGACCCCAAAACCTATAAACCTACAAAGTCTCAAAACTTCCGGACTTTTTTCCAAGCAGGCCCCTTTTTTGATCCCCAATGACTGAACTAAGGCGGTTTTCTTGCATCCTGCAAGTGGCCAGCCCATCTTTAGCGCGATTTAGTAATGACGACTTCAGCGCTCTCGCAGGTAGCTTTTTCAAGGACTGACAGGTTTGAGACATGGTGATACCATTTGATTCTTAACAGTTGTCTAAGGTGTCTCTGTTGCAACTTGTTTAATGCGTACATGTGCCGGCGGTACGGCACCCAGGTTTCCCTTCCATATGACATGGTGGAGATTATTATTGCTCGGTACACTGCAAGTTTCGTTTTTATGCTCAAATGATGATTGTAGAAAACCCTGTCTTTCAATTTCCAGAATGCTCTTGAGGCGCTGCTAATTCTGTGCCGAATTTCAGAGTCGATATTGGCCTTTTCCGAAATCAAACTGCCGAGGTAATTGAATTCCGCCAGATATTCCAGTAGTTCTTTTCCGATTTTTATAGCACTGTTATAATTTTCCGAGAGAGTGCACATGATTTTAGTTTTATCGATGTTCAGCTTAAGATCCAAAGCCTCGTATGTCCAGGTATTTTAGTTAGGTCTTAGTTTGACAAACTTGGAGTATATATAAGTAGATTAAGAGCAATCATATATACATTTTTTTTCCTCCGAATTTTGACCTACTTTCCATTAATCGACCGTTGCAAAATTGGCATTTTATTATATTTAAACGGTTTAAACGCAAGTTAACTCGTCAAATTTATATTAAATAAATCCGACGAAATAACGGTTTTATTGGTTCCTCCCCCTCACACCCCTGCGCCTCCTCGCGCGACCCCTCACACCAATTATTTTCCGCCGCCCGCGCGATCGTGCGTCCGGCACGAATTTTACACATATTTAATGGTCGATTTATTTATTTTTATTTGCCATTCGCACTTTTATTGTTTAAATAATGATCGCGGCTAATAAGTTCCGCTTGTGGATCGGCCCCCCTTTGCGTTCTCTGTGTTTAATTCGGTTTGGCACTCGATTTGTTTTACGAAATCAACCGATTTTGGTTTATTACGTTTGATATTTTAATTTTAATTACGTGGAATTTTTGTTATGGATTTGCTGAAGATTTTTTCTCTCCAAAAAATCTTTTATGGATATTTCGCCACTGCTCTGCAAGAACATCTACAAAATAAAATAGTTATTTTTTGGAAACACTTCTGCGTTAAACCTAAACGGACGATGCTTGTCAGAAGGTATGTTTACAGTAATACAAATTTGCCTAACAAAGAAAAAAATGCTTAGCGTTTCGGAAAGTTATCTCTTTCCGTCGTCGGAAGCAAAAAAAATCAAGGAATAAAGAAAAAAAAACTATTTAGAATATTTAAATTCAAATATTCACACTTTAGTTTTTTAAAACAGGTACGTCTACAAGAAACCGTTGACGTCCTGTTAAAATGACATTATGTCAAGTTAAACTTCAAAATTATCAATAATCTTAATAAGGTAAAACCGAAAAGCCCCAAACTTTCTGTATGATTATTTTTAAATTTTACGTATGTTATGTTTATTTATATTATGTTCTTTAAAATCAAAGAAGCGATTGCCATACATTACTAACATCTACAGATGCATGAGCAATACATTTATTTTTATTAGATTGAATTAAAAAAGCCTCTTTTATTTTTCTTTTAGAGACTATCGCTTCTTTCATTATAATTTTGGCGTTATTAAAATTTATTCCGTGCCCTGTGTCCCATGAACGCTAACAAATCTCAGATTTGTGAAAATCTCCCTTTCTTAAATAATCTTTATGTTCTTTAATTCTAACATTTAAGGGTCTACATGTTTCACCAATGTAAAATTTATCGCATTCACAGGGTATTTGGTATACATATTACATTTTTTGTTTGTTGTTCTGTATTCATTAGTGTAGTTAGTGTTACAAAAATAGCTGTACAAAATAATAAATAAGGCTTTATTTCTTCATCGTACGATGATGATGAATTCACATTGTTGCAATGTCTCAAAAATCTCGATTTGTTTCCTAGCCATCCTGGACGTGGTTTCAGCACTTTGTTTGACACATCCTACCAGCAAAATAAAACGTAATTTACGGCGTTACATCTCGCGAACCTTCCCTAATACGCCATAATAAACGTTTAATGTAAAATTTACGTAGTTAATAGTACGCCCGGTCATATTTATGTTGATGTTCCTGTAATAAAGAGGAAAAAAGCGAGCGGTTCGGATGGAAATACGGCGGAAAGTCGCCACTTCTTCTCCGTATTTTATGCAAAGTACGAAGGATTACGATCGTCCAAATGCTAAACGCGTTCCGGGCGACGAAACAGGGCCGCACTCGCCCTCCGGGCCGGCCTGGAAATAATTTAAATAGTGTTTTATCGCTGTAGAATTTAAGTGTAATTAGTCATACGAGATGAAAGAAACTATGTAACATTAAGTATATGTCACAGGCAGGCGCAGGCCTATAGAATAACTCGGCATTTTGAAAAAAGACTAGGCATATTATAAAACGCCCACGTTTTTAACAATAGAAGGATATTTTATAAAGATCTGGCTTTCAGTCAGTAAAATTAAACAACTCTACAACTTTTATTTGAACTTTTTTTTTCTAGTCCATACCGTTTCTCCGAAATTTGGAAAAATAATTTTATTTTTTCCATAGCAACTGCTAAAATTGCCTTATATCTATCAAAGATAGTAGATAAAATAGTACATAACCGCAAAGGTAGATTAAATGATACTTTAACAGCGAGGATAGGTTAAAAACTTTATTTTGCAATCCTGTATTAAAAATATTCAAATTACAAAGAATCATCATCATTATTATTTGTATTCATGCAAATTTTTATGGTGCAATTGACATTACCCGAAATATGTAATGGGAAGGAAGGATCATTTTTTTTTGTTTAAATATTGACTCAAAACTGACAACTAAAGAAACAGCTTTATTTATTTCTCAAATTACATAGAAACCAACGCCAACCCAGCACAATATTTTTCTACTCGTAATAAATTCCTTGAAATAATAATTTCTGAATATTTTTTAAAACGTAACTCGCTGTGGAAAAAAATATTGTTTTATACACGACGATAAAATTGCATTATCGTCTCCCGAAATTAATTAATTAATCTTTTCGGTCGACGACGATAAAATACCATTTTATCGTCTTGTATAAAAAATAACTATTATTTATTTTACCGCTTCTCGGGGGCGAATTTAAAAAAAATCTTTCACAATTCGTTTTTAGATCTTTTAAAGTAACTTTATATCAAAAAATTTTATCGAAACTTCCCATCTGTAGGCTTATTATCTTGGACTAAGTCAAACCTTTAACACTAGTAAAAATAAAATCCAAAACAATCTTTTATTAATAAAAGTGTATCGATCTTTTTTACTGGTTATATTTCATCCCCAGACTGACCGGTCGTCCGCGTCGGTGCTAGACTGGAAAGTAAGGGAATAAATCAAGGGAGGCCAAGAAAGGCGGATAAGCGCGGCGATAAGGCCTTATAGATCATCGGCCGCCTTGGACCGGAAGTGGCTCATAAATAGCGACGGCCGGCGGAGGGCGCGCCGCTCGCCAATATGGCGGCCGGGGAAGGCCGCTTTTTCGCACCCCACAGACTAATTACGGCCTCGTATAGATCACGGGGAAAAACCGAGCGTCGGGCGTAATTTATAGTTTGAACTTTCCACCCTTTAAATTACTAGATTGATATTTGTTTGTTCCTTGCATTGTTTTGAAGAAATATATTTTTTTGTTTTGTTTTATTAAATGCACTATAAATTTTTATTTAAGATATTTGATAACAATTTTTGATAAAAATTATTTGGAAAAAATCGAAATAAAAATGAAACTTCTACACCCTGTATCTCCGAAACTTAGCATTTTAGGACATATATTTATACGAACTTTTTTACTTATTTTTATCTGCAGAATATGGTAGCCGCAGTTTTCGGAATACAGTTCTGACCACCCTGTATTATGAACTGCTTTCTGTTATGTTTGTATAACATGCTTTGACATGTATAAAGCGTCGTCTACACTTAAAATTTTACTTGTCAGTTTTGCCTGTCGGATAAAACGGATGACATCTAGAAAACTAACGGTAGTTCACAAAACAGGTGTTTTATCAAATGTTTAGCAAAGTTGAAAAAGAAAAACAACATTTCTTCTGCAGCAGAACCTAACTTAAAGCAGGATGCAGGAACCTGGAATAGGAAGCCTCCAACGGTCTAAGACACAATTTAAGACAATTTAATATTAATTATTATAGTTAAACCCTATCTTCCAGGTATCGAGTGCACAGTTTTGTCTTTGAGGAAAAACTGTACGTGTGGGGCTACCTTATACAACTTAAATATTAAATAAATCGAGCGAGATAAACACATTTCCAGTTTATCTAAATAGGAATTGTTACATTAAATATTTAAATATTAATTATATGGTAAATACAGATGGTGCCAGATGATGAGTCACGCTTGTAATGTACGCTTACAGGGACATAGAGGCCCCACTCAGCTGTACAGGGGACATTAAAATTAATTTATGACTATTAAAATAAAAATTAAGATTAATTGACGTAAGATGTGACTCTGTACGAATTGAGTAATGTTTTTCCTTCAATTAAAATAAGCATACCAACATATTATACGACAGAACATATAAAAATTCCTGCAAGATTTTAATTTGAAAAAAGTAGTCAAACGTTCTGATCATGAGACGTGTTTTTTTTTGGTCCACCACGTGTGAAATACACACGTGTGTTAAGATTTTTTGAAACGTGAAAAAAAGAAAGAAGAAAGAATATTAAAAAACATGTTGAGGTCTTTGTTTTTCGAAGCGCATATTTACGTCTTTTATCCTGATGAGTTTGTTTTATCCAAAATCATAACGGTGTAACACTTCTTTTTTCGGTATAAATCTTTGCTATCTATATGTCTTTTGTAGTATATGGTACCGTATGATCGAAAAAAAACAGCGTCAAAGACGGCCAGGGAATGACGTTTGTTAGAGAAGTAGAAATATTTATTTTATCAAAAAAGTTCTATGTGTGTTTCGCCATTTATACTGTAAGAAAATCTACAAAATAAAATAGTTATTTTTTGTAAACTCTGCTGCCTTAATCCATCGGAGACAGTGATTTTGTCAGCAGTGATTTACTAATAAATAAATTTGCCTAAAGCGGCCCTCACACGATCAATAATATTGTCAATGTTTTTTATTGTCAATGTTTTATCAATATTTGAAAGGTGGCCTGACACGGTCAATACATATATCAATATTAAGTTTTGTGCGGATATTAAGTGTGAATTATACCCTATGCCAAAAAATTAAAGATAAAAAAGCGTGTCATTTTGGCAGTAAGTGTCAGTGTGAAAAAATCGAAGAAAAAATTTAAGAAAAGGCGTTATACAAAAAAATTGATACCCAACAAGAAAAAGGTTCTAAGTCTTCTAGAGTACGTTAAGAAACGGGAGCCTGATGACTGCGAAACGGGAGCCTGATGACTGGTGAAAACAACGACGGCGATGTTACGTCTTCTTCTATGGTTACCAACAAACTAGTCAAATTTTGTCAATCATGCGACCTAACGATCAATATATTGTCAATACGACTAGCTTCGCCTTTAATATTGTCGAGTATTTTCAGAATCCCGAAAATCCATCAATATATTGAAACTCCATCAATATGTACGCTCAAACGCTCTATAATATTGTGAATAATCCAAAATATTGATAATATTATTGATTGTGTGAAGGCCGCTTAACGGACAAAAAAATGCTTAACGTTTCGGGAAGTATATCTCTTCCCGTCGTCGCGTAGGAAGCAAAAAAAAACATAAAGAACAAATAATAAAAAACTATTTAAAATATCTAAAAACAACAAGATTGCAAGAACACCTCAGTTTTTTAAACAGATAGTCTCAGTTGACTTTCTGTTAAAATGACATTGTATCAAGTTAAACTTCAAAATTAACAATTACTTAATGAGGTAAAACCAAAAAGCCTCAAACTTTCTGTATATTATTATTTTTTATTTGTTTTTAATTTTTACTTATGTTATGTTTATTTATGTTATGTTCATTAAAAGCAAAGAAGCGATAGTCATACATTACTAACCGCTACAGATGCCTGAGCAATACATTTACTAAGACTGTATTAAAAAAATTACTTTTCATTTTATTCATTTTATGGAAAGTACTGTTCATTAAAATGTTGTATCTTATGTTATAGGGCTTGTTTCTCTCTACAATTTTCTGTTTCACAATGTACCGTTTGTGTCGGGGAAGGGATCATAGTTTCATAGTTGTCGATTTTCGAAAGAAATCAGTACATGTATATTATTTCGTATATTTTTCATTTTATTGATTTTATGGAAAGCACTGTTCATTAAAATGTTGTATCCTATGTTATAGGGCTTGTTTCTCTCTACAATTTTCTGTTTCACAATGTACCGTTTGTGTCGGGAGGGGTTCATAGTTTCATAGTTGTCGATTTTCGAAAGAAATCAGTACATATATATTATTTCGTATATTTTTCATTTTATTGATTTTATGGAAAGCACTGTTCATTAAAATGTTGTATCCTATGTTATAGGGTTTGTTTCTCTCTACAATTGTCTGTTTCACAATGTACCGTTTGTGTCCGGGAAGGGTTCATAGTTTCATAGTTGTCGATTTTCGAAAGAAATCAGTACATGTATATTATTTCGTATATTTTTCTTTTTATTGATTTTATGGAAAGCACTGTTCATTAAAATGTTGTATCCTATGTTATAGGGCTTGTTTCTCTCTACAATTTTCTGTTTCACAATGTACCGTTTGTGTCCGGGAAGGGTTCATAGTTTCATAGTTGTCGATTTTCTAAAGAAATCAGTACATGTATATTATTTCGTTTATTTTTCGTTTAGAGGCTAGCGCTTCTTTCATAATAATTTTTGCGTTGTCAAAATCTACTCTGTGCCTTGTGTTCCATGAATGCTGACAAATTTTGGATTTGCGAAAATCGCCCTTTCTTAAATAATCTTTATGTTTTTTAATTCGAACATTTAAGGGTCTATATGTGTGACCAATATAAAATTTATCACATTCACAGGGTGTTTTGTATATTACATTTTTTGTTTGTTGTTTAAGGATCTAAGTGTATTTTGTGATTTTTGTTAATATATACCTAATTAACATTTTTTGTGTTTTCATAAAGATCATAAAGCTATATTAATGACGTTGTCAAATTTTGAAATATTTATACTATACTTTTCTTTTGAATTAATAAGTGTGAAACGAGGTGTTGAAATCAATTAAAAAATAAACTGATTTGTATATAAACTGAACGAAAACGAACATTGCTGATCTACGTTGACTCGGTAAAAGAGAAAAAGATTGGAAGAAGATGGCGGTATAACTGGCGAGGTGGAAAAACAAACAACAGGAACAAAAAACAAACCAATATTCATTAAACGGTGAAGTTTTGTGTTACAATGTTAGGCCGCCTTTACGACCGGAAAGTATATAAAAGTTGTTTAATTAAATTTCCTTTAACACGGCACATGGTTTTATAGTTTTACGGAAAGTGCCTTAAATATACAAAAGCGTATATAAACCGAAAATAATTGAAAAATATTATTAGACTGCCCCGGCTGTAAAATATCCATTCTTGACGGGTATGCACGAATACGAGAAACTTAACAAATTTTAACGATTACATTTTTATAACTTATAAGAAATAGCCAGCTTATCCGATAGTCAAGCAGCATTAGAAGCGATCACGATAAATTTTGGGTTAGATCAACTCAGTAACCATCAATTCGAAATTGGTCAAAGAATGCATAGAGAAGCTGAACAAATTAGGCAAAGAAAATAAAGTCCTCCTACTCTGGGTGCCTGCTCACCAAGGAGTAGAAGGCAATGATAAAGCAAATGATCTAGCTAGAAATGGAGCGAACACTCCACTAACTGGACTAGAATCGTGCTTTTTTGTAAGTGTTAACCAACTTATTATATACGTCGAAAAGATATTTCAAATGGCCCTGGAAGGAGAAAGTGGATGAATTAAGATTAACGGACTTCCAATTAACAATATAAGATATGCAGATGATACGGCAATCCTAGCACCAACTTTAGAGCATCTCCAGCAAATAATAAATAAGATAGAGGACATGGGAAATCGTTTTGGTCTTAAAATCAACGCTACGAAGACCAAACTTATGGTAATAGGACGCCAGCCTATATAATCACCACCGCATTGACGGTGGATGGAAATATTATAGAGCGAGTACCACGATTTAAATATCTAGGTGCTATGATCAATGAACGATGGGACTGCGATGAGGAAGTTAAACTTAGAACGAATTATGCAAAATCAACATTTTTTAAACTTAAAAACTTCCTATTAGCACGCAGTCTCCCGCTAGCACTTAGACTACGGGTGAATGCTACATATGGCTCATCTTACTATACGGCACAGAAACGTGGTCTCTCAAGGCTAGAACCCTGAACCGCATCGAGGCTTTCGAGATGCGGACTCTCCGGAGACTCTTACGTGTACCATGGACCGCACATGCCACCAACAAAGAAGTTTTAAGAACTGCAGGTTATGAACGAGAAATGCTTAATATAGTTAAAGAAAGAAAAGTTTCATACCTCGGCCATATCCTTAGAGGAGACAAATATTACATTCCTAAGCTGATTCTACAAGGAAAAATAGAGGGACGGCGAAGCCCAGGAAGCAAACAACATTCCTGGCTAAGAAACATACGGGATTGGTGTAACATCAGCGACGCAGCCACCATATTTAGAAGAGCCGAAAACGGTACTCTACACATTGTATGAAGGGTACAGACAATCGCCAACGTGCGGCTAAGCACAAGGCACAGGAAGAAGGAGAACCAACTTAAAGCTGAACTAAAAACCCGGAAGACTCCATTAGTAATCTGGAATTTGAATCCTCCAGCGGTCTAAGACACCCGAAGAAATTTATCAGAACTTACTACCGAGAAAAATCAAAGATTCTCCTTGATTTAAGTAAGAACAAGCTTCGAATTGTCACGGGATTTTAACAGGACACTGTCTCCTCAACGAACACCTCAGTAGTTTGAAGTTAAAAAACAACGGCGAATGTAGATGAAACTTCCTAGATGTAGGTCGTCCTCTGCTTCTATAGGCCTCGTGTCTTGGTCTCTATTCCACAAGTCTCTTTGTCCACCGTCCATCTGTTATCCTAGCCACATGTCCTCCCCAATTCCATTTAAGATGTAAGACAGATATCACCGTATAAGTGAGGACAGGCAAGACACACTGATTAAAGACCTTCCTTTTTAAACATATTGGAAGATCAGATCTCAGTATATGCTTTAGTTTACCGAATGCCGCCCATGACAAACCTATTCTTCGTAGAATTTCATGCATGTGTCTGATTATCTCTTCTAATACCGATCTCATGTCCTAAGTATTTATCTATATGCACTTATTCCAAAAGTATGTTATTAATATTTAAATTACCACTCAGTACTAGGTCTGTCATGTATTGTGTTTTTGATATATAAGTTAATTTTCAAACCTACTTTTTCCGAAGCATCGTTTTCAGCATATTCTGCTCTTCCTGTATGTTGTCTGTTATTAAAACAATATCATTTGCAAAACGGAGATGATTTATCAATTTGCCATCGATGTTAATTCCCGTTGAATCCCAGTTTATCATTTTTAACATACTTTCTAGCACAGCAACGAATAGTTTAGGGGAGAATGTGTCGCCTTGTTTTACCCTTCGATCGATATTGAATTTCTCTGTGCATTGATTTGTCGATATTCTGACGTTTGCCGTGGCATTCTCATATAAATGTCTTATTATTGCGGAGATTCCCCCCTCTTCGCTCGAAAGAAAAAGGTCTATTTTATTTGTCAATCGCTTGTTGAGTACTCACTTTTCAGTACAGGAAGGTAATACTTCTTACCTCTATCTCCATAGCATCCAGTACTGAAAAGTACTGATAGTACCAAAGGTACTGAATCGCGCCCCGAACCCACTTCTTGAACGGTATAACCTTCACGACCAATAAATGTAATAGAATCGGAAAAACTCGACTCAGACAGTTTATAATAAACATGTCCAGGCCGATCCTTAAGATGCACTTGTCCGATAGCCGCGTATATATTACGTTTAATGTCTTCGCGGGTACCACGTTTAATAACTCGGTACCGCCTCCGGCTGCCCGTTCGATCGCTTAAATTAGATTTCGAAAATTTCAATTACAACGACACATATAAATAAGTTTTATTATTATTTGGCGCGATCAAGCCAGAGTGATTTAATATCGGGGGGAATTGGCAACGCTGGACGGGGTTTGGTCTGTTGTTTATTATTTTTGTGAATATCTTTATGTTACTGGGTAAAAGGCTTATTGGTCTATGTCTTCTTTCCTGCCTTTCTTATGAATTAAAATTATGTATGGGGTATTTTAATACTTTCAGATAAAGAATTAACTAGGTTATTCAAATACTCCAGCTAGATTTCGATAAATATTTTCTTCAAACGAGAGACTTAACTTTGGACCAACTTCAAAAGAACAAAAGGCACGCGGACTCACGTCGGAGCCCCAAAAGACGCGCGCCTAACACAAATAAATACGGCGGGCTAACGTTCCGAGTCAAAGCGGTCCCGAACTATACGATTTCAATTAAAATAACGCAAATTAATAAACATTCCATTAATAAATACATTAAATGCCGGCCCGAGCTAATGACTGCTGCGAGACCGAGACGACGCCAAATCAAACAAACAGAACAGGCTGCAACGAGATTATTTGCTTTTTGACGCGGCTTGAAAGAGAAACGCACGGAGAGAAGATCGCCGAGATATAAATCGGGTGAGCACGGTGGCCAGCGGCTCGAGATGGGCGTGGGAGATGACCAGGATTATCGCTAAACGATTGTTTCGAAAAGTTGTCATGGATTTTACTGACCTACCGTGATTATTCGTGTCTTTTTTGTCCTGGGTATAAATCTGTAAACTTTGGTACACCGACAAATCTTTGGTATGACAAACCTAGTACTGAATGGTAATTTAAACATTAATAACATACTTTTGGGAACAAGTTCATATACAGGTCCGGTAATAGGATATCTAGGCATAGGAATTACATGCATTGGAATGAAACGCCTATAAAAAGTCTAAGCTTAAACAGAGATGGACAACAACTTCCCCGTTTCCACTTCCACTACGACTGTCGAGTTAGACAAACTCCAATAAGATAACAAATTTTGGAAATTCCGCCGCCTCCCATCCACCCATGATACCCATCCACCTGCCCTTTATCGCCATTATTTTATTTCCCTTCCCGCGTCCCCGCAAAACGCCATCACGTCAGTCCATCACAGAGTTGCCAGGTCTACCGGTTTCGTCCTGTAAGCTACCGTTCTACCGATTTAAACAAAAATCTAACGATATGTTCAACTGCGTCTTTAGTCTAATCTGACTTTATTATTGTTTATTAAATTTTATTTAGTAATCATAGGTCATCGTTCTGTCTAGCTGCAGCGTTACTAAGGAATTGCTACAAATCCTTATTACTCTTTATTAGGCGCGGTATTGGCGATATGCCCGAAGAAGTTGATATCTTTTGAAAAGATTTTGTTTCATTCATCTACTAAAGTTGAACCCATATTTTCCCCCAAAGAAATATAAACAAAAAACAAAATCTAACTTAAGAAACAAACTGAATACGGATAAATATTTTAGTGCTTTTCCTGTCAAAATATATATTAATATGAAAAAAGAGTTGAGAGTTGCTACAGCTTTCCCATTGAAATGAAATTAATTTTAGATATCACTGATCAAAATATGTACAAAGGTAAAAAGTGACTGCTATCCCTACTTGTTATAGTTTTTATTAATATATTAATATTGTTTAATTCAATATATTGTTTTTTAATATTAAATAATATACCTCTTCCTCAACCCGGATTCATCCACTCCTGTTTTGTGCTGTATTTAACCACCGTTTACCTGCCACTTCCCTAACGTCACGCAGGGACGTGCCCCTGCCCATGCGAGCCTTTGCTTATCTCCCAAGACCATACTGGGGAAATCACTGTCCCATCCCATTCTCATATCCAAACCTCAAAAATTTCCAATCAAAAGCGTGGCCTTGAAATTGCCAAACCTCTAAACCACGAAATGTCAAACCTTAAAACAAAACTACCCCAGGCGAGTAGAACGTATGATTCGGAATCTCGCACTGAATATAATATACCTAGCTATTTCTAATTCTTGTTATATTTGTTGAAGACCTACCGAGAATTTTGTTCTCGTATGGAATTATAATCTAACTAACCCGGCAACCCTGTTCGGCTACTCCTTTATAAAGTTTTTTCGGCCTAATTCCTTTGTCACCGCCGCCGCCGACCGACCGGTCGGTGTCGGGGCGACTGGAAGGAAGATCGTACAGTATTGCCATTTTATAGAATTGCACTTGCTATTTTAGAAATGATTTCAAAGTTCTGCATGTTACTTTTTGTTTTAGAAAGAAGTTATGTGCCTAGAGAAAATATTCTTAAAATTGTTTTGTACTTTATTTAATATTTCATTAAGTAGGCAAGATAATGGGATTAGAAGATTCGGGATTTAGGATAAGCCAACATAATTTTGATTTAACAGAATGGTAACACTGTCCTTCGTCTTTCTATTTTTTCGATTCTATTCTATTAGTAGCCGGTAGCCCCCACACAAGCGTCTTAAAGACCCGCCCCCTCACGCAAAGGCTCTCTCGTCGTATCACTTCTATGATTATTTCCCCTATACAGTGGTAGGGAAAAGACACTTTATCCGTCTCTGTTGTACTGCAGTGTATTTTGCAGCCTTACCATCTTTTTTTATCGCATTGAAAAGCTCCTATTGCTAATGAAATTTTGCCACACGTGTATATAAATACTTAGGATATGAGATCGGTATTAGAAGGGATAATCAGACACATGAAATTCTACGAAGAATAGGTTGAGCGGCATTCGGTAAAATAAAACATATACTGAGATCTGATCTTCTAATATGTTTAAAAAGAAAGGTCTTTAACCAGTGTGTCTTGCCCGTCCTCACGTATGGAACTGAAACACTTACTTTGACAAAAAAGAACATACATAGAATACAGGTCATGCAACGGAAACTGGAAAGGTCCATGTTGGGAGTTACACTTAGGGATAAAATACCCAATCTACCATACGAAATCGAACAGGAGTAAAAGATGCGGTGATATCTGTCTTACATCTTAAAAGGAATTGGGCAGGGTATGCGGTTGGGATAACAGATGGACGGTGGACAAAGAGACTTGAATGGAGACCAAGACGCGAGGCCTATAGAAGCAGAGGACGACTTCCTAGTCGATAAACAGATGGTATTAAGAGAGTGTTCCAAATTTTGTGAAAGTGAATCAAATTATTAATTAATTTTTAATTTATTACTTTTTCAAACATGTCCTTCAAGTCCTTCAATTTATTAGCTGTTAGTAAGAAGTTTAACTTCACATATGCGCATATAGTGCACACACAAGATTTTGCACCCTCTAGTATTTAACCACGCCCCAACACTGGACAGAAATATCATTCGAACGCTATCGCTACCGAACAATACATTATTAAAGCTATCTGGCGTCAAATTAAAAAAGTAAAGTTGAACAAAAAAAAGGAGAAAGAGGGTGCAAGGGACGGAACAAGCTCGCGAGGGAGGAAGAGAGAGACAGAGAAGAGAAAATAATAAAACTAAGAAAAATTCAATTAAAAAGTTCTTTCACTGGAAATATATTAAAAATGAAAAGGTATTATTTCAAGCTCAATATAAATTTTAATTGAAAAAGGGTAAGGGAGATGTGTTGGGAAGAATTAAAAGTTTGTATTTAATCTGCACTTTCAAAGAAAATAACCTTTTTTCAGCGTCGTTTTTTAGTTGTGAGAAAGTTTGATAGCGTCGAAGTTTTTTCTCTTTTATTTTACGTAAACTATCTCGATCTTTTTTTCTTTTAATTGGTTTTTTTCACAATATTATTAGATTTTAGATCACCGCGACCTTAGAGATCTATTGTGTCCCCCTTCCTTGAGTTACAATTCATCATACAGCCTCAGGGCTTTACGAAAGCCAGTATCTGAGACGTTTTTACCAGAGGTTAGTTCTCCATCTTCGATATCAGTCGTATCAAAGTTTATGGTATGAATGGTTGTCGTCTCGACGCACTCAGTGATTTGGTGTTCTGGTGTTTTCCCATTTTCCCCACAGAATCTGCATTCGCCGTTATTTCTTAAATTCAATCTATTGAGGTGTTCGTTGAGGAGACAGTGTGCTGTTAAAAACCCCGTGAAGATCAGGCGAATAGCCAAAAAATTTAACATTAAAACTGTCTTCAAATCTGGATCGACTCTAAAGGATGCTTCACGCTATACCGTAACGGGTCCGAGCCGTGCGGCGTCGGTGAAGACACGGCCAAACATTGTTAAGTGTTCTTTACACATATACATTCATGCCAGGCCGAGCACGATCCGAGCTTCGCCGGAACTCGTCCCTGCCCCGTCCCAGAAATGTCGGCGTACATTTTTTTCTCGGATTCGCTACGTTCCCGCCACGTTGCGGAAAGCATGAATGTACTTTTCCTGGTACCCCGACTGCAATCTGCCGTTATGGTATAAACAAAGTACACTTTTTATCATGTCTGTAGTAGGTAGTGAATCTTACAGCAGTATTTAATGACAGGGAATGCATAAAACTGGACAATGAAAGGATGTAATGAAAAGGAAAGTTCCTTCATCTTGCCCTTTGAGCAGGTGTTGTTCTTTCTTCATCAACTGTAATTGGTACCAATTCCACTTGCGAGAACTTTGACATTGTTCGTATTAAATCTTCGTGTGTCTATGGGGCTGTGTTTTATAATATAGTCAGAACTAATACGAGCCCCGTTATCAACTCGGTGTAGCATAAACAGAAGGCCCGGACGTGGCTCGGTGTCTACTTCACGAAACGTGCCCGGCTCGGGTACGGTCCGGTGTACCGTGAATCATCCTTAAGAAGCGTCCTAACAAAAACAAGGCTGGAATCATTGAAACAAGATTTGACTGAACTCGTTTCATTTATATGGAAAGATGGGAATTCTGTGATATATTTCTCTGCTTACATAAAGCTGGTCTGTTTTAGTTTAAATGTTTTGTTCATATTATTCATGTTGGGGATTTATTTTTAAATTAATGTTAATCGTTAGGCGAACTCATAGAATATGTATTTCTTTTGCATAATCAAAATTGTCACTCTAAATCGCTGTCTTTTTTAGACAGATGTCACTTGTCTTGTCATTTCATCTTAAAATAAAATTTTAATCAATCACAATTGTTTCTCTCCATCATATCATTTACCGGATTAATAATACAGAAATTACAGTTCAGTTACAAACAATTAATTATTTATAGTGATTTACAGTAATTTTATTAAATTATACGAATATTCTGAAGAAAAAAAAAGCATATACCTTTTTCCAAATTTTCCTAAAAAAGAAATTAGGCCAAATTTTCTGGACAGTATTTTTCTACTGCACTTACCTGCACCAATGAGTTTATTTATTAATATTCCTTTTGTCGAATTGGTCCCCCTAGCCACGGCCGACAATATCCTCTCATTGGTCAATTTCCAGCGTGCATAGAGTAATTCAATAACTAAGCGCCTGGTTAATTAGGAGGCGATTTAATAAACAATTGCCGACTATTTCGGAGCCTTTTGACGTAGAGAATCCAGCTGACAGCTGTCAACCTCCTTTCGGTCGCTAGCTCGCGCGCCCCGTTCAATATTCATCAGCGACGGCCATTGTTCTCCGGCCTGGTTGTTGCTATAGTATGCGCCGCCCATATCAAACACTAAAGACCTGGCACTATTAATCCAAGTGCTCATATGAATACGCAGAGGAACTGTTTATATTTTTATTCTATAATATGCTAACATCCAAAGGCTGATATTGACTTGAAGCAATTCAAAAGAAGTAAATCCGTTTTAATATTACTCAGTTCAGAGTTAAGAGATTCTTAATGATGAATTAACTATAATTATTTTGGTTGATTCAGAATGCATGGTTTGACTGATGATTTATACAGAAGTGCTAATGGGTATCCATGGTTTTTACTGAAAAGAACATCCAGAAACGGTAGACAGAAGTTTTTCTTTCTCAATCGTGAATCTGATTGAGGTACTTCTTGAATTAAGTTGATTGAGAAAGGAATTCAACTGTCTATCTGATCTCAGTCATATCGAGCATCTTTGGGATGAAGTTAAAAAAAACTCTTCGTTGTTATATGTTACACAACCATCCACAAATCTGGCATGGGTAACGGATAACAGTGGCAGAAGAATATTTTTTTATTCCTCAAGAAAGAAAACTGTACAGGGTGAGTCAACGATAGAGTAAAGTCCATTATCTCATTTATTTCAAGGTTTACAAAAAAATGTTTAATATAAAAGTTCTAGGGATGGTTAAGATACACATTTTAAAATTATTATAGAGTATACAAGGTGCTTCAAAAAAGTGTGGCGACTATAACATATGTTTTTTTAAATGCAACACCCTATTTTTTATTTTATTTTTAGATTCTGCGTAAAATTCCATAACTTTTTTATATATAATGTTATATACCTAAATTTAATAGTTTTTGTAATATTTCAATTCATTTAAACAAATGTTAAATTGCAGTTTGGTAAAAAATTGTCAGTGGTGCCATTGTTTCTGAAGTTGCAGTACCAAAATTTGGTAGGAGAGTTTTACAGAGATGAAAAAAAAGATATATGTAAAGATATTTTAGTTAAATGATACAGGGTGTTCAAAATATATTTATGAATTTCAACTATTTAAAATTAAAAAAATCTCAAATTTTTTAAATGGGACACCTTATATATTATCATTTTTTCTGGTAGATTTGACAACACTCTTCAACTTTTATTAAGTATGTCATATCCCTATTTTTGATAGTTTGCGATTTATTCCCATTTTTTCTATTTTTACCCATATTTTTAATACAATTACCCTATAAAATCATAGTTGCCATGACAAAACAAAACTATTTATTACTTACCTTTAACAAGTAGCTTCATAATTAGTTACAATTGCTGGTATTAGTTAAAATTAATTAACTTTACTCAAATAAACTAAATCGCAGTACTGAATTTCTTGGTGTATTTCTATATTATGAAAGATGACACTTGCGATTTTTCGTCGGGGCGAATAGCCACAGATTAGGGTAATACTAGATTACCTAATTGCTGAAGACTACTGATATATGAATTTTCTTCGACATACAGTATAGTTTTTTCTCGTAGTAATTCTGGTTTATAATTCATTTGGTAAAGCCAATATTACTACTGCCGCGAAACCGTCTCATTACACACTGAAGATGTTTTCTAGATAAGATACATACATCTATCCTTATAGTAGTTAGCAAAGTACTATATAATATATAGTACTGAACCAAAAAATGAGGTTTTCTAAGCTTGTTCATGTATATCAATCACATTGACTAATTCATTTCAAGAAAATGTGTAACTATTATTTCTACCAATTTATACTTATTACAACAAATTAAACTAAAATTCAAATTTTGTTCTTAACTTGCTTAACAGACATGAAATTGTGATAATTATTACTTTTTGTCATGGTAACTATGATGTTATAGCGCAATTGTATTAAAAATATGGGTAAAAATAGAAAAAATTGGAATAAATCGCAAACTGATAAAAATAGGTATATGACATTCTTAATAAAAGTTGAAGAGTTTGGTAAAATCTATCAGAAAAAATGATAATATATAGGGTGTACCATTTAAAAAAATTGAAATTCTTTAATTTTAAGTAGTTGAAATTCCTAAATATATTTTGAACACACTGTAACATCTAACTAAAATATATTTACATAGGTCTTTTTCTATATCTTTATAAAATACTCCTACCAAATTTTAGTTGTCCAACTTCAGAATCAATGCCAGCATTGACAATTTTTTAACCCACTGCAATCTAACATTTGTGTAAACAAATTTAAATATAACAAAAACTATTAATTTTAGGTATATAACATTATACATAAAAAAGTTATGGAATTTTACGCAGAATCTAAAAATAAAATAAAAAATAGGGTGTTACGTTTAAAAAAAATATTTTATATTCGCCACACTTTTTTGAAGCACCATGTATACTGTATAATAATTTTAAAATGTGTATCTTTACCATCTCTAAACCTCGACGAGATAATGGACTTTACTCTATCGTTGACTCACCCTGTACTAACAAAATTATACGACGTAATATATTAAAAAGATCAGTGTTATATTTTATCATCAGCATCATCATTTCTACCTTATTCAAAGGCATTTCCAATAATTATGGTATAGCCTTCTAATCTCTTTGGGCCCATTGTTTGTTTCAAGTTATCTGTGCTAATTTCCTAATTTCATGGTCCCATCTTCCTTCTTAGTCTCTAAATGGGTATAGTTTTCTTTTAGGTCACTTAATTCCTCGTGGAGCATTAACAGAATTAGGGGTTAGCAAGAAACTGTCCAAGATGATAAAATTGACACTCCAAGAGACAGTAAATGAAGTCAAAGTAAACAAGAAAACAACGGAAAAATTTATAACAGGGACGGATTAAGACAGGGGGATCCACTATCTCCAGTACTGTTTAGTGTAGTATTAGAAAAAATTATAATAGACGCGGGAATCAACAGAGAGGGCCTTCTGTATACAAAAAGACACCAATGCTTAGCCTTTGCCGATGATTTGGTCATCTTAGCAAGAGATCGGAAAGAGCTGATATCGGTGAGCAAAAGACTAGAAAATCAAGCGCAAAAAGTAGGCTTAAGAAAAATACTGAGGAAGATTTTTGGAGGAAAGAAGATAGACAACATATGGACCAGAAGAACAAATGAAGAAGTAAAGCAACTATATCGGGCACCGAGTATAACGGGAGTGGCAAGAGCACAAAGACTGAGATGGCTGGGACACATTGAACGAATGGCCGAAGCAAGAATTCCTAGTATGATAATGAAACGTGAAATAGGTGGAAAGAGAAGGAGGGGTAGACCGAGAATCAGATGGAAAAAGGATGTAGAAAAGGACTTGAGAAGGATAAGAGTGGATGGGTGGAGAATAAAGGCGAAAGACAGATTTGAATTTGATTGTGTGACTTTCCATATATACTCCATCTGGCATAGACAACAACAGTTATATTTTATATACCATGTAAAAGATCTGAAGACCTATCCCAACAATAGATATTATTCAATCTTCTCTCTCTCTTTCTCGTCAACAGGCCGATAATCGAAACAAATGAACGTCTAAAAGGCGACGCCGCCCGGCCATTACCATTACTTACCTCGCCTAAACAAACGACAATCGCTCGCGCTGACGTATACACCTATATTATGCATAAGAATACCCTCCTATTCTTCTGCGTTAAGTCGGGCTCACAATGCACCAGACGCACATACATGCAGATATTCCTCTGCATGTATATTTATTTAATTGTCATTGTGGCGTCCTATGTTTACGGCCCGATATATATTATAACTTTTTTTCGCGACCAAATAACGACATTTGCATATGTCGAGGTGTGTTATGTATGTATGTACGACTTTGAAGTGTGAAAAATGCTTTAGAAGAATATGTGTTTATACTTGAAGATGAAGGCGCGAGCTTGTGGCTGAGAGATTTAGATTCATTGAATAGGAATGTGACTGGATATGATGTAACAATAGGTATTGCAATAATATGCGAATATTTGACTGTTAGTATAGTCTATAAAATGAATAATTTTGAATTTTGACCGTTATTTTTTACGAACATGGCAAATATAAAATCCCTCTGTCAAAAAAGTTACTGATATTCTTTAAATTGAGTGCCTGAACGAATCAGATAGGTTCGTGAAATAGAGAAGGAAAATAATAAAACAAGTGACAGTTCTTCCTCTTCTTGCAAAAATCAACTCGAAATGACATAATTGTCAAAAGTAAAATGTCATCAGCTTTTGACATTTCTAAATATCAGACCAATGCCGTCTCTAATAGAACAGCCTCGGAGCGAGATTTATGACGTCACGCTAGTTAGATACTACGGATTAATAAATATGTTGTAGAATACATGGAAAACATAATTATTCCTCGTATTTTTGGTTTGTATTTTAAAAACGATATAGTTTACATGAAATATATACAATATTATATACAGTTAATAAATACAATATAGAGTTTACTGGTGGTCGTATTATGATGTGCAACCAAAGTTATTTTAATTTCCCCATATATACCTATTTATAGTAATAAATACTTTGGTATAAGATCCCTATGCGATTTACTTCCACACATGTAAATACCCACTCAAAAATAACAGTTGCCAGCACGGTATACTTCCCACCCCAATGAAAAAAGTTACACTCGACCACAGATTTGAATAAAGAAAACCCAAGAATAACGATATTCCTCGTTCAAAAGGCTACACCATAAATGGAAATGGTTGAATAAGCTGAAAATGATGATGATGATGATGATGATGAAGAAAACGTTTGGGTAATAATTCAGACACTAGAGAAACTACGATATCTCGCTAGGATCATCGAAACATAGCGATCGATCCCCGTACACACTGAAATCGAGGCGCGTGCAAAAAAGCCAGTTAAGTACGTCGGTAAAAGCTCATAAAGCATGAGCGAGGCAAGTTGAAAAAGGCCGTAAAGAATCTAACACAGTGTATATAACAAGATGTCGGTAATAAAGATCGCTGCGAAACGAAAATCTGGCCTCGCGGTGAAGAGATAAAGAGAGAGGAAGGAGATAAATGGACGAGAGTGAGAGAGATAGATGGAGAAGAGGTTTACGAGTGTGGCAAACATTTTACGATCATATTTATTTTATTGTGAAACGAGTATCTCTTTTGTGAGATGCCGTGCCAATGTGGCAAAATCTAGCAGAAATAAATAGTTCGACACGATGGCATTATTCGGGATTGATAATGTAATTGTATCAGAAAAATATCACAATTTATTTTTATATCGACGAAATTTCTCAGGACCTAGTCTAGGTTATGTTAGGTCGCTGCGGTTTGGGATCTTGTTTGATCCTTATTATTGTACCTACCTGTATTATTGTACAAAACCTTATTCCTCTCATTCTTTCTTTGCGATAAAGCACTTTCAGCTCTTTGCAAAATTCCCGATGTGGCTGATGTTGGCTTCAGCTGCTTCCTCTAGTCCCTCCAAAAAACTGTGTCCTAAAATTTTAAAGTGTCGCTTTTCCAGTGGCACAGCAGGTGCTCTATGGTTTCTTCTTCCTCTCCTCATTCTCTGCAGTAGTCGTCGTTGGAAATTTTCCGTCCCGTGGGACAGTTTCCAGTGACGACACCTACAATTATGCGTACTAGCTTCTTTTTGTGCTCTAGTAGTTGTTTCGTCTTTTTGCTATCTACCACTGGCCACAGTCTTCGAGCTGTAGCGCAGTTCCTGAGATCCAATCACTGAGATCCTGAACAAGTGTCTTATCAACAGACAGTTTCCAAATTCGTGGAAAATTGCCAAACTTGTTCTAGCAGAGAAACCCAATAAAGATCCCAATAAAGAAGTCAAGACAAAAAATATCGTCCAATATGTTTAATTAATGCAAGCGCCAAACTGTTAGAATGTCTTCTAACTGGAGAAAGAACTGGAGGATGGAAACAGACTACACCCAAACCAATACGGGTTCCGCAGAGGCAAATCTACGATAGACGCGTTAAACATTGTTACGAGTAACGTAGACCGTATTAAAACGAAATCGTATAAGAACAGGGGATACGCGGCACTGCTTACATTAGACATTAAAAACGCATTCAATTCTGCCCCATGGATAGGAATTGTTGAACAATTAGGGAGCATGAAGATCAGTAAATACTTCATCGTTATGATTAAGTCTTTCTTGTCAAAAAGATATGTAATTGCAGAAAACGGCAAAAAACACAAGATGACGTGTGGGGTACCGCAGGGGTCCATTCTAGGACCGACCTTGTGGAACATCTTCTATGATCAGATCCTGAGGGTCGATATTGGACCAGGTAATCTACTGATTGCTTATGCGGATGATCTGGCTGTCCTGATCACCGCTCCGACCATCACTATCTTCGAAGAAAAGATACAAACAGCTGCCCCAACTATAACCAATAAGTTGGATAGAATGGACATACATCTGGCACCAGAAAAATCAGAACTAGTCGTTCTGGTAGGACATCGCAAGGCGACGAACTTAAATATCCAGTTGGGAAATTGCCACATCAGACCTCAAAAGGCAATAAAATATATGGGCGTTTGGCTTGATTCGGGGATGCGCATGACTACACATGTTCTTAAAATCAGGGACAGGACGGTTGATACCATCAAACAGCTGACCAGAATCACTCCCAATATTAGAGGTCCCAGTGACGGAAAGAGGAGAATGCTTGCCTCGGTTGTGCATTCGATGATCCTGTACGCCTCGCCCATTTGGAGCAGGGCAACAGACTATAAATACTATGAAATAGTCCTCGAGAAAATTAACAGAATGCTAGCCCTACGCGTAGTGTCGGCGTATCGTACAGTTTCCACAGAAGCTGTTCTCGCTCTAGCCAAAATCCCCCCAATTATCCTACAAATCGAGGAAAGAAATCTAATATACAGGCACGGCTCAGGGTATCGATCAGAGGCCAGAAAGATAATGCTGGACAAATAGCAGAACAGATGGGAGGCATACCAGGGTCGAATTAAGATATTTATCCAGGACGTGAGGGTTTGGATAAACAACACGTGGACGAAAACGGACTACTACATCACCCAGGCGATGACAGGGCACGGTGCTTTTGGAGAGTACCTGTTTAGAATAACTAAGGCGGAATCCACAAAATGCTGGTATTGTGAAGCATCAGACACGGCCAATCACACATTATTCGAGTGTAGTAGGCATTTGGAGACTAGAGCATCGGCGGAACAAATATGCAAGGTTAAAATAACAAGGGAAAATGTCGGCGAGCTTATGATGGAAAATAGAGAGAACTGTGAAGCAATCACCAGGATGATGAGAGCCATCATGCTTAAAAAACAGGAAGATGCAAAGATAAAAATTTGGCAGACACAGACATAAGTGGCGAAACAATCTCCAGTCTTGAAGTAATGCCACAAGGCGGTTCCGAGATTGGAGAGGTAACTCTACAGATGGGTTTTTAGTGGGTATGACTCGGGTGAGAGGTGACCTCCACACTCTGCCTGTAAATGGCGTTTCCCATCTATAAAAAAAAATTAAAAAAAAACTGTAGCGCAGTAGCAAGTGGCCTTGATGATAGTTCCTATAGCTTCCTTCAGTGTGTTGATTGTCACAAGTGGTGGGTCATCTTCAGGACAGTGCTTATCAGCAGTCCATCATAGTTTTTGATCTCGTGATGCTTCTTAAAGCGCCAATTTTTTTTTTTACTTTTACATTTTGCAATTTTACAAGAAACATGGTCCTTCTACTAAATTGAGACACTTGTACTGTTCATACCAAATAAACTTTTAGTCACGTGATTAAGCTTGACCGGCACAGCGTTGTCCATCATCATCATCATCATCATCATGTAGCCATCGTTGTCCACTGCTGAACGTAGGCCTCCTCCATATTTCCCCATGTCTCTCGATTTTGGGCCGTCATCATCCAATTTCCAGCAATCCTCTTTACATCATCGGTCCAGCGTGTCGGTGGTCTGAGCCTCTGCTACGTTTATCTGCTCGAGGTCGCCATTCTAACAATCTTCTAGTCCACCTGTCTTTAGATGTTCTCGCTACAGTACCTGCCCATCTCCATTTCATTCCACTATGTCTTTAATTTTGGTTTTTTGTCTGATAGTGTTATTAGGAATTTTGTCTCTTTTAGTTATTCCAAGCATGGCTCTCTCCATGGCTCTCTGGGCTACTCTTAAATTTTCTGCTGACTTTTTCGTTAATGTTAGAGTTTCCGCTCCATATGTAATTACCGGCAAGACGCATTGTTCATAAACTTTCCTCTTCAAGCATATGGGTATATCACTTTTAAAGGTCTCCCGCAGTTTGCCAAAAGCAGCCCAACCCAAACCTATTCTGCGCTGTATCTCGTGTGGTTGGTTGTTCTTTCCGATTTGTATTTCGTGCCCGAGATATTTGTATATATGTGTTTCTTTTATGTCGGCGTCACCTATTCTGATGTTCTGTGTCAGCACTAAGTTTGTCATTATTTGCGTTTTACTCGTATTTATCCGGAGACCGACTTTTAACGAGGCCTGCACTAATTCTTCGAGCATCTGCTTTGAATCTCCGATGTTATCTGAGACAAGGACGATGTCATCTGCGAATCTCAGATGTGTCAACCTTTCACCATCGATATTTATGCCCCTATTCTCCCAAGAGAGTGATTTCATTGCGTATTCAAGGACAGCTGTAAAAAGTTTAGGCGAAATAGTATCCCCTTGTCGAACTCCTCTGCCTACCTCAATTTTACAACAGCGTTGTCCACTTTTCTTTTAATTAAAATATTTTAGGAAACAAAAATAAATTAATTATAAATATATAAACACTTATTATTTACATCGACAAATCTCACCTTGAAAAAAAAAAGGAAAAAAAAAGTTGCGATGAGTTTTTTACTGCTATTAAGCTATCTTGTATACTTCGCATTAAAAGAGGTTCTAAAAAGAACAATGTTCGACTGCAAGGTCTGCTGGTAAACATTTTTAAGCTTAAATAGCAAGCATAATACAAAAATAAAGTGTCAAAACGAATGACAATGTCAGCAAATAAATAAATAAATTATTTATTTGTTTAATATAATTTGCTTAATATAGTATAACCGAGAGAATCAATTATTTTCTTTTATGTGTGTAAATTTTAAGATATGAAATTATAAACTTGACTAATATTTCTTTTCTTCTTTTTTAGGTAAGTGAATTTCACGATATTTCAAAAGCATATTAGCCTGTTTAAGAGTGGTAAGTCTTCCTTACATATAATTAACACATTCTATGTATCTTTTGATAAATATATTTTATAAATGAATGTAGCTTTTCCTATTTTTCTTACGTCCGCTACTAAATTATATATTATAAAAAAGAAAACAAGAGGAAAGCCCAAACGGATCGATAGAAAAAACGTGGCATGTTTATTGCAGCGTCATTAAAGTCAACTTTTCACGATGTAAATACTTGAAAGACGTAATTTTTTCAATTATTCAAACCAGTCCGCTTTTTACCTCGGTTTTTTATTTTTTTTTTCTTCATTTTTTAACTAAACATTATTGATAATTCAGGTCTAAATGGATAATTTAGATTAAATATTAATTCTTATAATGATTTTAGAATGTTCTTATGTCAAGAGTTATAACAAAAGCAGAAAAAATCGCATTAAAATAATATTAAAATCGTGTCTTTGTCATAATATTATTTAAGTATTTTAGTTTTTAATAGTGCAGTTATTAAAACTATAAAAATCAGGTACTTACGAGGTTTGTGTGATGTAACGCTGTTTCGGGTAGTAAAAATTAAGTGAAAAAGAATTCAAACTAGGCGTCGCACAGTGCTTCGATCATATGGCCTCTAGAGGACAAAAATGCAAAACTTCTCTTTTATTGTAGGCAATTTATTCAAACTAGGTTTATTTGACACAAATGATGAGTACTCTCATTGTACTAAAAGGTGATGTTTTTAGTCCCACGTTTATGAAAAAAAAATCTTATAAATAATAAAAATGTTGGAGCTGTGTTCCATCTAAGGAAATAATAATTTATAGTATGAAAACGGTGTAAGTATTAAATAAATCCCTGTGATAAAAAAGAATTGAAATAACATTAGAACATGATTCCTACAATATAAGCCTAATATAAGTTAAAAATGTTTTTCTTTAATGAAAAGAAACATTAATGCTATATTTAATTAAAAAAAACTTAAGATACTATAAATTTACTTTAGGACAACAAAATGCATAGATCGAACTACTCTGATTCAGAAGAATCACTGCTGACAGAATCTTCCAAATTTATAGTATCCAAATCGCAGGTAGATGAAATATCCTCACATATTATAAGATGTTTCTGTACATCATTTTCTAATATGTTACTTTTTCGCGTTGTTACTGTTCTTTTTGTTGGTATGAGGGCGTTCGGATGTTAATATTTCCTCTTTAAGAGACCATATCCATATATTATTTTTCCTTTTCTTGGGTATGAGGTTTTATAATAAATTGAAAGATGGACAGTTTTTTATGCGACGTTTCGTTCCAACATAGTGGGCTTTTTCAGGCACAAGTGGTGTCTTATTTGACTGGAAGGTTCATCAATATCTAATAAAGAACACATTTTTTGAAATACAAATAATTTTGAGTTCTTGTCCTTATGATCAAGCCAAGTATTAACCAGATCGGCATTGCTTATAAATTTTACTCCATCTGAAAAGTATTATAAAATAAAGTTCGTCGCAAGCAGACGCAGGTGAACTATACAAAAATTAAAAGTGTATGAATATGACAACAAAAATATTCAATAATTACGATATGTTTTGATATGTTTTTTTTAAATGCCTTTTTGAAGTTTGAAAACGTAAAATTTTTATACACATTTAAGAATCATCTTAAAAAAATAAATAAAAACTAAGCAATCACGAACTTGTTTAGAAATAAATTTAAAGTACATACCTTGTTTAACAATATTAGTGGCTTTCAATTACTATGAATTAGTCAGTGAATGTTATTCTTTTCACTGATATAAGATAATGATCGCAAAATTTATTTTTAGTGAAAATATTTGCTAACAAAAAACGCTGTTTATGAAAAATAATATACAGGATGGTTGAACATTGTTATAAGTATAAAATTACATATTCAGATATTAGTAAATTTTAACTTTTTTTTCGATTTTTGTCCATGGGACGAAGCACTGTGCGTCATGTTGTGTTGTGACAATTTCAAATGTTAATAAAATTGTCGAAAAAATGTGAACGCGTAAAGTCAAAAACTCAACTTTCCCGAAACAACATTTTATCGCTTCACAACTTCTCACACCGATTTGATCAAAAGCAAAAATAGATTCAAGCAGCTCGACGAAACGTGAGTAAACAAAGTGCTCGTTACACAATCAAAAAATTAAATAGACATATACAGGGTTGTTCACCACATACGACACGGAGTATTGTAACTAAACGATTAGATTTTTACAAATTGTAAGGTTTGGGTTCGTTGAAGGACTATTAGAGCTACAATCTAAAAATATTTTTACAAGATACAGAGTGTCCCAAATAAGTTAAAACTATTATAGTTGTATTTTTTTAAATGGAACACCCTGTATATTATTATATTTTTAGATTCTACGATTAAAATAAAGGTAAATTTGATTAAGGTTTATTACACTTAAACCTTACCGTTTTTGAAATATTTTCAATTTTATGAAATTGCAGTAAAAATTTTAAGGCTTCATTTCTCCAAGGGTATCTAAGTTTTTAATACTAAATAATTACTGAAGTTTATTTATTGATCAGATATTGTGTTGATAAACGAAATACTACCTTATACAGGGTGTCTAAAAAGTTTTATTAAATAATTACTAGCTTTAAACGCCAATAACTTGTTTAATTTAAATGGAACACTCTATATATTTTACGACAATCAGATGCACAATTTAATTGTCTATCCAATTGTATTATACCATTTTTTACTTATCTCTTCAAGTTTTTGTAGAAGTAGCATTTTCTTATAATTTAGACCTCATTTATCACTATACCCATGGAATATTGACATTTTAGATTATTTTAAAAATGTAACAAATTTTCAAAGAGTACTAAGTACAAAGAGATACTAATATGGTCGATATAATTCGCTTATTTCATTAAAAAAATAAGAAAAACTGTTTAAATATTTGTTAAATAGCACCAATTAATATGATCCTAGTATTTAAACTACATTAATTCACTGTTTACGTTGATTAACAATAATTTTTCCAAAAACTAAAAACCTGAATTTTGTATGTGTATTAGACAGTGTGCTTATTTATAACAACAGAGATGTTCATTTATATAACTTATTATTGTATTGATTTCTGAGTCAAATCCACATTTATTTAGAATAATTTATTAATTAAAACAATTAAGTATGTAATTAACTAATTGTTAGGCGGAAATAATAGGCGGAGTATATTAATAATTAGTAATAATTGGTATACTCTTTTACAAAGACTTAAATAGTTTTCTTTTGTAAACAAATGGGCTTACAATATTATTATTTTTACCACCTGTATATTTTGTACACATGTTGCTGTGTAAAAAATCTAAAATGTCAATATTCCATAGGTATAGTGATAAATGAGGTCTAAATAATATAAAATGCATTTTCTACGAAAACTTGAAGAAATAGGCAAAAGAATGGTATAACACAATTTGATAGACAATTAAATTGTGCATCTGATTCAAGTAAAATATATAGGGTGTTCCATTTAAATTAAACAAGTTATTGCCGTTTAAAGCTAGTAATTATTTAATATAATTTTTTGAACACTCTGTATAAGGTTGTGTAATTTTTATTATTGCAATATAATATCTGATCAATAAATAATCTTCAGTAAATATTTAGTATTAAAACTTTTAATACCCTTGGAGAAATGAGGCCTTAAATTTTTTACTGCAATTTCACAAAATTGAAAATATTTCAAAAACGGTAAGGTTAAAGTGCAATAAACCATAATCAAATTTACCTTTATTCCAGTCATAGAATCTAAAAATAGAATAATATACAGGGTGTTCCATTTAAAAAAATACAACTATAATATTTTTTACTTATTTGGGACACTCTGTATCTTGCAAAATTATTTTTAAATTGTACCTCTAATAGTCCTTCATCGAACCCAAAACTTACAATTTGTAAAAATCTGATCGTTTAGCTACAATACTCCGTGTCGTATGTGGTGAACAACCCTGTATACTATGAGAGGATAAAATATAATTTGCGCATTATTAATGGAAAAATATACTAAATAATGGAAAGTATACTATCTTTGTAAACATCATTTTTTTGCAACAAGCTCGGCGCTCACGCGCCTCTGCAAGTGACAAATGATTGTGCAAGAAAACCGCTCATACGATATGGCAAGTATATGCCAATAACCAATGTTTGTACAAGTACACGAGTCGTGAGAATCCGCCTTAAGAAATAAAATAAAATTCTGTCGACGTGACAGAAGAAGAGACAAAATCTTTCGATTCAATGCTAATAGGAAATCGGAATGAAGTTGGAAACAGTCGCCAATTCCTGGCGCTATCAACATTATTAAATAATCCGTCCCGGGTAAATAATGAAATAACAAGCTAAACCTCATAATTTATCCACGAACTGGTTGCAATTATTTAGTAATTTATCTTGCGGATGGGTCTCCCCGGCCAGTCCAGACAACAACAAAATACTCGCCATTAAAAATGCAGCGCCGCACCGAAACAAATCGCACTCGAACTGGGATTTCCTTCTAAACGCGGTTAAAATTCAAACTGCTTTAATGCTCCGAATGAATAAATTAACTTGCCCGAATTTAATTTTGATATGTTTAAGCTTTTTCCTGATTTTAATCGGGCATAACAAATCCGGATAAGTTAAAAAGGTATTTTTTATTAAAATTTGATTTAAAAATCAAAAGTTGTAGTCCTTTCCGGGGGAACAGGAAGTGATCGAAACGAATTCAATACGTCAATCAATCCTAATTTTTGTCATATGCTAACATACTAAATCTCGTTTTTTTATCTGAGAAAATAAAACAATTATAGGGGTGAGCCATTTTTGAAAAACACTCGGTATATTATGATTGATCTCAACATACACCTGCCGCTGATTGGCTAAGCTATTAAAATCCTCATTACTAATAGTGTATAGCCAGAATATTCCTTCAATTTTTCGCAGACAGTGGTTTTTTGTTGACAGAATAGGCTATTGATGCATAGAAAGCTTTGATACCAAAAGCCAAGTTACCTAATATCTAATAGTATTTTTTTCTGTTTAAAGATACCTATACTGATTGGAATCAAAAAAAAAAAAGAAAATGTGTCTCATGTTTTGTGCAATTATGAAAAAATATGTAAAAGTCTTATTCTGATCTTATTTATTCTGTTTATGATATCTCGCTCTGTGCCTCCGTTGGTTAAGATTATACTACCCAAGTACCTAAGTAAAATTATTTACTTCCTCTATAGGTGTTGTTCCAATGATAAATCGATTAGCTTTAGATTTTCTAATATTGATCTTAACACCTGTAATTCTAACTTCATTTGATAAGTCAAGTAGTTTTGATTTCATATCCGTGTGACTGTGAGAAAATAAATAAGAGACTCTAGTTACTTGTTAGACTACAATGGCTTATATTTTCTTATTATATACTAGCGTGTACTAGCGACTTCGTTCTCGTCGAATTAATCATTTGTAATGGTGATGATAAAGCAAAGCAAGAATTTCCATTAACAAACTGGATAAAATTTTCTCACGGTTATGTCAGCATGAGAAAAAACAATATGGCGATATTATTATATAACTTGGTAATATTTGAGGGGTAGTTTCATCTCGTTGGAATTTGACTTTCGAAAAATCCGTTTGCCAAAAATAAGTTTTTTACGTCAAGCAGTTTAAGCAGAATCGTGGTTAAGAAACTACCCAACTTTTTGGAACACCCTGTATGATTTTTTAAAAAATTTCAAAATATGTAAAAAAACAAATAAATTATGCTTGTCCAAGCGTTTTTCCGAAAGACTAACCGTTTTTTATATAACAAATATTGTAATATTTGAGGGGCGTTTTCACCCTCTTGGAATTTGAGATTCGAGAAACCCCTCCTTATCGAACCTCTACACCCCACAGTCCCGTTTGCCAACAATCAGCTTTAAACGTCAAGCAGTTTAAGCAGAATCGTGATTACTCAATGGTCATATTTTATGAAACACCCTCTATAAATTTATAAAAAATCTTAAAATATGTAAAACAACTAAATAAAATATACGTGTTTAAGAGTTTTTCCGAAAAACTCGCCGGTTTTTAAATAAAAAATATTTTAATATTTGAGGGATAGTTTCACTCCCTTAGAATTCGGGTTTTGAAAAATCCCTTCTTATCGAACCTCCACACCCTAAAGTCAATCTGTTTTCCAAAAATCAGCTTTTTACGTCAAGCGCTTTAAGCAGGATCGTGATTAATCAATGACCAGATTTTTCGAAACACCCTGTATACATTTTTAAAAAATCTTAAAATATGTAAAAAAACAAAATAAAATATACGTGTTTAAGCGTTTTTTCGAAAATTGACCGTTTTTTAAATAAAAAATATTGTAATATTTGAGGGGTGGTTTCACCCTCTTGGAACTGGAATTCCGAAAAATTCCTTCTTATCGAACCTCTACACCCTAGATTCAACCTGTATGCCAAAATTGAGCTTCTTACGTTGAGTGGTTTGAGCAGGATCGTGATTAATCAGTATGTCAGTCACTTAAGGATTTTATATATTAGTATAGATTTCATAATTAGTAAATAACAGCAATTTTAACAAACTCGGTGACATGACGAGAATCGCCAATTTTCATGACTGATTTTTTACACATTTTTAAAGGTCTTAGAAACATAGTAAATATAGTAAAAAAATTATGAAAATTTCAATATTCGTAGGAGATTTTATTAAAACAGCCCCTATAACTAATGCTGTATCTGTATTTTCTTATTCTACGCCTTTTACTTAGTAGATAACATCAGTTTTAACAAAACTGGTGACATGAAAACAACCAAAAAAAAGGACTGAAAATAATCAAAAATCCAAAAAGAAGATAAAAATTAAAAAAATGTCTACGAAAACTGAATTAGTAATATTATTATTTTCGTATTAATAAATTTTAATTTGAAAGCTTCTTTCTTCGCAATTAGGCTTGCGTTATTTTACTTTTATTGTTATGTACAGCAATAAATTTTAATTAAAATCCCTCCACGCCCTCTATCTCCGTCTCTCTCGCTCTTCCTTTTTGTCTCGGTCGGTTGATTTTTTTGTTTTAATTTCGAAAAACCGCCGCACCCCCATTTTAATATTTAATATCGCTCATAAATCACCACTAATTATCTTAATTAAAAATAATTTCGATTCCAGCCTGGACGGAATGGATGGAAGAGCTAAAGAAAAAAAAGAGAGAGAGATAGGCAACGAAAGAATAGGGTGGATGAATAAATGAGGTAGACAAAGAGGGTGCGTACAATCAATTTCGGTTTATTAGAATTCCTAATCGACGGCCCTATAGTGGAATTAAGGATATTTAAAAATTCTCAGAGACGGATAGATTGAGGATGACTGTTTATTAATCAAGAGAAAAGCGAGGTTATTTTCCGATTATTACTAGTGGGCTGGGCGCCGTTTTAGCGACTCCATTTCGGATATAAATTAATGGAATTCATTATTAATAACATTGCAAATTTTATTAATTTTTATTTTATATATTTAGCTGTGTTATTATTATTATTTTATGTATTTAAATTCATCTTTCTGGTCTGAGAGAAGATCATATTATACACCCTATATACTTCATTAATAAGAAGGAAGTCACAAGGTACGTATCTTAAAAAAATACGTTATGGCTTCCATATTCTTTTGTGGATATATGTAATAAAATGTGTATATTCGTTCTAATTATTTAAAAAGTTTTATTTCTTATAGAAAGGGAGCCAAAAGTAGTATACAGGGTCAGCAAAATCTTTGAAAACATGTAAAAATTAGTCAAAATGGACATTTTTCGACTTTTTTCCCATACCATAGTCATGAAAATTGGCGACGTTCGTCATATTACCGATTTTGTTAAAACTACTGTTATTTGCTAATCAAAAGGTGTAGAATAAGAAACTAATAGACCATTGTAGTGGTACAATAACAATAATAGATGTAGAGGATATTTTAACCAACATCAAAAATAGCTCAAAAACCAGTCCAAAAAAATTATTTTCTCACAGAAGCAAGGTATCCAATCCTTCAAAAATGTATATATTCTGAATCTAAACAAAATTTCCTACAAATACTGATATTTTCATAATATTATGACTATATTTATTATCTTTCTAAGAGCTTTGAAAATGTGTAAAAAATAGCCAAAACAAGATCATTTTTTCGATTTTTTCCTACACATAGTCACCGATTTTGTTAAAACTACTGTTATTTACTAACTAGAAAGTGCAGAATAAGAAAATATAGACTGGACTACGCAGACTACGGCCCTCCAAACACTGTGCTTTGCAAATATTTTTCACGTAAAATTTTCCTGTTATTAATTTTTTATCAAATTAAAAAAAACATGAAAAATATCGCGAAAATTGATTGAATTCGATACTTTCATCGTCAAAAATTTCATTTCACCAAACCAAACCAAAACACGGCCGGACGGCAAACAAAATCTGGAAAAAATAATTAACCGGTTCACCTGCATCTGACTTGAAGGGCGGGAAAAAAAAGAAGCGACGGCTTTCAAAGAGGGCGGCTGCTTTCAGTTTGTTTTTTGTATTGCCCTCTCTCTAGTAAATACCGTCGCTAGGGGTAGGTTTTGAGCCCTTTGAGCCTGGAAAAAATAATTAGCTTCCAGAACTTAACAAAAGGGTGGGTGCGTTTCAAGAGTTTAGCTCTAAGTTTTCAGGACATGTGGTAAAATTGAGAATGTTTCTTTTAATTTGAGTTTCTGTGCGCCCGAATTATAAGATGTTTACGTATCTACAAGTATTTCTTTTCTACACAGAAAAAATTAATTCGTGAATTTAATAACAATATTGATGGTTATTTCTCGCCACAGATTATTGTAGTAAATTTACCATCCGTTCTTTAGTTTTAGAACTCGGTTGAAAAATCGCTATATGGTTAATTTGTGTGGCATGCATGTAAATATGTTATAATATATCTTTACATTCACCAATATTCTTTGTGAATTTATGTAAAAAAATTAAATTAAAATATTCTCCATCTATTTTTAACACTTTTTTGGTTCAACCTAGTTAACGTAAGAGAGAATATTAAAATTAGATATTTTTTTATATAAAACTTTTTATATAAACTATCAACCCAATCACATATGTCTTAAACCGCAATTTCTCACACTATTACCCCCGCCTTTCCCCCCAAAGTTACCACACTCCGCCACCCTTAGTAGTGTGGCGGTTGCAACTTTAACGAACTTGTTTACGAGCCCTAAATTACAATTCTGCAAACTTCCACCCTGCCCTTTCCCCCTCAAACCCCCTGGAAACTCCCGTCCGACCCGCCATCTACATAAATATCCGAATTTCGCTCGAGCAGTTGCACAAGCAGCCGTCTAGGGGGCGCGCTAGTAGGAGGCAGGGGGGTAAATAAGCCAAGACGGTCGAGGGAAGAGCGCGAAAGGGTTAGGGTTGTGGGGGGTTAATATTTCCGTCCCTACTACAACTTGCCCTCTAAGATAAATAACCTGGCGTTCAGATAGTATTGCACGCTAGAGGTGAACAATGTTTATATAACAAACGCTTCGAAGTTATATTATATATAGAACTAGGAGAGAACTGAGGAGGCAGGACTGGGGAAACTTGAAGGAAGTTGCTGGGTAGTTTGTGCTGCAGTGGTGGCTGGCACAGGGTGAGGCAATTGTGTAATATCCGTTGAGAACTGGAATCTTTCTGTATACTAAAAATTAATGTTGCAGGAATTTATCAAAATAACTTTTTTTACACCATCTATTGTATTAAAAGTCAAATTCTTCAAGACCTGGTGCATCAGCTTCGTATACTATAAAGAAAATTCGAGATAAAACTCAATAAAAACCACTTTTAGCGAAAAAGACATGTGTTTCTTGAAAATTAACATCAGATAAACAAATCAGAATAAAAATGCCTCGAAGAAAAGGAATAGAAACAATTTTACAAGATCTGGTGCATCAGCTTCCTATACTATAAAGAAAATTAGAGATAAAACTCAATAAAGACCACTTTTAGCGACAAAGACATGTGTTTCTTGAAAATTAACATCAGATAAACAAATCAGAATAAAAATGCCTTGAAGAAAAGGAATAGAAACAATTTTACAAGATCTGGTGCATCAGCTTCCTATACTATAAAGAAAATTAGAGATAAAACTCAATAAAGACCACTTTTAGCGAAAAAGACATGTGTTTCTTGAAAATTAACATCAGATAAACAAATCAGAATAAAAATGCCTCGAAGAAAAGGAATAGAAACAATTTTACAAGATCTGGTGCATCAGCTTCCTATACTATAAAGAAAATTAGAGATAAAACTCAATAAAGACCACTTTTAGCGAAAAAGACATGTGTTTCTTGAAAATTAACATCAGATAAACAAATCAGAATAAAAATGCCTTGAAGAAAAGGAATAGAAACAATTTTACAAGATCTGGTGCATCAGCTTCCTATACTATAAAGAAAATTAGAGATAAAACTCAATAAAGACCACTTTTAGCGAAAAAGACATGTGTTTCTTGAAAATTAACATCAGATAAACAAATCAGAATAAAAATGCCTCGAAGAAAAGGAATAGAAACAATTTTACAAGACCTGGTGCATCAGCTTCGTATACTATAAAGAAAATTAGAGATAAAACTCAATAAAGACCACTTTTAGCGAAAAAGACATGTGTTTCTTGAAAATTAACTTCAGATAAACAAATCAGAATAAAAATGCCTTGAAGAAAAGGAATAGAAACAATTTTACAAGATCTGGTGCATCAGCTTCCTATACTATAAAGAAAATTAGAGATAAAACTCAATAAAGACCACTTTTAGCGAAAAAGACATGTGTTTCTTGAAAATTAACATCAGATAAACAAATCAGAATAAAAATGCCTCGAAGAAAAGGAATAGAAACAATTTTACAAGACCTGGTGCATCAGCTTCGTATACTATAAAGAAAATTAGAGATAAAACTCAATAAAGACCACTTTTAGCGAAAAAGACATGTGTTTCTTGAAAATTAACTTCAGATAAACAAATCAGAATAAAAATGCCTCGAAGAAAAGGAATAGAAACAATTTTACAAGACCTGGTGCATCAGCTTCGTATACTATAAAGAAAATTAGAGATAAAACTCAATAAAGACCACTTTTAGCGAAAAGACATGTGTTTCTTGAAAATTAACATCAGATAAACAAATCAGAATAAAAATGCCTCGAAGAAAAGGAATAGAAACAATTTTACAAGACCTGGTGCATCAGCTTCGTATACTATAAAGAAAATTAGAGATAAAACTCAATAAAAACCACTTTTAGCGAAAAAGACATGTGTTTCTTGAAAATTAACATCAGATAAACAAATCAGAATAAAAATGCCTCGAAGAAAAGGAATAGAAACAATTTTACAAGACCTGGTGTATCAGCTTCGTATACTATAAAGAAAATTAGAGATAAAACTCAATAAAAACCACTTTTAGCGAAAAAGACATGTGTTTCTTGAAAATTAACATCAGATAAACAAATCAGAATAAAAATGCCTCGAAGAAAAGGAATAGAAACAATTTTACAAGACCTGGTGCATCAGCTTCGTATACTATAAAGAAAATTAGAGATAAAACTCAATAAAAACCACTTTTAGCGAAAAAGACATGTGTTTCTTGAAAATTAACATCAGATAAACAAATCAGAATAAAAATGCCTCGAAGAAAAGGAATAGAAACAATTTTACAAGATCTGGTGCATCAACTTCGTATACTATAAAGAAAATTAGAGATAAAACTGAATAAAAACCACTTTTATCGAAAAAGACATGTGTTTCTTGAAAATTAACATTAGATAAACAAATCAGAATAAAAATGCCTCGAAGAAAAGGAATAGAAACAATTTTACAAGATCTGGTGCATCAACTTCGTATACTATAAAGAAAATTAGAGATAAAACTCAATAAAGACCACTTTTAGCGAAAAAGACATGTGTTTCTTGAAAATTAACATCAGATAAACAAATCAGAATAAAAATGCCTCGAAGAAAAGGAATAGAAACAATTTTACAAGACCAGGTGCATCAGCTTCGTATACTATAAAGAAAATTAGAGATAAAACTCAATAAAAACCACTTTTAGCGAAAAAGACATGTGTTTCTTGAAAATTGACATCAGATAAACAAATCAGAATAAAAATGCCTCGAAGAAAAGGAATAGAAACAATTTTACAAGACCTGGTGCATCAGCTTCGTATACTATAAAGAAAATTAGAAATAAAACTCAATAAAACCCACTTTTAGCGAAAAAGACATGTGTTTCTTGAAAATTAACATCAGATAAACAAATCAGAATAAAAATGCCTCGAAGAAAAGGAATAGAAACAATTTTACAAGACCTGGTGCATCAGCTTCGTATACTATAAAGAAAATTAGAGACAAAACTCAATAAAAACCACTTTTAGAAAATAAAACGACATGTATTTCTTGATTATTAATAAACGAGAATCCCCTTAAAACACACTAGAAAATAAAATGCCCTGTACAGTAAGAAGGGGTCTGAGTCTGAGTCCGTCTCGCTCACTCTGCCTTCTATTGATTGGATAAACTTTGGCCGAAGTGGAACTTATCAACTAATTAAACTATCCAGCCGCCTGGGGCGCTGCCTTGCCTGGCTGCCTTCTTCGGAACATCCACCCTCCCCTCTCCTTAGCCTCCCCGCGTCAACCCCCTTCCTCTATTGTCTCGTCCAGGGACTGCAAACTGCAAGATATGGAAATGTAGATTGGGTGTCGTTTATCAGGGCCGCTTGTGGGCTCTTGTTTTAATGTTGGGGCTTAGCGAGAAGCGTGTTATGAAAAATGGCTTTGGAAACAGATCATTTAAATGACGGTTACAGATGTATAGGGGATTTGGAGGAATAATTTTAAGGGATAGTATTGCTAACTTCTTAATACTACCAAAGAGTTGCGCCAAAGCTATATACTTCAATATTAAAAATACAGGTGGAGGTGTCTTGTATATGTATATTAAATATTTAAGTATATATATATATATATATATATATATATATATATATATATATATATATATATATATATATATATATATATATATATATATATATATATATATATATATATATATATATATATATATATATATATATATATATATATATATATATATATATATATATATATATATATATATATATATATATATATATATATATATATATATATATATATATATATATATATATATATATATATATATATATATATATATATATATATATATATATATATATAAGATACCTACTTTATGACTTTTTTCATCTGGGCTGAGCATGAACTCAGACTAAACCGCAATAGTGGTATTCACCAGAAAGCAAAGTCTGAAAAATCTGAAAAGAATCCAGCTAGATGGAAAAGAAATACTGCCATCACAGGAAGTCTGGGAATAATCCTGGACGGCAAACGCTTGTGGAACAGGCATATTTTTTTTGGGACACTCTGTATCTTGTAAAAATATTTTTAAATTTTAGCTCTAATAGTCCTTCAACGAACCCAACGAATTTGTAAAAATTTAATAGTTTAGCTACAATACTTCTTGTAGTGTATGGTGAATAACCCTGTATACTCATATATTTAAAAAGGACGCCATATGGTATGGAACTTAAATATATTTAAAACACTTACCTTATGGCTTCCTTATTTTAACGTTTTAGTATGTAGGGTTATTTATCATTGTTAGTAGATGGTGTGTACTGATTTTTAAGACGCATAAAGAACAAAGGGGGATAAATTTAGTCTATAGGGTGACCCCAATAATTTTTATTCAAGACAAAGTCATTGAAATTCTTCAATATATAATTTCTTCTGTCATAAATATTAATATTAAAATAAAAAAAGACGAAAATCAGCATTTATATAAAAATGGCATTACAAGGAACACCTACAACAATATAAAACCCCCTCTCTACCCCCCTAGCAACCCTTAAAACACAAAAAAGCCGCCGCACAGAAATAAAAACGGCGCCTTTCATTGTTCCCCCCGCTTTCTTTTTTTCCTCTTGTTCCTCCTCTTCTTTTCTATTAAAACTGGGACGGAAATAACATTAAAATTTAAATTTTCATTCTTACGCTATTATAATTTGCATCGCATTATAGCCACGGCTCTCCTTGCATTATGAATGTTTATTTATAAATTATGTAAAAAAGACGGGGAACAGGGTGTAGGGGTGGGGGAGTGATGGTGGACTACGGGCCATTCCTGATGATGTACGCGTTTTTCGGACGTTGCCGTAACGTCCCCGGGATTCCCTAAGAACCAGGCGTTTTTATAGGTGTTTTATTAAAAGAGTTCTGGAAGTGTTTTTCTTTTAATTTATATACTGGCATTTCTTTTTATTTGTTTTGTTTTCTGACGGTAATGTAATTAAGTTCAATTAAGTTCGGGATTCTTTAATTTAAGTTTCGTTTATATGTATCTTTTTACAGAATAGTCTTAGGTTGTTTAATAATAGTCTGTTGTCCTCAGGGCTGTTGGATTAGCTACCTACCTCCACAGCTTTTTCAGCAGGTGATTTCTTGTGGTGACTCTGTGCTTGGAAAGTACAAACATGAGTTTTAGGGTCCCAGGGAGCTGATTTCGTAATACTCAGACATACTTTCAAGGGTTTGTTCTAGTCTCTGTTCAATATTCTCGAAGTTGCAAGATCGTCTGCGTAAAGAAAGTGTCTGGAGTGGCTAGAGGTTGGTTGGTCGTTGGTATATTTAGGTATAAACATCATCGGAGCCAGCACCCTTCCCTCAGGAAGACCGTTCTTCTGTTATAATATACAGGGTCCGGCAATAGTACGTCGGACATCTGTCGCTCCTAGAATAAAAAACTTGGGAATTTTGTTTAAGTGCAACTTCTATAGGGTGGCTCAAAAAAGTGTGAGTGGATCAGGATGATTTTTTTTAAATGGAACACCCTGTATATTATTGCATGTTTGGCTTCCTTTCAGATCACGTTACATAATCCTAAGATATGAGTAAATATATTTCGATAGTTTCAGGGATATTTATAAATAAAAATATATATTTTTTAGCTTTTCTTTAAAAAAAAATATTACAAATACAAGAACTGTTCTGAAATCAAGACTATATTAGGTATTTACTTACTTTGCTATTAAATGCCGTAATCTTAAATCATACAGGACGTTCAAAATTCTACGCCAAACTCTCCAAAATATAAAATAAATATTCTTCGTTTTTTTTAAACGGAACACCCTGTATATTATTTTTTCAACAGATAAAAAATTTAGAAATGAACATTTTTTGTATTCAGAGTACGTATTTCAAAATTTTTAATGGTTTCGCAGATATTTGCGGTTTTCTATCATATATCACTATTCGCCGGACCCTGTATATCCTGGAAATAAGTTTTCTATGGTTGACATTGTCCTTCGATGATTGAAGTTTCTGCTCAAAACCATTCTCGATAAATTCGTCAAAAATGTAATTAAATCGAAAATATAGAGACTTCCCTCAGGAAAAAAAATCGGCACCATATGGCTTCGACCTCCCCCCTTTAAATTAACCCCACCCGCCCCCCTTTTCTCCCAAAAATCGTCCCCACCCCCTCTTGACTCTTTCTCCTCTCGCTGTGTCGGCCATTGCGAGAGTTGTATTTTTTAATTCGCTTTTTTTTGTCGGACCGAATACATCAATATCATATTATATCACGTCCCGGACCGTGTTTCCCCCTTTACTGCGCTTCCGCCCCCTCCAGCGGTCCCCCCTAGGCCCGCGCGCCCCACAGGCTCGCTCCGGAAAAAAAATGTAATTATTTGGCGGGGCTTTTTTTTACTTTTTATTTTTTTTTCGTCAGTTTTTTTCAGATATGGCCAGGTTCGATCAATACCGCGCGCTCTGGATTTTATATGTATGTGTTTGTGTGCGAGAGGAAAAGAGAGAGGGAATATGGCGGCCGTTTTCTAACAATGGAGACTTTTTCGAGGGGGTGGTGTGGTGTTTTTTATGTCTGCAAATATAATATCTTTTATATACTATACCATAAAAACAGCAGGTTCAATAGTGACTGACTAAGTTAAGAAAAAAGTCAAAATTTATGTGAGGATGCAGTCAATAATCACCACACAGGCTAATAAAACTCCTTTTTCAATTTGTCAAGCTTTCGAGAATTTTATTCCCATCATCAGGACCGTTTGAATAAGTCAATTAGCAAAACAACATCCTTTGCACAAAAACTAACATCATAGGACATTGGAAACACAAGGAAATTTCTGAGTACCTAATTCCTGAGTACTACGACGAAATAAAGGAGTTATGAAGGAAATCCACTGTTTTATTTAATAAATGTTAGTTGTATTATGACATGCATACAGGGTTGTTCACCACATACGACACGGAATATTGTAGCTAAACGATTAGATTTTTATAAATTGTTTGGGTTCGTTGAAGGACTATTAGAGCTACAATTTAAAAATATTTTTACAAGATACAGAATGTACCAAATAAGTAAAAAATATTATAGTTGTATTTTTTTAAATGGAACACCCTGTATATTATTCTATTTTTGGATTCTACGATTGAAATAAAGGTAAATTTGATTTAGGTTTATCACACTTAAACCTTACCGTTTTTTAAATATTTTCAATTTTATGAAATTGCAGTAAAATTTTAAGGCTTCATTTCTCCAAGGGTATCAAAGTTTTTAATGCTAAATATTTACTGACGATTATTTATTGATCAGATATTGTGTTGCAATAATAAAATTTTACTGCCTTATACAGAGTGTCCAAAATGTATATTAAATAATTACTAGCTTTAAACGGCAATAACTTGTTTAATTTAAATAGAACACCCTATATATTTTAGGTGAATCAGATGCACAATATAATTGTCTATCAAATTGTATTATACCATTTGTACCCATCTCTTCAAGTTTTCGTAGAAAATGCATTTTCTTATAATTTAGACCTCATTTATCACTATACCCATGGAATATTGACATTTCAGATTTTTTTAAAGCAACATATATGTACAAAATGTATTGTAAGCCCATTGGTATACAAAAAAAAACTATTTAAATCTTTGTGAAAGAGTATACCAATTAAATATGCATATCCATTATTTCCGACCAAAAATTAGTTTTAATTTAATTAATAAAGTATTCTAAATAAATGTGTGTGTGAATTTGGCTTAGAATGAATATAATAATAAGTTATGAAGATGAACGTTTCTGTTTTTATAAATAAGCATTCGTCAAAAAATGAAATAAAATGTATAAAGTGTTACTTTTTACCACACTGTCTAATACACACACAAAATTCAGTTTTTGAGTATTTGGAGCAAATATTATTAATCAACGTAAACAGTCAATTAATCTAGTCTGAATGCTGGGATCATATTAATTGGTCCTTGTTAACAAAAAATATTTAAACAGTTTTTTTTTTTATTTTTTAATGAAATAAGCGAACTATATCGACAATATTAGTATCTGTACTCTTTGAAAATTTGTCGCATCTCAATATCTTACCTTTTTCATTTTATATTCGTTTAAAAATTTGCCCCATCTCAACTTCGTTATGACGAAGAGACGTTATTATCATTGTCAGGCCATTGGCATTGTCCCTGTCAATTTTTGGAAAATTTTATTTATTGTGCCTATCATCATCCTTCATGAACACGTAGAATGGAAGTCGAATTTGTTATCATTGAACAGGGAGAACAGAAACTGTTAGTCCACAGTATTTTTAAGTATCAAAAAGGCACAAATGAAGAAACATGTTTTGTTTTTGTTTAGTTTGGTTTTTATTAAATGGACCGTGAGTTTAAATGCCTTGTATTAATGCCCTCAATTAACTGAATAATTACTAAAAATATATCAGTTAAAAAAATGTATTTTTGTATAAAAAACAATATTATTAAAATAAGCTAGATAAGAGTATTTTAATTGATTATTGTCTTTGCTTCTGGAATGAAAATTGTCTTTGTTTTTAGTTGATCTAATCCAACGCGAATAAAAGTATTTAAAAATATTTGTTTCTGATTTTTTGGTGATTTTCAGATTTTTTCTGTATATATGTATTGTATTTTCTTGTATGTATTCCATAATGTGAATATTGTATTTTTTTTCCTTATTAAGAAAACTTTACCATCATTTTTAAATTTATTTTACATGGACGTATGTATACTATTCGTTCGGAAATAAATTTATTATTATTATAACAAAAAGGCCTATCTCTATTAAACAACTACAAATAAATTATTTATTAGAATTTACGTACAATTTATCTTCAGAACGTTTCCTCAATATTTCCGTTTAAGTGTTAATACAAAAACACTATTAAAAAATTAAAGACTTTACATTTATTGGCCATAAAAGTAAGTGATTTTCTTTAAATTGCTCTCCTGAAAAGTAGCAAAAATCGAGATACGCCTTTTCGTCATAAAGCCGTTTTGTGCATTTTTTAAAATTATAGTGAGTTTTACAGGGTGTCAAATTTATCCGGTATAGTTTGGCTGTGATATGTTTGTGACGTTACTTCAACATAGATGTAAAATTAGTTTAACTTTAACAGCTAGTTTCATCAATTTGTGTCAGTTAAAACAAAAAGAATTCGCAGAAATTTGCCAAAATGGCAGTCTCCGCGTCGTATGAGAGGCGCCACCCTGTATACGGAATATATTCCAGAAAAATGTTTGCTACGCTCTCCACCCTGTAGCTCCTTCTACACATGAAACTTACCCATACAATATTGCTGAATTATTAAGAATAAAAACGTCGTAAGGTTGTGGGCACGGAAGCCCTTTACGGGGTTTGTTAACATTATTTTCTAACAATCTGCTCAATTATTAACGTGGAAATTACGCCGGAAAGACGATTGGTCGTGCACCGTATGAGCAAATTAAATTTCCTGAAACTTGCGCCGGCCATCCATTTTTAAACGTATTATGTTATCCTTGTTATTGAAAATAAATAATTCAGACAGAGTATGACGGAGAACCGGGAACGAAACGATCGATAAAAGCTTGAGAAAGTAGTTAATTTATATTTTATTTCTGTTACTTTGATATAATTTTCTATTCTGAAGATACACACATTCCCAAGTAGCATTTTTAGACACGTTTTAGGTAATGTTTCTAATAATCGTACCTGTTTATTGACACAAAATGGAAGGAGGTATATATATATAAATAGATAAAAAAATTTAGAGGAAATGTTTCGAAACATTTTCTACAATTTGTGGCCAAGATGTTTCCCCTTTTCAGCAGCCACTGTTTCTAAATGGGAAGAAACAAAATACTATGTGTGTGGATTTCAAAATGAAAACAACCATTAGCAATGTCGACCTCTACCATATTTTTTTTTGTCTTAAGATCATTGTTTTTAGATTATCTCGCACAAAAAATGTCTGGCAAAAGCAAATTCATCGTTTAATTTAATAATGTACACAGTTTCACATTTTTAATGTCCCTTCTATATAATCATTATTTGTTGCTACAAAATATGTTTGTTGGAAATATATATTTTTATTTTTACACAAAAAATAAGATAATATCAAAGTTATAGATGTTAAAATAGGAATTTTCATCAATACCTCTCTGTACTTGCTTCTTTCGTTCCGCTTTTAATATGATCAAAGCGATTTCCTCGACTGAAATGATTAAGAAAAATACGCAAACCGGGGCAAGAGAAAAAAAACTGTAAACATCGCCGCCGACGACGAGCGTTTCAATTTGCTCTAAGCGATTTTAAAAAGGGCGCGACTGCACCCTTTCCTCGATATTTTATCATTTTAATCGTCTTCAGTTTTTATTTCGACGCCGGCTTTGTATAGAACATGAAAAACAGAGAAAAAGAAGGAAGAAATTTGTCGATAGATACTATTTTTAGGTAAAGAAATTATATAAATTTTTTCCTAAAAGTAATTGAAGTAGATTACGATTTTTTTTTCAATATTCTCTTGACAGTGATTTTTTTTAACTTAGAGTTGGGAATTCTAGTTCCTTGGGAGGAACTAGTTCCTTAGTTCTAGTTCCCCCAGAGGAATAGTTCCTTGAACTAGGTTTTTAGTTCTCAATAGTTCCCGACTAATATTGACATCCTCGTTGCTTGCTAAAAAAAAAAATAAAAAAAAAAATATATATAAAATTGTAGAAACCAACGACAGGAAACCAAGGCAAATACTGTCTGTACACAGTGCCTGTCTCTATCCCAAAGGCAAACCAGGAAAGGCTTTGTCCGCAGGCCGGGATTAGAGCGGTTCCCGCAGGCTGAGGAGTGTTTGACGTTGATATTATAGAAAGATCGTTTCTCATATCGCCATAAGCCGCTTTTTATTGGTCCTAAATGGGGATGAGCGATGAGAATCGATCTTTTTAGTTGTATCGATACTTTTAAGCTCGATAGTCGATATATTTTGTTGTGTATTAATGTCAATACATAATTTGATTTGCTTTAACATTTTTAACATCTTTTGCAATTTGTTATTCTTACATATATTATAAATATACTCTTCATGATAACATGCACCATTCATATTTCAAGACTTGATGACTTTTTCTATACCTCTCTTTTGTCAAAAAAGTAATTAACAAATTAGAATGGCGCGGTTCTTAATACTATGGTTTTCATTCATATCTCGGACTTCTTGTTCATCTTTTACTGTTTTATACCTTCCGGAATTGCAAGTAAGGGTGTTTAATTTACGCTTTTTAATATATTTTCTTGATATTATTTGCAGGAAAATTCGTTAACTAGTTCAATACGTGAGGATTCCGTCTAGTTTGTGCACTTATGTTCTAGCTAGATCTATTCATCTTCTAGTAATTCAGATCATCTTCTGGCATTTAAATTCTTACACTTAACGAGTATATTGTTAACAGACATTGTTTTCGATGGGATGACACTTCTGAATGCCTGTTCCATCCATTTCTGAAGCCGTAGAATTTTATAGGACGTAAAGTTAAGTTTTTATATATAGAGAAAAAAATATTAATTTTTAAGCCGTATCGAATAAATAATAAGGTTTATTATGGCGTTTATTTGATGCGGTTGCAAGGCTGTTTTATTTTTTATTTGCGTCCGCGACTGCATGTCTGATATTCCAGCTAATAAGTGATTATTATTGGAGCATTATTTTCTTTTATTCCAGTTAGATTTTTGCATATTTAAAACAGACGGTTCATTTTTTTCAATTTCTACGTAATAATTATCCTAAACGTTTCCATTTCTCTAAGTATATGTTGCTTGATAACGCTGTTATATCGATTTTTATATGCATATCATTATTTATTCATGTATGTTATATGATTGACTTTATTTTTAATGGATGATTAAAATTATTTTTAACTATTTGTCTTTAAAAAAACGTAAGTTTTATGGTGGGTCTACTAAGTTTGGGACTACTCTAAGTGTCAATTAGAAACACTTGCACTTTTGGTAAAATAAGTGGAATTGAGTTGGTGTTCGATAGTGGTCGCGCTATTAGAACTGTGAATTCAAAAAAACGATATCTCGAAATCCATTAGAAACAATTGGTTGTAGCTTTTTTCAAAAACTTTCTTAATATTTCTGTTATATTTTCTTCGCAGACAGTATGTGAAAATCTTTATAAATAAAAGTTACATGATTGCTGAAAATTTCCATGCACTAAAAGTAAATGGATCGATCTTTTTAAATTTTTGAATGAAAAAAAAGCCTGTCGAATTTTTCTTTATTTTAACATCTTGTAAAAGATCCGAACTTCAAAATAACACAAAAGTTTCAATATCTAAAGTGGTTCTTGAGTTACCGCGTGTTATGTGTTAAAAAATTGAGTTTGATAAAATGGACACCATAACGATATCCTTATAATTCCATTTCGGATGCTCCGAGACGTATCTAATGATTTTATCTAGTTATCTTTTCGAAAAAAAAAGTCTTAAAAATAAGCGGTTTGCGATCGTGATTTTACTTTACTTGATAGGGAAAGGCGTACCGGAGAAATGTGGCAACGCCGCAACAACACACCGTCGCATTTCTCTCACTCCAACTTAATAAGATCCCTATGCGATTTACTTCCACCCATGTAAATACCGATCCAAAAGTAAGAGTTGCCAGCCCGGTATAAGCTGAGTAGTTTTAGGATTTAGTTCACACTTGATTTGAAACGTGGTGTAATCAAAATACATAAAGACAATGGAAGTCCGAAATTCTTTTACTTCCAAAGAACTTCTTCATTAATATATTTTTAGTTTTATGTTCGAAATAATCGTTTTCCATTTTGTATTTCCTCGCGATTCGTGATTCATCCGCCAGTCACGAATCACGGCGATTTAAAAAAGCGAAACAACTGAAAATACGTAATTTACGAAATCGCACCCACTTAATAGAACGGTTAAAACCGTCGGTCGGTTCGGTAAGAAAATGAACCCAGTTAAAATCAATTCAGAAATCGATTATAACCCGTCATTCGAACCGACGTGCAGCGGATTCGTTTGATTAGGGGGGTTCAATTCCGGTGTGTACCCCGATTGCGAGACGCGGTCGTGTCGAAGAACCGAACGAGATAGGATGGTTCATGTTTTATTCATGAGTCGATCGAGTATTTGCTTTAGAAACGAAATGCGAGAGATATTTGAAAATGAACGCTGGGCTTGTTGTGGGAAATCTTTGCTATGAACCGGAGAGAATGATTTGCATTGTTACACAGAGCAATGTTAGGGTTGATTCTCACTATACCTTCTGTTTCCATTCCATATTCGTTCCGTATTTTTATTGTATTGACGCTATACGTAAGCTTCTGTTCCGTATCAGTTCCATACTTTTTATTGTACAGGGTGGCGCCTCTCATACGCCGCGGAGGCTCCAAGGAGAATGACAGTTTGTATTGAAATGAAATTTTGTGAGCATATGTAGGTTAATTCAGAGCACTTTTTAAAAATATAGAGAGATCTACAGTGTGTCCCCCAAAAAAGTTACATATCAAAGTTGTGTTTTTTGTAATGGAACACCCTATATATTAATTGATTTTCGGATTCTGGGAGAAAAATAAAGGTGAGTTTTATCAGAGAAGTATATGATCAAAATGTAAGGTTTTTGACATATTTAACATTTTCTAGAAATAAAAAAAAATACAATAAAAGCTAAAAAAATTGGAATTAACCCGGTATAGCCTAATACGTAGTTAAATTAACTATTGTACTTTAAATCAAATTAAAACTTGATCCAAAAAGTTATACAGGGTGAGACAAAATTAATATTCAACATTGGTCACTTTTAAAAGCATGTTACTCTCTTACTTTAAATGCAAAACCCAGTTCGATATTCAATGGATAATTCATGTCTCTCTAAAATACTATTAAGGTTTCCTACCCCACAAACAAAGATTTTCCTAGATATTTTCATTTACATGATTTGATCTGAGTAGATCTTTATTATTTGATAAAATCTAGGTGACTGTGATATGTCTGACGTTACTTCAACATAGCTGTCTAATTAGTCCAACTTTAACAACTAGTTATCATTTTGAGTCAGTTACTGAACCTTGGAATCAATACATAGATATGGGACACCTGCCCATACTTTGGAAATAGTCCGTACCTGGGATCATAACCTTGGACACAGTCCGTCCATAAGATAACGGTACAGGGGAACACTACCCGTACCTTGGATACTACTAGGACCTTGGATAATGCCCGTACCTTGTAAATAGTCTGTCCATAAGACCCTCGAAACACTTCCGAGGGCTCAATAATAAACAAAAGAATGTCCTTTCTTCCATGTAACATTCTGGAGGACAAAAGAAAAGGGACGCCAACGTGGCAGCAAAACACAAATACAGGTTAAGTTGGGACATCCAAAACTCTACCCTGTGCCTCGAAATGGCAGCTGATTCAGATTTTGCAGCAAGATTTAAATTATTACCATTTCTAAAAGCCGGGTGAACAAAAGTGAGGTTAAGCGCGGAGAGCCGCCTTGACATATAACAAGGATCTTGAGAGCGCGCGCCTCCCCAGAACAGTGAAATGATAGCAGAGTTGGCGACTAGGGAACGTAAAAATTACGCCAAGCGTGCCAAATAAATTATCAGGCCTGAACGATACGGAATCCGGTGATGATAGGCCCAGACACATATATTATATATAAAAAAGACATAGCTGGTACAAATGTAAGAACTTGACAACGCTGTTTCCGATACGCTTCAGTCCGTCCGCCAAAAAAATGCACGGAAGGAAAGGATATGGAATGGAAGGGAAACGGAACGGATAGTGTGCATTGTTCTATTCATTTACATGATATAATATTTTAGGTAAACGGAACGGAAACGGAAGGGAGCTGATATGGAAGGTATAGTGAGAATCAACCTTAAAGCGCATAATTTGTAGAACTTTCCTTGCAACAAAATACCACGAAACAAAATAAAAATCTAACACCGTAAATACATTTTATATTAAAATAAATCGCAAATGCGATTTATATTTCCCTGTGTAAACCCATCGCGCATAAATATTTATTACTTTACGTTTCGCATATTTTTCTCCGACTACAAAACGAAACAATTAAACATCAAACACACACACACAGTCACATATTCGCGTTAGCGATATAATAAACACGAAACGTATGCAAATGGTGGTTCGAGGGGTGAGAAGGGGTCTAGAAAAACCGGAAAATCCGGTGAGGAAAAAGCGGTTTTCCGGGCTGTATATAAAGAAAATCCGCGAGTTTGCGGGCAGGCTTGTGTGTATTTATCTATCTCACCGAGCCGCGCGATAAGCCGCCAAAGCTCAATATAAATTCTCAAATTTAATTATGTGTGTGGCTAGAGAAAGAAAAAATCCGCGAGCGGTTTTTTTTTCGTCGGGGGTGTGTGGAAAATCGCCCAGGGAAATAGGTAAACCAAGAGGATATCTTTAAAATCTCTCTCTGTATCGGCTCTTTTCCTCAGTGAGGGTCGTAACCTTTTTGAAATGCCTCTATTCCCCTTTCTATTGTCTTCATCCAAGAATGGTAAACTGATAGGATTGCTCATCCTCATAAGACGTACGTTCGCCTCTTCCCGCGTTTCAGCTGACAGTCGTGACGTCACTGTAGTCCTTGTCATGATAGTGTGTATTATTAGTTGCCTACGGTAAACTTATAAAAATAACAGCTGAGTAATTTTGAGTTAATTATTTTGTCAATTTTAAAAGTGAAAAAAAAAGGTGTCTTTAAAGTTTTTAGAGCTATAGAGTGTATAAATACGTTCATTTTGTGTTGTGGATTGTGACAAAGTGTTTACTAAGTGCCTACGATATTGTTTATTAATTATTTTCAAGCAAAATATGGAAGTACTCTAAAAAGAATGCTTGCAAAAGGTGATGCTGGGAACTGCTGTTCTTAAAAATGCATTATCCGAGTATTTAATACGATTTATACAGTTAATTTTCTATACGGCATACATATAAGGTGTTTAAATAAATAAATTAAATAATGAACGTTTTCCATCCGGCAACCAATAATGCACGTGTGTGTATTGTTGGTTGCCGGATAAGGACTAATAACCATGACAAGGACTACAATGACGTCACACAGCGAGTAGTTTTCGCATGCACCTGGCGGACACTTTTGGCTGAATGAGCAGTCCTATTAGGTTAACTGTTCCTGGTCTTCATCCACATTTCTCGATCTTCAGCCTGGGGAAACGATACGTGAAGGAGTGGGTCTTCGAGGACCTCTACTTTTCTTTCCCTATACTTCTCCCATCACTATAAGCCTGTCTATATTGTCATTTCGTCTTCTAGCCAGTGGCGGATACAGAGGGGGGGGCCATGGGGCCCGGGTTAAAATCTGTAAATTGGGTTAAATATTAGGCTTTTGGGTTAAAAATGGCGCTCTAAAAGGCATATTTTGCATAATTTTTTATTTGGCCCCCCCCCTAAAATAAATTTCTGTATCCGCCCCTGCTTCTAGCCACGTGTCCAAAATACTGCAACACCCTCTTCATGCCTAATGACGGTAGTCTGGTGGTTACACTTAACTCTTCCAGTATCGACTGATTAGTTCTCCTCGCTGTCCAGGCAATTCTAAGCATTCTCCTGTAGTACCACGTTTCAAAGGAATCAATATATTTGCGTTCTTTAACTCCACAATTCTTAGCCATATGAGATGATTGGAAAGACCAACGTTCGGACCAGAGATTCATTTTAGTGTTTTTATTTATGTATGAGCTTTTCCAAAGTCTCAGCATCACACTCTTGGCCAAGGCTTGGCCAAGACTATTCTTCTATATCTAAAATATTCGTCGATAATTGTATATTCTATATCAAGAATAATATAAAAAAATTGGCGCCGGGAGGCACGTATAGCCGCCCATACTAAAATATGTTAATATCTCGAAAACTGCGACTTTGACTGATTTTGATGTTATTACAAATTTTGTTGCAAATATTATTCCTAATTTTAATTTGAAAACCGCGTTTCGCTAGCTACTGTAATTTTGGAGTTACGATTTTTTAAAATGTTTAATCCCCTCCCGTACCCCCTTACCAACCCCCCACCCCCACCAAAAACTAATGGCCAGATTCTCGGGTGCCACAGTATTTTTGTACCAAATTTGGTTAAAATCGGTTCAGCGGTTTTTGAGTTATCGTGTTACAGACGGACAGACGGACAGACAGACAGACAGACAGACAGACAGACACCATGAAATATTTTGTATTTAAGTCATTTATGACCCAAGTAACTCATTTTGAGTGAAATTAAAAAAACTTTTTTTTTTGCCGATCCTAATAGCCTACCATACCTATTGGTATGGTCGGCTAAAAAATTGTGTATACATTTCAAACCTATGACCATATAGATAAAAGAAACAAGTTTACATTGGAAAGTGCCCATAAGGACAGTGTAAACACTATTTGGTGCTATTTTTGCAACGGTCGCGACCCAAAGCTTGTGATAATTTCGAATCGGTTCGGCTTTTTCCGGAATTATGGCGCCAAATATTATTTATTCAAATTTATTATTATTTCATACAAGAAACTTTATTTTATATTAGGACATGTATATGAAATACCTATGAAACATTGGAAACCGACGTTATGCCGCGATCCACGATGGTTTTTGCAGTTCACAGTTCACAACACAGTTTTTTTAGTTTTTAATGCCAATTTTTCACAATTATCACGAGTTTGAGTAAGTAAAATTTAAATTAAACTCACAAGATAGCAATATGTAATTACTTTGAGAATGGAGGCTTTAAACACACACTTTTCGGTATTTTTTCAATAAGGACGGTTTAAATTTTAAAAGATTTTATAATTTTTGAAGATTCTGATTTTGACAAGAGAAAATTATTTCTGTTATTGTTTGGCGGTTGTTCTTAGCAACCGCTATAGCAGCGCCATATCGCGTACAACGGTCGCGACCCAAAACAATTATATATTTTGACGGGATTTCCAATCTAAATTTATTTCCTTTATCTATGCCTATGACAAATCGTTTTTGAATTTAATTGAATTAATGAAAGAATGAAGTAGTCATTGCGGCACTTTGGACAGACAGCAGACTTTTACTGACTTAATCTTACTTTTTTAATCTCTGCTTTACACTTTTTGAGGTGTGAGTTACTGTTTTTACTGTCTCTTTGCTGTGTTTGCTATATGTTTTACGGTTTTTATAACTATCAGCTTTTATACATCTATGAACAGCGATCCCAAACAGTAAAACAGATAGCAAAAGTAGCAAAAGAAACAGTAAAACAGACAGCAAAATAATTAAATGTCTACTTTCATGTCCAAAGTGCGGTAATGACTACTACTAATATTTAAATTAGTTTTTTTTCCAAGCGGTATTAAATTTGAGGTCACTCTACGCTTACTTATTTCTCTTATGAAATTCGTCGGGGGTGAAATTCACGCGATTCGGCCGTTTTGCACGAATACTGGTTTAAAGATAGTGCATACGAAATGAAATATATATACGCCGAACACACATACGTATATACAAACAGACATCCACCGGTAAGGGTAGTAGGGGTGGGGGTAGTTGGGATTTATAAGTCCTACGCTACGTACTAATCCGTATTTTAGTTGGTGAATATAATTGCAGACGGCACGCGAATTTATGAGCCCATTTTTTACTTTTTTTGTCAAAACCTAAATATTTGTTGATGTTAGTAATTGTAATATCGGGATAAACGTGAATATGTCTTAGAAAAAAATAAATCATAAAGATGTCTTAGAAAACTATACATCATAAAAATAATTAAAAGACTGTTTAAGCTTGTGCCAATTAAGCCTTTTCATCGGTACCCCGATAGTACGGTTATCTCAATTCAAAATTTGGACCGCGTGTTCCTTGCATTAAGACTCTGTTTTTTATTTTATTTAAAAATATACGGAGGTTTTAAATTCTTCAGATTTTTGGTAGTGCAAAGCATCTAGCTCATTTGCCAGCTCCGAATTAGAATTTAGAGTTAGTAACTCGCATTCTCATTGGAGGACACAGTCATATTTATTTCAAACCAATACGCAACAAGAATATTTGTATAATTTAATAAAATTTCTGTAAATCTCTATAAATAATGAATTGTTTGTAGTTGCGGTGTAATTTCTGTAATATTAATCCAGTAAATGATGGAGATAAACAACTGTGATTGATTAAAATTTTATTTTAAGATGAAACTTTTGTTAACAACATTCTGGGAATTCGGTTAACGAATTGAATATCGACAAGACAAGTGACATCTGTCTAAAAAAGACAGCGATTTAGAGTAATAATTTGGTTATGTAAAATTTACAGTAACAATTTTGATTATGTAAAAGAAACACATATTCTATGAGTTTGCCTAATGATTAACATTAATTTAAAAATAAATCCCCAACATAAATAATGAACAAAACGTTTAAACAAAAACAGACCACACAAAACAAATTGTTGGTTAGTAGCAGTTAGTACATAATAGTCAGAGATATAGATCTAGTAGTATTTTTGTTTAATGCCCACAGTTGTCAGGCTATCCGGCCAAGTGATAGAATTATCGTTTTTTAATAAAAATTAAAGAAACATTACAAAATGACAAAGCTAGAATAGTATACGTTTTTATATTAACTTTAATTTTTTTAAAGTTTATAAAAAGCATTCATAAAAAAATATATAACCTCAAAATCCTTCGTTTTAATAGCTGTTAGTAAGAAGGTTCCCTTCAAATATGCGTACATAGTTTTGAGGTTCGGAACTCTAAAAACGACCAGAATTGCTGATTTTGTGACGATATTCCCCAACGGGTCATTTATCTCTAATAATTCCACATAAGGGACTTGGAAAAAAATTCAGAAACATAACTAATTAAAAAAATTATACCGTGGCGACAGTTTTAATATCTGATTAGTCGGAATAAACTAATTAAGCCTTAACGGACAAAGGCTCGCGTCAAATTAACTTTCGACAAAGGAATACTTCCAGTAATTTTAATATCCTTTAATCCTCCAAACGAAACGGGGAGCCAAACAAAAAAAAACACGAAAATAACGAAGGGTTTATTAAACATATTAATCCATCTAATTTGATCAGGTCGTTTCTGGATTCCTGCCTTGCCATTATATTTCCATTAATTTGGTAGAGAGAGTCCCCACACGCTATATACGTCTGGACGTCTATATCCAGGTCCCTGGATGAGACTCTCCGGGCCACACCCGGAATTTTTTCTTATCGATATCGGAGATCTTTCCATAAAAATGATGGAATTGAATAGGACGATAGGAATTCCTGAGAGATAATGATATAAATATAAGAGTTGTCATTAAAGTAATAATGACTAATTAACTCGATACTTTACACTCTTTGTTTCGCTGATGATCAAATAATACTGGCTCAAGACTACGAGGACTTGGAATAGATGACCCGCAAACTAATTGAAGAATACAAGTGGGGGCTGGAGGTAAACCTTAAGAAGACGGAATATATGTGTGAATAACAGAACTCAATCCTAGAACAACAACAGCAAGAGATAAAACACTGCCAAAAATATAAATATCTTGGCATGCACATTACCAACGATATCAGCCTTGATGAATAAATTAAGTACAGCAGTTAGACTAATCTAGTAGAATAATGGTAGACAGAGTACGTGGTAGTGGGTGATGACGAACGTGAGGATTTGGAGGTAGGAATTTGCACAATTAAAAATGTCTGTACGTTTAAATACTTGGGCGTTAGTTTTACAACAAATGGGAAAAGCACTCAAGATATCGCAAGGAAGTTGGTCTAGGAAAAAGATTTATCGGTCAACTTAACTCTTTGTTGTGGAGTGACAAAATTTCCCAAAAAAACAAAAGTCTCCTAGACACCAATTTTCATCCAAATATTGACGCTACTTCAGAAACTATTTGGAAAAAATCGAAATAAAAATGAAAATTCTACACCCAGTATCTCTGAAACTAAGCATTTTAGGACATACATTTATACGAATTTTTCCCATCCTATCGAGGACCTGCATAAGCTTGTGCAGGGCACAGGGTTAGGAGACTAAAGTGTCAGTTTTAATACTTTCAATTAAAGAATTTGGATACAAATCATACATATTAAAATAACCCAAAATAAGTTAAACTGATAAAAAAAACGAGTGAAATGACCGGAAACTGCGACCTTGAGTCTCCGATTCACAATCGAAACGGCTCGACTTCCACACGAAGAACGAGACGGAAAACGGACATAAAAGCGAGAAAACCGGAGAAAATTCGCCGGAAAATCGCCAGCACACCGATAAAGCTTCACACGTCGTTCTTCCCCCCACTTCCAACCTTTTCCGTCCCCCCACGTGCGGTGCTGCCCTGTCCTAGACACTTGTTGACGCCTTGTAAAGCGAGACCTTCCGGTCGAGTCTCCGTGGGGGTGAAAAGGGGACGAAAAGGGGGGACGAAGGGGATTCTTTTCGCTCCCTTTGGGGGGATTTCGTTTTATTTCGACGGTGCGGCGTGCTCTTTAACGCGTGGAGTCGGGTTTCGAGGTCGATTACGGTCGATGTCGAGGATTAGAGTGGACTTGTTTAGGATAAAAAGGGTTAATTTGAGTGTTTAGATACTCTAACTGTTAGTTTTTGGTTAAATTACACTATTGGAATAGATTAGATTAGATTTTTTGGGCTATTGCGACCTTTTTAGATCTATTATAGGCTCCTTCTGATCCTTAGATCATACAGGGTGGTCAGAGCTGTATTCCGGAAACTTCGACAGCGTATTCTGCAGATAAAAATAGGTAAAAAAGTTCTTATAAATGTATGTCCTAAAATGCTTAGTTTCGGAGATACAGGGTGTACAAGTGTCATACTTATTTCGATTTTTTCTAAATAATTTATGAAGTAACGTCAATATTTGGGTGAACATTGATGTCTGGGAGTTTTTTGACATGAGAAATTTGATTTTGATGTCAATATGACTCTTATCTTAAATTGAAAACCGCGTTTCGCTAGCTACTGTAATTTTGGAGTTACGGTTTTTTAAAAATTTTAACCCCCTCCCATACCCCCTTACCATACCCCCTTACAGATTTTCGGGTGCCACAGTATTTTTGTGCCAAATTTGGTTAAAATCGGTTAAGCGGTTTTATAGTGTTACAGACAGACGGACAGACAGACAGAGAGACATGAAAATATTTTGTATTTAGGTCATTAATGACCCAAATAACTCATTTTGGGTGAAATTAAAAAACTTTTTTTTTTGCCGATCTTAATAGCTTACCATACCTGTTGGTGTGGTCGGCTAAAAATATAGGATTTATTTACTAATATAGATAGATTAGTTCTTCAAGATCTAATAACTCTCCACAAAGCTCTGTGTCAATAACTTATCACTTATCATAGCCTAATACAAAGATGCAGCCCATGTACCACACTGTTACATTGACATAAATATATATATCCTCATGCAATCCTCACCTCACACACTGAAAAAATATAACTATAAATCAAGAACTATTTTTCGATAGCTACACCAAGAAACGACGAAAAGTCGATTTCCTGAATCAAATCTAAAGTGGCGTCATCGATTCGAGATCGCTGGAAATCACCGCGAAAAACTCTGAAAGCGCGAAAAGAAATTCCGAGACCCGCCAACTCGACAGAGTGCACGACAAAAGAAACAAACGAGCGTCGTTCGAGAGGGGGGACGGGAGGGGTGGTAAAAAGGGTAACGAACAAAAGAATAAACAAACAAAAGTTGCGAAGCAGCGAAGTTTGCCCGCGTTCCGTCTCGGGCATTAGTAAAATTGCGGCAATAAAAACTTTTTCCGTGTATTATAAATAAAGAAGAGCGGGGCGTGAGGCAGAATGAGAGGAAGAGAGAGACGAAGTTTGAGGAATGAAGGAAGACGAGGGGGAGATAGAGATGGGCAATATATAAAATGGAGAGAAAGATTATAAAGTTGTATTTTTAATAGGCGAAGTTTATGTGTGCGGATGTTGAACGATGAATATCGTTATTCTTGGATTTTCATTATTTAAATCAGTGGTGGAGGGTAACTTTTTTCAGTGGGAAGTATACGATATATAGAGATGGGCAATATATAAAATGGATGGGCAATATATAAAATGGAGAGAAAGATTATAAAGTTGTATTTTTAATAGGCGAAGTTTATGTGTGCGGATGTTGAACGATGAATATCGTTTTTCTTGGGTTTTCATTATTTAAATCAGTGGTGGAGGGTAACTTTTTTCAGTGGGAAGTATACGATATATAGAGATGGGCAATATATAAAATGGATGGGCAATATATAAAATGGAGAGAAAGATTATAAAGTTGTATTTTTAATAGGCGAAGTTTATGTGTGGGATGTTGAACGATGAATATCGTTTTTCTTGGGTTTTCATTATTTAAATCAGTGGTGGAGGGTAACTTTTTCAGTGGGAAGTATACGATATATAGAGATGGGCAATATATAAAATGGATGGGCAATATATAAAATGGAGAGAAAGATTATAAAGTTGTATTTTTAATAGGCGAAGTTTATGTGTTCGGATGTTGAACGATGAATATCGTTTTTCTTGGGTTTTCATTATTTAAATCAGTGGTGGAGGGTAACTTTTTTCAGTGGGAAGTATACGATATATAGAGATGGGCAATATATAAAATGGATGGGCAATATATAAAATGGAGAGAAAGATTATAAAGTTGTATTTTTAATAGGCGAAGTTTATGTGTGCGGATGTTGAACGATGAATATCGTTATTCTTGGGTTTTCATTATTTAAATCAGTGGTGGAGGGTAACTTTTTTCAGTGGGAAGTATACAGGGTGGTCCGATCTGTATTCCGGAAACTTCGGCAGGATATTCTACAGATAAAAATAATTAAAAAAATTCGTATAAATGTAGGTCCTAAAATGCTTAGTTTCGGAGATACAGGGTGTAGAAATTTCATTTTTATTTCGATTTTTTCCAAATAATTTCTGAAGTAACGTCAATCTTTGGATGAAAATTGGTGTCTGGAAGTTTTTTAACATGAGAAATTTGATTTTGATGTCAATCCTACTTGTAGAGGGCGGCATCTACATATATTTTTAACTGGTTTCCGTACCTGTATAAAACTACTGAGTAGAAAATAAACATGTCCGTAATTTTTTACGTAAAAAATGTGTCTTTGTAAAAATCGCTACGAGTAATGGTTCTCGAGATATTTGGAATCGAAATTATCAATACCTGTCATAATTGACATAAATTAAACACGTTGACTAAATAGTTATTAGACTGAAATCATAAATTTGAAATGTTTTTGTGCCAAAAGTTCAACAGAAACTGTTTTATCATCATTTTTTCGAAGATAAATTCATGATTAATTTAAAAAAAATAAAAAGTTTCAAAATTTATCATTTCAGTCAAATAACTATCTACTAAGATGTTTATTTTTTGCCAATAATGACATGCATTCACTATTTCCATAAATTGTACCTATTTAAGACACACTCCGTATAAAGTCAAGGTGAAAACATTCTCTCGAGTAGGAAAAATATCGGAAGAAAAACTATTTTTCTCGCGCAAGAAGTAGGAAAAGTTTAAACGGGAAATTTAAATCCGCGAAAAATGTAAAATAGCATCCTGGCCAGAAAAGATTCGTTTAGGTGGTAACGAACTTTTTTAACTCGAAATTATATATCATCGCCTTCGGAGGAAAACTTTTTCTCTCACTCTGGCGCGCGCATTTTCCTCCCTGAAAAATGCTCCCAAGTTAAAGTGGAAAAGTTGAAACTTTTCCATTTTCATAATGTAATTTGTTACAGTATAGTTAATATTTTCGCGTTCGTTTTTTACTAGTCTGTTTTGCGTCTTCTTCGTCCTCGCTATTTCGCCTCGAAATTACGAGTCAGTTGTTAGAAATATATTTTTATTCTAAAATAGCTTTTTTCTGTGACTTATTCAAGGTAAAACTAAGTTCCCAATGTTGTATGTAGCGATTTTTACCAAGAGTCATTTTATAGGTAAAAAAAATCGGTAAAAAAAGATCTTTATTAACATATTTTAATACGTGCCTCCCGGCGCCAATTTTTTATTAGAGCTATCCAAACTTGGAGCTATCAGAAAACCATTTGCACCGACTCCATACACCTCTATATCTGATTTATTTCGGGTATCTCTCTTTAGAAATCGCACCATTTAACTCCGAAACGCATCCTCCTCGAGAGCAGTAAACGTGATAAACGACTCCTCGCTCTGGAGAAATTATAAACCGTAAAGGCTCTATCTCTATTGCGCTCTCTCCTCCGCGAAACAAAGAGCAAAAATTGAATTTTGTATATATTTTGTTATAAATTACGGTTTTTATTGCCGGGCGCGAGTATAAAACCCTAATCCGAAATTTATTGCCGAGAATATTAAATTATCTTTAGTCGGGCCGCGCTGTTATGCTTCTTTTTGCTCTAGGTAGTAGTAAGTTGAAGAGAGAAAAGGAGATATTAAAAATTAAAGAACTGGAGAAGCGAAGAGGTTTGTTGCTGTTGTTATCTGTTTTTTTTGCCTCTCAAGCTCTATGTATGTTTATTATCATGCATTTTTTTGACTTAATTCCATTTTTAAATTCTCCAATATCTCTAAATTCCATATGAAGGGTCTAGGGCAAAAACTTGATAAGCGCCAATTTCTTGATTTTGGGATTTTGCAATATTATAGTATTTCCAACTGGTAGTAGGTCCAACAAATAATATATTTTCTCTTTTTAATCACTTTCGTTTCAAACTTCGTTATTATTTCATTTTTCCGTCCAATTAGTCTCAGCTCGAGCGTCAACTCGATATAAAAAAGTGTTGGCGAGGAAAAAAAAACAAACACCACCCCAGCCGCCTCGATCAATAAAAGTATTATTGTTACAAGCGTCGAAAATAAAGTTTTCAGAAACTTGCTTCAAGTCCGAACACAACTGGCCCCCCTTAGGTCCCTTTTAATTAGTCTCCCCCTTCCCCCACCCCAGCGCCACGACGTCGGGCGTCGTTCCAGTCCAAGGGACCAAGATTACTTTTTAAATTTATTAGCTGAAAAAGCTCGGGCTCGGTTTCGTTGTTTTTAAATTATTTCGTGCCATATAATTTGCTTCGAAATTAATGTTTTCCAATTTTTAGAGCAACTTCTCCCAACAAAGTAGCTCGTTTCAGTGTTAAGTCTTGTTTATCTTATTGGTTTATTGTTGTATAGAGCGTTTGTAAAAAAATAGTATTAAATATCTGCGATAATGTTACCGATTTGATAAATTATTATGCTCTAATAAACGATAATACACCTAACAGGCCCCTGAATGAGCATGAATACACCTAACTTACCCTTATACTAATCTGTGTGTCAAGAAGTGAGGAAATATGACTATTATAATGTCAAAAATACTGCAAAAACAGACTAATTATATATTAGTCTGTTTTTAACAGATATATAGGTATATACCAGATTATTTTCAAATTATTGTAAATTCAAAGGTCTCTATGATATATATGTTGTTAAACCTCTTCTTTCTTAAATACTAAGCTGATACAAGTTTAAGAGAAAAATTCTAGCCACTCTTTAATAATAAGTAATATTTTTTTTATCAAAACTGTATAACAGACCAAAATATGATTGAAATAACATTTATATATATATTTACTTCTAATTCCTTGTGACTTCCATGTATATGCTTGGTATGCGTTCTTGGTATGACTTTTGTGACGTCATTTTACTTATTCATCAGCACATATATTATTTTGTGATGTATTCGTTTTATACAAATAGTAATAATATTGTATATTTTTATGTCATGTTATCCTTGTGACTTCCTCTTGTAATCATTTCCTTACCATAAAAAATCTTAATGTTATTATTAAATATTTCTTAATTTTACAGCTAAAGTGAATAAATAAAGACAATACTGGGTGTCCCAGAAATAATTGCAAGTATTTTAAGGGCTGGTAGATCTCGATAAAAGAAAGATATTTTCTCTTTATCGTTTGAAAAACCAAAATAACGCAGTTATTTTACTTTGAAAATTTCAAAAAAAAAATGATTTTTTGCTAAAATTTTGACAACCACTGTATCTTTTCTGGATTTTGCTTCTTGTAAATTTAATCTAATACCTATGTTGCCATATTATCAAGAAATTATTTTTTTTAACTAAAAAATAAAAAAAAATTCGAATTTTCAAAATTTTTTTTCGCGAAAAAAACCTCATAGGCGTGTTTCCGGGGTTGAACTATACCACCAGTTAAAATACTTTCACTTATTTCTGGGACACCCTGTATATACGTATTGCATGAATGCATGATATGTATCATTAGTATATAATTCGTAAGTTTTGTTAAAATCTGTATGTATGTATATATTTACTTCTAGTACCTTGTGGCGTCCGGTCGTACATATTATGTTCTTGACATGAATATATAGCGTTTTCTTTTATTTTTCTTTTGTATTTAAAACTAATCACTCAAAAAAATAAAATCTACAATACACAAGTAGATACAATTTTGTAAGATGTGGGGAAATATGATTAAATATTCAAAATTTAAGCAACAAAAAGGTGTTTTGGTGTATGGTGGTTGATTTATATAATTCTTAAGCCGAAACTAAGTGAAATAGGGCACCGTCTGATTAACATAAGACACAACAGGGCCGTATTTAATTGCGATTATTTCTCGTTGCCCCGGGCAGCACCGTCCGCCATATATTTGGCGTTGTGGCGGGCGCGCTATGCAAATCGGACGTTTTTCATAATTAAAACCGCGTTCTCGGCCCGGGCGACGTTAATCTTAATTTTAATTTAAATATAAATTTACTGTGGTCGTGTAATTTCTTTTTAAGTTCGCAAAACTGCCTGCGCGTCGCGTGAAGAAACCATGAAGAAATTTTTATTCTATTAGAATTCTCTTTGTAAAAGAAAATATAAATAGTTATTTTTAAATATACACTGATGAAAAAGAATGGGCCAAATCAAGAAGATGAACTTTAGTACGACTGATATTGGAAATGGAGAACTAACCTCTTAAACCCGTCTCAGATACTGGCATTTGTCAAAAATTTGAGACGGTAGGATGAGAAATATAACTGAAGAAAAGGGGATACTCCCATACCATTCTACATTCTAATTCTTCCGTACAAACAAAAAAATTTGTAGTTAAATTTCACTAAATTAGAGTGAATTATATCCTCTAATAATTATTTTGAGTGATATTACACAAAACTTTCTGTGTAAAATCTTTATTTCGATATATTTTTACATTAATAATTGTTCCCTCACGGAAAGAATGGAAGCCAAGGAAAAAATTAAAATGGCTGAAAAACCTCGATAAATTCGTTATGGCAAAAGTGCGGAAAGTGGTCGATAGGGGACGCGAGAGGGGACCAACTCTTTCCACCACCAAGTGAACTTATTATTTTTTTCTCCACTTCTTCCGTCCATTGTCGTCGACGGAGCCATTTTAGTCCCGATAAAAGAAACGAAATAATTCAATTTACGCACTGAATTTCTACTTGCCTCGGTAATAAAGGATTTAAAAGACAATTAATTGTTAATTTACTTTTTCTATCGTTCGGGGTTTTTTGATTTTCGATAATTAGACAGTTCCTTTTTCAAAATTTCCTTTTTTTATGAGATTTTCTCTTTTAAGAGTCTATTACGCTGTACTATTCGGGTCGCTCTCAGGGGTCGGGCAAAGCGGGTGTGTGGCCGAAGGAAATATGTATTAAATTTCAGAAATCTGCCTAAGGCTTAGCCCGATCCTGTGATAAGTCACACACAAAATTCTAAACACACGTGCTTTGATTAAGGCTTGATTAAGGTTTGTAGAGCTTCAGCATTTGCCATAAAATAGCGAGCAATTTGTTACAAAACCATATAAATTATCTATCACTGTAATCACAAAACTTCAATCTATTTCCGTATTCTAACGGAATTTTAAATTATGACTTTATTTTCGAGAAAATTTAGTCCAAACATAAGAAATATTTTGTTGATGTTTGACCATCAAAATCTTAAAAATAAAGAAATTGTATAAAAATGTGCTACAATACGGATATAGTATAATCCTTTATCTTTAATTTCCTTCTTCATTTGTGTAAAAATACCTAGCCAGTTTACATAAAACGTTAAATGCCGAACGCTTATTTTACTACTTTTTCGAACTAGTGAAATTGATGAAGAAGATAAAGAAGAACCACCGTACGAAAAATCTCCAACTTCTGGTGAAGCCATAACAGGAATAAAAAATGTAAAAAGTTCTAGACGGTGTTCTGTTTTACCTACGCACAAAACGGCCAGATAAAACGTTAGGTGTAGACTGAGCTTTATATCTTTCTATAATTATGCTGAACATTAAGGACAGCGACCCGCAGAGGTGTAAATTCGATAAATTATGGCAAATTCGGGCCGGAACTGGCGCCATGTCACGTCATCGACAACTCTTCGTGATTAATGGCTCAGAAAGCGTTCACCCCTTCTCCGTGGCCACCCCGCCAACCCCCAAATCCCCCTTTTCGACGCCCTTACCACGTCGAAAAGCACCCATCTCTTCCAATGTCCCCCCACAAATGAAGACGGACTGCGTTGTGCAGTCTGGTGTCGAATTAATCACAGTTTAAGGTAGTAAATACACGTGAATGTGAATATATCGGAGTCCAAAATGGATATTATTATATTTTAATAAAATTAGTGTATATTCGATACCAATTAAACTTTTAGTCACAACAGAAAATTTGATTTTTTATATGGGACACCCTGTATATTTTTAATTCATGATATTTTGCTATTTTTGCACGAATCCTCTTCGAGATATAGAGTTTTTAAAAATTCGCTCACTTTGAATAAGTAGAGGTTTTGAACGGTGCCGCCTGTAATGCAAAAAAATTCTAGCTGTGAGCAGCAATTAAAACGAAAATAATATTTGCAATGAAAGATACAGAATTTTATTTTAACAACATCAAAACATTTAAACTATATCTAATAACAATAAAAATAAATAACAAATTAAGGCATGAGATTTTGCTAATGTTCAACATGTCTACCGTCTTCTGTTATGGACAGACGGGACCATTTTTGGACATTTCTCGCGGAATTCGTTAATTCAGTGGGGGTGAAAGATACTCTCACAGAACCCCTAAGTGCTTCTAATTCTTGTCTAGATTATACGGGCAATTCAAAAATATGAACCTTTATTTTTCGGCAAAGATAAAAATCCACAGACGCTAAATCCGGCGGCCTCGACGGCCAACGGCTGGGATCTTGGTTAGCTTAATTATTCTCGAAATTGGATGCAAAAATTTGCTGATAACTTCAGCGTTCTGAAGCAGTGCCTCGTCTTGCTGGAAAAATATGTTTTCGAGTTCCATTAGGCGTAGATCATCAATGACGATGACGGGTCCAAAGCCTACTAGTTAAAAGTGGCGAACTTTAAAAAATTCTGTATTTCAAAAAGGACTATAACAAAATATCAAGTGTGCTAAATTTTTGGAAAGATAATTTTAAGTTCTTTTCGGTTAATTAAAAATATACAGGGTGTCCAAATAAAAAATCAATTTTTGTGTTGATAACTCTTAAATTATTAATTTAAAAAAATTATACTTAAAGCATTAAATTCTACGTAAAAGGGTGCTTTGGTAGTACATTTTTCGTAGAAAAAAAGTTACTATCTGTTAAAAATGGACATTTTTGAAAAACACCTCGTAACTCCGAAACGGTAACAGATATCGATTTGCGTTTTCACCAACATGTTGTTGATAAAAATTGAGCTCCAGACACTGATATTAGTTTTCGTCTATCTCCTATAGAAAAGGGTGTTTCTCTTTAAAAGCGTCCAATTACTGTACATATACTAAGAGTCTAAAAGCAAAAGCGACATTAATATTTGCAGGAGCCTCTAAGTCACAACACTGTATATATTTCCTTTATTCACGTACGAGGGCTAGTTTATGGAGGCGAACAGTGTACGACCAGGAGCAGTAGAGCCGACGCTGCGTCAGCATTATTCCTATTTTACAACGAAACTCAATCAGCCTCTAATATATTAGAGCCCGTAAATTGGCAATCAATGTTTCCATGCATATGTATGCACGCGAATTGTGTACGAGTGAATGTTTCGGGAGGAGTGAACGTCTAGAGTGGGATGGAGTGAGTTTGGTGGTGGAGAGATGAAGGGACGAAGGCCGAACAACGCGAAAGGGGTGTGGGAGAGTGGAGTAGAGGGTAGGAAGTGACAGGTATACGATTTGCCAATCTGCTCTCCAAGTTTCACCTCCCCCACCCTGTCTTTGCCCTTCCATTAAGGTCTTGTTATTTCGTTATAATTGCGGAAGTAATAACAGCACTGATGATGAGAAATGGAACAGTTATAGGTGAAATAACTGTAAATAATTTTTTAATAGTTAAACCATAATAAGAAACGTACTAAATAAAAAAATGGTAGTATCGTTATAAATATCTGTGAATATAATATCTACAATATACATACGGAGTTGAAAAGGTTGATAATTTAAACTTAATATATCTAATCCCATTAAAGACATAATTCTTCCACTATAAAAAGTTGTGAAATCTCATCTAAAACCAAGTCACTTTATTTTATTTAGTCTCTCTTTAAGCACCTACCAATCATTTTGTTATAAATTGTTAATATCAATATTAGTCATCTTTATTTCTCTAATAATTGTGACTTGGCAATTGCACGATATGATATTCAATTCTAATTAAAAAACTTTACTTTTAAGGGCATTGTTTAGATTTACTTAGTAATCGAGATGGTAGATTATTCTTTTATATTGATGGTGCTATGCAACTGCCAAGTCATTATAATATTGATACTATCAATTTATAACAAAATTGTTGAATAGGTGCTTAAAGGGAGACTATATAAAATAAACTGGCTTTTGTCAAAGCCGTGAAACTCTATGATAAGTTATAACTCAAGAAAAAGGGACACACACTCATACAATCCACTAGATATTATTTTTTCAATTTTTAAATGAATATATTGTATACAGGGTGTTTCAAAACCAATGCGAAAAACTTCAGGGGTGATTCCTTGTTCAAAATAAAGGGTAGTTTTATAAACGCCTTTATAAACGTTGGGTCAAAAGTCAACCATTAGGGAGATATCGCGGTACAAAGATGGCGGAAAAATAATGTTTTTATTTTTTATCTTGAAAACGAAAAGAGATAGACTAATGAAATTTTACGAAAGCATTGCTGTTATGAAAACACACTTTCTGGTAATTTTTTCGCTTTTTTAAAATGAATGGAAGGGGTTGAAATAAGCTACCCCTATCATTCTTGTTAATAAAATTTAAAGAAAAATCTTATCAAACACATGCAAAAAAATTAATTTTCATAGTTTAGTTTATTTAGAAACTTTTTTATCTCTTGTGTTTTTTTGATAAAACTCACCGATTTGAAATTAAAAAATAAAATGTAAAGCATTACATGTCAGGACAAAAAACATTTTTAGATAAAGAATCTAGTGGGCAGCTGTAATAATCTACTGGGCAGCTGTAATTTTTTTAGGAAAAAATCTAGTCGGCCGCTGTCACTTTTTAGGATGTTTCTAATATTGTTTTATTTGACATTATCTATTATATATCTAGATTATTATTATTATCATTATTATCACTAGATTCTTAATCTAAAAATATTTTTAGTCCTGACATGTAATGCTTTACATTTTATTTTTTAATTTCAAATCGGTGAGTTTTATAAAAAAAATACGAGAGATAAAAAAGTTTCTAAACAAACTAAACTATCCAAATTAATTTTTTTGCATGTGTTTGATAAGATTTTTCTTTAAATTTCGTTAACAAGAATGATAGGGGTAGTTTATTTCAACCCCTTCCACTAATTTTAAAAAAGTGAAAAAATTACCAGAAAGTGTGTTTTCATAACAGTAATGCTTCCATAAAATTTCATTAGTCTATCTCTTTTCGTTTTCAAGATAAAAAATTAAAACATTTTTTTTCTGCCATCTTTGTACCGCAATATCTCCCTAATGATTGACTTTTGACCCAACGTTTATGAAGCAAACTACCCTTTATTTTGTACAAGGAATCACCCCCTGAAGTTTTTCGCATTTGTTTTGAAACACCCTGTATATGTTACGGTTAAAGTCCGATGTCCGGTTAATGTCGACATTAACAGGTTAATGTTTGGGTTTGGTTTTCTTTTTGGTTGTTTAGTAGACAGTTAGTTATAAACAGTATGTCGATATTAACCAGATATCGGACCTTAACCGTAACATATACATTCGCAGTTCATAAAGCTACTAATTTAAAAATAAAATATACACGTGTATATCTAGTATATACGATCACGCGTCCGAAAATTCGTAATATATTCGTTTAATTCGTCTTGGAAATGAAAACGTCACGATTACATTGGAATGTAGTTATAATTCAAGAAAAAGGGACACATACCCATACAATCTACTAGGTATTATTTATCCAATTAGATGATTTGATCAATATATTGTATATACATTCGGAGTTCATAAAGCTACTAATTTAAAAATAATATATACACGTATATATCTATAATATACGATCACGCGTCCGAAAATTCCGTAATATATTCGTTTAATTCGTCTTGGAAATGAAAACGTCACGATTCCATTGGAACGGGTATATATATACCGCCAGTCGCCTTATTCATAAAGGATTTTTAATCTCTTATTATGACTTATACATCGCAGCTTTAATTAAGCCCGAGGGAGATATAGCGGCGCGGAGGCCGCCGCGAGACGTATCGAAATACATTTTATATTTTATACGGGGTCGCGCGAATTATTGGCGCGAAATAATTTAGTCGCGATGTATTTACGACCACGGCACAGCGCACTTTAATGGCCGCTCCTCTGATTTATCATATTAATTTAGGATTATTTTTAAAAGCGGAGCTCGCGATAGGGTTAGGAGAAGCACGGATGTTCGATACCCGGTTTAATGGCTTTTGCAACGAACTTGTCTTGGTACTGTACTACACTACAAGGTGTTCCTTAAGAGTCCATTTCACTAGTGCGAAAAAGTAGGAAAGGAAGCGTTCGGTATTTAACGTTTTATGTAAAACTGGCTAGGTATTTTTACACAAACGAAGAAGGAAATTAAAGATAAAGGATTATACTATATCCGTACTGTAGCATATTTTAGACGACTTCTTTATTTTTAAGATTTTGATAGTCAAACATCAACAAAATATTCCTTATGTTTGGACTAAATTTTCTCGAAAATAAAGACATAATTTAAAATTCCGTTACAATACGGAAATAGATTGAAGTTTTGTGATTACAGCGATATAAAATTTATATGGTTTTGTAACAAATCGCTTGGCTATTTTATGGCAAATGCTGAAGCTCTGCAAATCTTAATCAAGCCGTAATCAAAGCACGTGTGTTTGGAATTTTGGGTGTGGCTTGACACGGCAGGATCGGGATATTCAAAATCTTAAGCAAATTTCTGAAATATAATAATATATATTTACTATTCCTTACTACTACAATTGGCCATACTGACAGACGAACCCTTGAAATAGTCTATATACATTCTATCTTATTAACTACTTCCACGCTCTTAAAACTCTCTCAACTCATACGTGCCACTATATTACATTGTTGCCGAACTCACCGGAATTAAAGTCGTAAAATCGAAATTAGCTTTTTAAAAGAGAGGAACGATTCCCTACAATGTTGGCGGCCCCGTCGGCAGCCTAATAATAATATAGTTTAAAACTTTTTTATCGTCCAGTCGCAAATGTAAAAATAGAGGCAGACTGCCATTGCCGACAGTAACTTGACTTCCCTTTATTTCCTGAAGGCCGAAACGACTGCACTTCGTTCGGAAGGGCCGTAACAGTGAAATATTCAAAGCGACAGCTTCTCTTTTATTTTGGCAATTGCCCGACTGAATAAAAGAGGTTAAGGGGTGTTTGACTGTCGTAGTTTGACAGGTTGTGCCAATGAAGAGACTTTTATTTTGTTTTGTTTACTTTGGGAAGTAATTTTCCTTTTTTTTATTCATACAAATTGTAGGTACTAGTTTTATTGTAATTTTTCTTGTTTCTTTTGTCTAATTTATTTTTTTTTGTTCTAGGTAAGTCATCGATGAAAAATTTAATTCTTTTGCAATGCCTGATAATTGGTAAGTTAGTATTTTATGTTTTTAATTAAGACCCTGTGAAATATTTAACTGAACATTTTCGAAACTATACATTTTTTTTTCGAACGTTACAAAAGTATTAATTTTTGTGACGTGATTGACAATACAAAAAAGTCATTTTAACGCCTAGGCATAAAAGTAAAACACTTTGACTTGACTTTGATGCCTAAGCATAACAGTAAGAATAGTATATTGTTTTATTAGGAGTAATAATGTAATAACACTTTTTGTGGCGAGGCTGTACGTTTGAGGCTGTGACATACAGCCTGGGTACAAAAAGTCATTTTTACTCCGGATAGAAACAATAATCTCTAATTTATTTATTTATTTACTAAACTTACCTGTGCAGTCTCCAAGAGCTGTTTACTGAAACTGTCATTGAACAAAGACACCGGACCTTGTTTTAAGTTACTAATAACTTCAGTAAACCTTCCATGTCACTTCAGAGGAAGTTAGTAAAGTTGCTAGAATAAACAAAATAAAATTAGACTGTTTAATTTTATTTTGTTTGGTTTGGTTTAAAAAATATATTAGTTCCGAACTATTTATATTATATTATAGTTCAATTAGCAGAACTATAGTTCAGAACTATATTAGTTCAATTAACAGAACTATTTTAATTCAATCAACAGAACTATATTAGTTCAATCAACAGAACTATATTAGTTCAATCAACAGAACTATTTTAGTTCAATCAACAGAACTATATTAGTTCAATCAACAGAACTATATTAGTTCAATTGACAGAACTATATTAGTTCAATCAACAGAACTATTTTAGTTCAATTGACAGAACTATTTTAGTTCAATTGACAGAACTATTTTAGTTCAATCAACAGAACTATATTAGTTCAATTGACAGAACTATATTAGTTCAATTGACAGAACTATTTTAGTTCAATTGACAGAACTATTTTAGTTCAATTAACAGAACTATTTTAGTTCAATTGACAGAACTATTTTAGTTCAATCAACAGAACTATGTTAGTTCAATCAACAGAACTATTTTAGTTCAATTGACAGAACTATATTAGTTCAATTAACAGAACTCTTATAGTTCAATCAACAGAACTATATTAGTTCAATTATTCGATCGATCGTGGAACAAAGAAAAAATATATTTGTATTAATATTTATGTAAAGATTGCCAACTATTTTTTTCAAACTCCACAAATTATTAACAATTTCAAACGTTCCAAATATAAAAAGATTTAAAAGTAATACCTTGTATGATATATCGAGAAACTATGGTTACGCTCATTAAATTTGACACTTTATGTCGGTTTAATAATATATTTTCGTACTTTATGCTTAGGCGTAAAAGTGCTTTACTTTGATGCCTAGGCGTTAAAATGACTTTTTTGTGAAAGCGTTTCGAAATTGACAGTTTTTGATATTTATTTGAGATTCGAAATGACATTCTTTTAGGCACTAGTATCTAAAAATGACACTTGTTTAGGCACTAGTGCCTAAAAGTAAAAAATGAAACGTTAGAAACAATGAAAATATTTATTATATATCTTAAAGGTACAATTATTTAAATTATTAAAGTGAATACAAAAGGCGTCCAACTTTTCGTTTCTAAGAGAAATGCAAGTTGTAGGAGTCGGAATAAGTAAATTTCTTGTACTGGCAATGCTGGTAGCTTCTGCTTCTACTAGAACTGCTTTTAATTTCTTATTTGGCGTATCTTTCTGTCCCATGATTATTTTTGCTATTTCGGTTTTCTGTTCAATTGAATTTTCAATGTAACCTTCAGCAACCGAGCTTGATCGCCAACCTCCATGTCGCTTTATAACTGTTATGTCCCCTCCTGAATCTGCCAGCGTTGTTGCAGAGCTGCGCCGGAAACAATGACCAGTGTATTCAATGGCGCTGGAGAGTCCAAGAAATTCCGCTATCTTTTTTGGCATAGCCCCAATTGTATTGATGCTAATTGACAGGGTACAGCATTGATTTTTTCGATATGTCAAGAAAAATCGCTGATGTGTCACATTGAGTGGTCGAAGTTTTGCGTACTTACGAAATACGTGTAAGAAATTGATACCATCTATTGGTTCCTCAGTAATCGTAAACACTCTTGGAAAATGAGTTTTTGTATGCGGAATCTTCACACTAATAAATGACTAACAAATATAAAAATAGGATATTCTATTCGGAGTAAAAATGACTTTTTTTGCACCTTGCCTGTAACGTCAAACGTACACCCTGGCCACAAAAAGTATAATTTTTACTCCTAATAAAACAATATACTATTTTTGTGACATATATTATGTTTTTAAACGTAAATTCAAACAACTTTTTGTATTACTGTCAGTTCTATTTCGATACAAACTAGTATTTTTGCTCGTGTATTCTCCCGGTTTATTGTCGTTTTTTCTCGTATCGCCCGTGCAAAGTTACGACACAATACAACAAACTAAAACACGCCAGCGGACACATTTTTCCCTCTCCCGTTGCTATTAACGGGCTTTTTTACGTCGAACGTTCGGACCTACCCCACCCTCCCCTGCCGTACCTTTTTACCTCCGCCTTCCCCTACACAACATTATAGTCCTTTCGAAATATAAACCAGCGAAACGATAAGCCCTTTTGCATAGACAGACGTCGTTTTCGGTATTATATTGCTGCGATGACAATGTTGTTGTTGCGGCTATGGTCTCGCGGTTCGGTTCGTAAAATCGAACAGAGATGGCGCTTTTCTGGATGTGTCAACGGACGTGGTGGTTTTAATGGCGATCGGAATGGAACAAAATCGAACCGTCATCATAAGGGTTTTTATTTACATGTCCACAGAGTGAAATAAAAGAGTTGAGTGTCGTAAAAGGTGGGGAGACTGGCGATGTTTTTGCCGAGATGTAAAATCGAACATTTTTGAACTTATAGAAAATACAATAGAGTTTGACAAAAAATAGGAAGGATAAGAAAACAATATTCATCATCATTCATCATTTTCAGCATAAATCTTAGCCCCTTTCTGTCGTGTTAAGCCACACCCAAAATTCCAAACACACGTGCTTTGATTAAGGCTTCCAGAGCATCAGCATTTGCCATAAAATAACGAGCAATTTGTTACAAAACTATATAAATTATATATATCGCTGTAATCACAAAACTTCAATCTATTTCCGTATTGTAACGGAATTTTAAATTTTGTCTTTATTTTCGAGAAAATTTAGTCCAAACGCAAGGAATATTTTGTTGATGTTTGACCATCAAAATCTTAAAAATATAGAAGCTGTCTAAAAATGTGCTATAATACGGATATAATATAATTTATCTTTAATTTCCTTCTTCATTTGTGTAAAAATACCTAGCCAGTTTTACATAAAACGTTAAATGCCGAACGCTTATTTTGCTAATTTTTCGGTTATTAAGTTTTTCCCTTGGACCCTTCAATTGCTAATTTAAACTTTGACTTCGTGTAGTGTCATTAAAATCATAGAAAAAATTCATTGCATACCTACGGAAATCAATTTTAATTTAAAGAAAATTGTTTTACAAGGCGCGGGAAACAATCGAAATACTTGACTATCCCGCATCAGAAAATATAAATATAAAGTGGGCGAAATAAATTTTACCGCCTTCCTGGCCGCGCGCGTCTCGGGAAACTAAACATTTTTCATGAATTTTTCAGCAAGCTTTTCCTTCTCGCTCTCTACGCTTTTCTCTCTGATGTGTGCGAGTGTTGTTTTCGCTGGCGGCGTAAAGTTGGGGCCTTAATTCATGCTCGCGAACGGACTAAATAAATAAAAACATATTTATTTCCTCTCTCTGCAAGCTGGAAAAGCCAACGATACCGCCGCTATGTAAAACATTACGACGTACAGCCGCGGACGAAAATATCCTGCACGCGTTAAAATTCTTCAGCATTCTGAACGAGGATTCAAGTTAAACTTTTTAGAAAATAATTTAAAGGAAAAATGAACCTGCTCAGATGCTTGTTCCGAGTAAAATCCTAGAGCTCTATGATTTGCTTTTATAAACTCTGGCACAAGATGCAGAATTGCGTGAATCTTTGGAGTTATCTTAACACCTAAGTTGAGTATTTCCAATCTAAATTGTTCGATGTCATGTTCAAAATGTTTGTTTAGTGCTTGAACAAAACAACTCGAAACTACTTGATTGAATGCAGAAAACACTGCAATATATGTATTTCCTAAAAAAAAGATGTTTAGGTTTTTGCTTGTCAAAACTTTGAATATGATTCTTTACCGGGCGATATCGTCTTCAAAATATCCACTTTCTTTAAAACTTGTCTGGCGTTATTTTCGTTACATTTTCCATAATGATCTAGTTTCAATCCCGCTTTTTTTATCCATTCTGTTGCAACATTGGTATTCTCCAATTCAAGACAATCAAATAGTTTTTGACCACACCTAACAAAAGGTGAAGCTCAGGAGGGGGAATATTACTTTAAGACAGGTGTGTCTTCGTCGTCAATGATTAAAGGTATGTTTATACAGTTTTCTAAAAAATAATTGCCCTTTTTTTTATATGGTTCATTGAACAACAGTTTAAAAAATACAAAACAATATTTCAAACAAAAACGATTACTAAAATCTTTGGCTTTTGTTATATTTCCAGATTGTTGCCATAAATTTGTATTTTCTGTAATACTTTTTATAGTTCTAAATGATCCTTTAATTTCCATTTCCTTTACATTTACATCATACCATGGGCAAGTGTGAGTGGATGAATTTGACTGAAGACCAAGGAGAATCATTAAGAAGCTTAAAGTCAGCGGCAAAAGTATAGGAACAAATTCCACATATGGACTGCAGATCTAACGTTTCAAAGAGGCTTTTAATGTTAGCATAAGATTCAGACAACTTTGGTCCCAAGCCAATTATGAATAGTTTATTAATTCCAGCACTTTTATATTTCTTGAAATATTCGGGATCATTTTCAGGGAGTACATTCAGACAAACTTTAAGTGATCCACCACCACTATCAATGCCAATTTTTACATGAAAATCTTCAGATAATTCTCTAATTTCCAAAATATATGATAGAAGACCAGATAAATCTGAGCAGTATACAAAAATTAATATTAACCGAATTAACATTTTTCCTTTAAATTATTTTCTAAAAAGTTTAACTTGAATTCTCGTTCAGAATGCTACCAAAATATTCTTTTACAATGTATTTGTTGTTATAATAGTCCACGTATTTAAGATTTGTGTTGTACTTAGCTTTAGTTAAATTTAGCGATAAAACCACTTAGTTAGGGAAGAATTATAATTATTCTAACTTATTAGTTAACATTTTCATGCAAAATAAAACATATAGCTATAATATGATTGTTTTGACAAATTATTGTTTCAGTTTTTGGTCTCAAAATTGAAAGTCACGGTACGTTACTGAATCTATGGAAATGATTTAGTTGTTCTATGATTTTATATTATTATTTATTTTTTCTATCTAATGATTTTGAAAGAACGCATTATGGCCATTAAAAAATTACTAATTTTACAATTTATATATTTTTTATTTTGAATCATATAAAAACCGAACAGTGAAAGTGTTAGGACTTTACGCTGCTATGACGTTGGAGCCGTGGTAAGGCAGGTTCGAATCCTAGTCAAGGCGACTTTTTTTAATCGTTTTTTTTTTAATTTTTACATATTTATTATTGATTAATACAATATTTAGTAATGCGTTTCTTCATTTTTTTTAAATACTTATACGCGCATTCAAAATTTCAGCTAAATCGGAAAAAAAGTTTATAATAATATAGTATCTAATGTTGTATAGATAATGAATGGTACGGAACCCTTCGTGCGCGAGTCCGACTCGCACTTGGCCAATTTTTAAAAACTGATATCTTTAGAATAACTTGATATCGAGCTGGATATTGGTATAATTCTTTTTGTCCACGGTTGTACACTATATCGTATGCCTTTTTTTGGTTCATACGTGAAATTTATTTACTAAAAAGTGTTTCGGGAAACTTTTATATGGAAAACGGGTTGGGGGAAAGGCAGCAGAAGGGAAACGTTTTTTTTTCGGAAAAAAGTCCATATACCAGCAGTCGAATATCGAAAAAATAAAAAAGTTCTTTTGCTAAAATACCACCCGCGATGCCGCAGTAGCTAACGAATCCACGTACGATTTTTATTCGGTTTTTGTTGATTATGGAAACTTTTTTTATTATTTTCCAACTTTACCATTACTATGGCTGCTCCGATATCAACCGTAATATACGCTTTTATTATTAGTTACCTGTACATATGTGTTTTTGTCCTTTTTCTCTATATATAGACTAATTAGGGAAAAGTTTTGATAACATACAGGAAACTAAAACCGGTAAAATTATATGCTGTGTGACATAGAAATTACAACACCCAGTAAATATAATTTATTAATATTTTGGGATTTTGGGATAAATGTGAGTAATGAAATGAAATTTTTGGAACAAATTTATTAAAAGGAATTCTTAATAATTCAACGGTCATCGTGAGACTACAAACAAAGACGCGAGTCGTCTTTGAATACAGAATACAGCCCGATTGCACTCTTCCTTATTTTTTTTATTCAAAAGTATATCGTTTCCTATCAGTCGAACAAAAGATTACGAACTTCCACTAGCCACAGCCTTTATAGACATTGAGAAGGCTTTCGACTCGGCATATCTTAAGGCAATAACAGAAGCTCTAGCGAAACAAGGTATTGGCAGACCTTATATAGAAATTCTCGCCAATATATACAAAGAAGCCAAAGCAAAGGTAATGATATATAAAACAACCCCAGAGTTCCTAACTAGCAAAGGAGTACGACAGGGAGATGCGATATCCTCAAAGATGTTTACAGCAATAGTAGAAGAAATATTTCGTCAACTGGACGGTGGAATATCTTAACCATCTAAGATTCGCTGATGACTTAGTCTTAAGGCGGGTTACCACTGGTCAGTTTCGCTGACGCAGTCCAACTGATTCAGTGATACTGAACAAATAATGAACGTCAGAACACATTTTCATGTTAAATGATCAGTACATTCGTACTTTCAGTTAAAGTGAAGACCAGTTCTACTTTTTTCATTTTTGACTGATCATCATCGAATAAAGGCGGGTTCTCACTTGTCAGTTTCGCTGACGCAGTCTGACTGATTCATTATCAATGAAAAATAAAAATCAACGATTGTATTCACACGTTTCATGTTTTGCTACATTCAGTATTCAGTTGGTCCAAACATTTTGGTGGTGATTTCGCAGACATGAAAATGGTTAAAACAAAATTGAAACCAGGTGTCGCGAAGTTTTTAATTCGCGAAGTTTACAATTAGCAAATGAATTACAGAATATTCTGGTGAATCAGAAAAGAAGAAAACGTTTTTTTAAAGCAGATACGTCTACAAGAAACCGTTGACGTTCTATTTTAACAGAACGTCAACGGTTTCTTGTAGACGTATCTGCTTTAAAAAACGCGTGTTCTCATAATAGTTTGAATTTAAATATTTTAAATAGTTCTTTTTTCTTTATTCTTTGAATTTTTTTGCTTCCGACGATAGATTTTCCGAAACGTTAAGCATTTTTTTCTTTGTTAAGCCAATTTGTATAACTGTAAACATAACTTCTTATAAGCAGTGTCCGTTTAGGTTTAACGCCAGAAGTGTTTACAAAAAATAACTATTTTATTTTGTAGATTTTCTTGCAGTGCAGTGGCGAAATACCCATAAAGGATTTTTTTGGAGATATACATTAAAATAATTAATTAACTTTAACTTGTAAACTGAACAAATCACGAAAATGTAGTTCTCACGCTTCAGTTTGTATTCATTATTCGATAATGATCAGTCAAAAATGAAAAAAGTAGAACTGGTTTTCACTTTAACTGAAAGTACGAATTTACTGATCATTTAACATGAAAATGTGTTCTGACGTTCATTATTTGTTCAGTATCACTGAATCAGTCAGACTGCGTCAGCGAAACTGACAAGTGAGAACCCGCCTTAAGGAATAGAAACTGAAGCGTGAAGAGACCTAGAAGAAGACCAAACCTGAGATGGGACCATGATATTAGGAAATTAGCAGGAATACTACTACAAAGAGAATTTCTAAATATGTGAGGAAGGCTCCACTATAATTGGAAGTGGTGGAATAAGGGAGGAAATCATCTTTCCGCAAAATACATAAATCGACCTTTTAAATCATCGACGATTTTATACGTTTAAAGAAACCGAGAAAAAATAGAGAGAAGGTGAACCCAAACAGACAGCGAGAAGTGTACGAAAAAAAACCGAAAAAAAAACCGCTCCAAGCCGGCAGCGATTCGAAGCATCCCTGAATTCGTTCCCTTTAAATTTTAAAGCGACGCCAACTCTCCACGTCGGTGTCGATTTCTCCCGTTTTCTCTCCCGAGCTCTCCCGTCTTCCTGCTCCTTTTTTCCGCGACTTTCTCTCTTTCTCCTGCGGTTCCCGGAGTCGTTCCATCTCGCTCCGGGTCTCCGGCACCGTTACCCGGAGTTTTACTTTCAATATTCGCCCTTTTCCGGGATTAGCCCGGCTTAAACCGCTGAAAACGTTATTTGCGTGTGCCGGAGGATCGTCGTAGTCGTCGACGGTTGGCGTTTTTCTTTATTTTCCCGTTTCGTTTTCGTTTGTTTTCTGCTCTTTAACGTTTAAATTGTTTTCTGGTTTTAGCTGTTTATGAAATTGTTACTTTTTATCCACCTGGAATTGTATTTTTAAATGCCTTATTTTATTAATTGAGTTAGGCAGGGATGTGTCTTAGCTTCTCTCTTATTCAACATATTCATGGCAGCGCTCTCTATTATACTGGACAGCAATCTGCAGAAAAGAGGAATGGATGTTAAATACAGATATGACGGCGATCTGTTCAACATAAAAAGACTTAGGGCAAAAATACGTATAAAATTTATCACAGAACTTCAATACGCTGATAATTGCGCTCTAGTTGCAAAAGCGTTACAGCTATTATAAGAAATGCTGAACACATATACCTGGGTATACGAGGCTTTGATCTTAAGGTGAGCATCAATTAAAACAAAAATCTTGTGCACTCCCCCGGAAAATCATAACAGTGCTATAAAAATCGGAGAAGAACTACTGGAATATGTAGCGGAATTCAATTACCTCGGCAGTTTGATTTCGGAAAAGGCAAATATCGACTCTGAAATTCAGCACAAAATTAGCAGCAGCTCAAAAGCATTCCGGAAATTAAAAGACAGGGTTTTCTACAATCATAGAATGAATTTTTTAGAATTTAGAATGAGTGGGAGGGGGGTTAATCACTTCGACCTTACAGATCCATTGTGACTTTCTTGAATCATAACTTATCATACAGTCCCAGGGCTTTGACAAAAGCCAGTATCTGGGACGGTTTTATAGAGGGTAGTTCTCCATCTCCAATATCAGTCGTACCAAAATTCATGGCACGAATGGTTGTCGTCTCGGCGCACTCAGTGATGAGGTGTACTGGTGTTTCCCCATCTTCCCCCACAGAATCTGCATTCGCCGTTTCTTCTTAGTTTCAATCTACTGAGGTGTTCATTGAGGAGACAGTGTCCTGTTAAAAACCCCGTGACAATCCGAAGATTGTTCTTACTCAGACCCAGGAAGATCTGTGATTTTTCTTGATCATAAGCCCTCAGAAACTTTTTCGAGTGTCTTAGACCATTGCAAGATTTCCATTCCAGGTTGCGGATGGAATCTTCCAAGTTCTTGAGTTCCGCCTTGAGTTGGTTACCACTTGGAAAGCAGAACGGTTCTGGTCCAGTTAGTGGAGTGTTCGCTTCTTTCCTAACTAGATTATTTGCTTTTTCATTGCCTTCTATCCCTTGGTGAGCAGGCACCCAGTGTAGGAGGACTTTGTTTTCTTTGCCTAATTTATTCAGCTTCTCTATGCATTCTTTGACCAATTTCGAATTGATTGATACTGAGTTGATCGCCTTTAACGCTGCTTGACTATCAGATAAGATGGCTATTTCTTGTTTTCTACAATCATAACTTGAGCACAAAAACGAAACTAACAGTACCGAACAATAATAATCGCCACTACACGAACGAATTAAACAAGTTGCAGAGATAACACCACGTATAGGGCTTTTCAAAGAAAGAAAACACCTTGCGTAACCATCTTCTTATGCGTGTCAAATACTCGTCAGCGAGTAATATCAGCATGACACCTGGACATCAACGTTACAAGAAGACAGTTCAAAGAATTGAGCCCGCAGACTATTACTGTAATCTTATTTTAAGTTCTTCCTACAGTAATTCCTTCCTTTCGTTACAGTATCTGTACGGATACACCGGTCTCCATACACTAAACGCTTCTTCCGCACCCGGAAGGCTTCCGTGATCTGTGGCACGTGCCGCACGTGACCGGTCCCCCCTTGTTTCTCCCCACAGCTCCCCTCCGACGTCGTCACGTCGCGTCGCCGAGATCGAGCAGGCGATAAAGCCGATGCCGAAGACGACAACAATCTGTTTCGAGCCTGAGGGCGTCGTCGCCAGTCAAACACCAGAAAAGTCGTAAACGGTGTGGATATCGTCAGCCGTTTTTTTCTTCTTCTCTTTTTCTTCTTCTTTTTGGTCTGTCGCTTCTTCTTCGCTTCTCGATTCGGTGTTTTCGTTCAGGATTTTAGTATGAATCGGAGCTTGTTAGTTAGTTAATTTGTTATAGTCTGCAATTGTCGGTTTTTTATCTAAAAATTGTTGAAAGGTTATAGCGTGTTATTCAGTGAAGTTTTGAATGTCTTTTTTATACAGGGTATTCAAGTTAAATGTTGGACTAAAGATACTAACTGGATCAGAACCGTTCTTCTTGCCAACTGGAAAGCAACTTAAAAACACTGTTCATTAAAATGTATTCTATGTTATAGGGCTTGTTTCTCTCTAGAATTTCCTGTCTCACAAATGTACCGTTTGTGTCCGGGAAGGGTTCATGTTTCATAGTTGTCGATTTTCGAAAGAAATCAGTACGTGTACATTATTTCGTATATTTTTCATTTTATTGATTTTATGGAAAGCACTTTTCATTAAAATGTATCCTATGTTATAGGGCTTGTTTCTGTCTACAATTTCCTGTCTCACAATGTACCGTTTGTGTCCGGGAAGGGTTTATATAGTTTCATAGTTGTCGATTTTCGAAAGAAATCAGTACATATATATTATTTCGTACAGTTTTCATTATATTGATTTTATGGAAAGAACTGTTCATTAAAATGTATTCTATGTTATAGGGCTTGTTTCTCTCTACAATTTCCTGTCTCACAAATGTACCGTTTGTGTCCGGGAAGGGTTCATAGTTTCATAGTTGTCGATTTTCGAAAGAAATCAGTACATATATATTATTTCGTACAGTTTTCATTATATTGATTTTATGGAAAGAACTATTCATTAAAATCTTGTATCCTATATTATAGGGCTTGTTTCTCTCTACAATTTCTTGTCTCACAATGTACCGTTTGTGTCCGGGAAGGGTTCATAGTTTCATAGTTGTCGATTTTCGAAAGAAATCAGTACATATATATTATTTCGTACAGTTTTCATTATATTGATTTTATGGAAAGCACTGTTCATTAAAATGTTGTATCCTATGTTATAGGGCTTGTTTCTCTCTACAATTTCCTGTCTCACAATGTGCCGTTTGTGTCCGGGAAGGCTTCATAGCTTCATAGTTGTCGATTTTCGAAAGACATGTACGATGATATCAGTACATGTGTATTATTTCGTATATTTTTCATTTTATTGATTTTATGGAAAGAACTGTTCATTAAAATGTAGTATTCTATGTTATAGGGGCCATGACTTATGCTTGCACCTCGATCTCATCCATACTAATTCAGCTACTCTTTTGATGCCATCATACCAGCGTGCAGAGGATCTTCCTCTAGTTCTTCTAGCACTTCTTCTAGCACTTCTCTAGTTCTTCTCACTTGTTCTCTGTGATTCATGTCCCATTTCAGCTGTGTTGCCCGATCTATTACATCTGTCTCTTTAGTTTCACCCAGTATCTTTCTTCTGAGAGATTCATAATTTGATAACTACAGAATTTAAAAATATTTTAGACTTTTACTTTAATTTATAAGAACAAATCAGAATCAAGTAAAAAAAACGCCACATTTAGATCGCATTTAAGTGGCAGGTACACAACTCCTACTTTTACTGGTTGCCGCTTTTTCCACGATTTTCCCGAAGCAGGAAGAGGAAATCCGGAAAAACCAGGGGGATAAAAGAAAGTGCCGTGCTCTCCAAAATCCGTATGATGTCTAAAAGCTAGCGGCAAACTCAAAGCCCCACGTACCCCCACCTTTCCCTCCTAATGGCCGATATACACGTACGTACGTATGTAATATATGTATGTTGCGCCATTTTTTTATTTTCCAGAATGATTTAATGGCTATATGAATAATTCGCGGCACATATGACGGTTTTTTTCTTCCCGTTTCCTCCGCTTTGAAGCTTTGTCTTTTGCGAAACACATTTAAAAAGCGCCACTTAACTTTGACGTGTGCTCTATATGGCGAAAGATTTCTACGTGTGTTTCTTTTTTCTTTGGGTCTCTTTGTGTCCGAGCTCTTTATTGTTTCTTTAAAAGCTATTATTACTTGAGAATAGAGTATTGCAAGTGGATGGTTTCCATGTATGTAATTACATGTAGGTCAAGTACTCGTCAGCGAGTAATGGCAGTAAGTAAGTTTGGTTTTGGAAGCATCAGTATACCACGTTATGGTATGGTCTTTTATCATTCTTTTGTCATCGTTTTTATTGGTCAAAACTTAAGGCTACTACTAAATATTTAAAATTGCTCAAAGAGACATTTTCCTCTTATTTAATGTTTCTTTTTTGTTCGGTAATAAACGAGTCTTTGTCTTCTAATGCTTCTATTTTATTATCTCTGCATTATAAAGTACGATGGAACTAAAACAGTTTTATGTATTCTTTTTAATTGTGTAATATACTGCGTAGCGGCACAGTCTACGTTATTATACCATTAACGGTTGCAAGATAGTAATTAGTTTCAACATCTCCGTATATACGTATGTCTCTCTCTCTCTCTCTCTCGCTCTAGCCTTATAATTACACGCGTGATTAATATGCCTCCCCCTGTAAATAACCTCATATTATTGCTCTAATATAAAGCGAGGGAAATTCGAAATTATCATCGCTTAAATTTTCTAAGATTGCAATCTCTCGCGCTGCTCGAAAATGCACGGTGATAAATGGTACGTGTTATTATTTAATATATACAGAGCGTTTCACTGTAGTGCGGTCTGTGTAATTTTAATAATGAGGTGCCTGTCGAAATTTATCGTTTAGGAAGTTTCAAAGAGTTTCTGTTTTTTTTTTGTTTTGTTTTTGTGTAAATTAGAAGACTCAAAAATAAAAAAAATTGGCGCCGGGAGGCACGTATAGCCCCGCCCATACTATAATATGTTAGTAAAAAGTTGATAGACAGTTCTTTTAGTTTCAATTATCTCAAAAACTGCGACTTTGACTGATTTTGATGTTTTTACAAATTTTGTTGCAAATATTATTCCTAATCTTAAATTAAAAACCGCGTTTCGCTAGCTACTGTAATTTTGGAGTTACGATTTTTTTAAATTTTTAACCCCCTCCCATACCCCCTTACCAACCCTCCACCCCCACCAAAAACTAATGGCGAGATTCTCGGGTGCCATATTATTTTTGTGCCAAATTTGGTTAAAATCGGTTTAGCGGTTTTTGAGTTATCGTGTTACAAACGGACAGACACCATGAAAATATTTTGTATTTAGGTCATTTATGATATAACTCATTTTGAGTGAAATTAAAATTGTGTGTGCTGGACATACACAGAAAGGGCAAAACTGAAGAAAAGGCTTTGCTATGCCCTACATTGTTATGCCCCCAGTTTTAATCAAGAAGATATATTTAGATGACATGACGAAAATCGGCCAATCTTCATGACAATGTATATGGGAAAATGTCGAAAAAGTGTCGCCAATTTCCGCAATTTTTTAAACATTTTTAAATGCCTTCGGAAAATAGTAAATATAGTTGTAAAATTATTATGAAAATATCAGCATTTGTAGAAAATTTTATGCAGATTCAAAATATATACACCTTTAAAGGTTTGGTTTGGTTTGGTAGCTCTTGTTTTTGAGCTATTTTTGTTGATGGTTAAAACGTCCCCTACATCCATTAATGTTTTTCTAAGACCACAAGGCAATGGCCTATATTTTCTTATTCTACGTCTTTTAATTAGTAAATAACAGCAACCAAATTGGTGACATGACGAAAAGGCGAAAAAATGCCCATTTTTCGCTATTTCTTATCAATTTTCAAAGGTCTGGGAAGAATAGTAAACATAATCGTAAAATTATGAAAATATCAGTATTTGTAGCAAATTTTATATATAGATTCAGAATGTGTATGTCGCAGACGTTTCGAATAACTCGGCAATTTTGCAAAAAGACTAGGTATATTATAAAACACCGGAGTTTTTAACAAAAGAATGATATTTTACTAAAACAGAGCCTATCTGTTTTCAGTCGCTTTGCAAAATGCCTAATGAAGACTAGTCAGATTGCACAAAACATTTTACGCGGGATTGCTATAACTAACCTAAATTTATCCAACGACATTTCTTGAACATCATTTTCAAAATTTGAAAATAATGGCACAAAAAGTGATAATTCTGTTAAATAGAGTATGGTTGAGGATGATCATTATAAAGATCTAAATTCATTTTATTCTAAAAGAAAATAAAGTTCCACAAAGAAGCAGCCCTGTACACAGAATAGAATTACAGAGTATAATAATTAAATGAGATATTAATATTAAGGTTTTAATATACATATTTTGTATTTAAAATTATCTTATTTATAATTAAAATTTATGAAATAGGATTCAAGTTGTTTCCGTTTAATCATAATGAAATTTTGACATAAATAATTATTGTTTTTGTATAGGAAAATATGGGTTATTTTTTTAAGCGTAATTCAATATGCTTATGCTCATTGCTGACTAAATTTTGATCATTTTTTAATTTGCCTGGCCTCGATTTTCGATTTGGCATTATTACTGACGTAGATAAACACCTTTAAAGGCTTCGATACCTTGGTTTTGTGAGAAAATTCATTTTTCCAACACTTGTCTTTCAAACCTTGACAACTATTTATGATGTTCCTCATATCCTAATACTATTACTCCTTATACCAACTGGAAAATCTAAGAAAATTATTCTAATAGTCTTTTCCTCGGCCTAGATCGCAATCTCCACCTTGCTTTCGTAAATAACGATTGCGTTCCGCTCCGATTTATAAATATTAATGGACAGAGCCGGTGCAGGGGGACCGGCTGGATCCGGCCCTGCGTAATAAAGTACCTCGGTACGCGGCTGGCCGCTCTTAGAAAGAGAGAAACCGAGGCAATTAAATTGATTTAATATTGTCGGAGATGAAAACGGTCGGCCCCGGCTCGCTTATTAAATAATAAATTGTTTATTGCTGAGATATTGCTGCCTTTGCGGCCGGGCAGGTCCGTATATACATCGATACGGAGAAGGAGGAATGTATAGATCAAACCGGACTGCAGAAATATCACTTGTTTCTCGTCTTTCTATGTCTCTGGCAGGGTTGGGTAGGTATAGAAAATTTTATATATTCTACCGTATTTTCTACACGCAGAAAATTAATTTTCTACATCAGCTAATTTTCTACATTTTTTACTTGTCCAGACGTAGAAAATTAGTTTTGTATATTGTAAGCCTTTTTAGGGTTCCGTACCCAAAGGGTTAAAACGGGAACCCTATTACTAAGACTTCGCTGTCCGTCCGTCCGTCTGTCACAAAGGTCTATCTTATGAAGACAGCTGCCATTTCGAAGCAACAGGTAAAGATGAGATATTATCTTTATTAGATTCGTTATTATTATTGAATATTTTTAGGGTAGAGTTTTGGATTGACCCACCTTAACTCGTATTTGTATTTTGCTGACACGTTGGTGTACTTTTGCAGTTGTCCTCCAGAATGTTAAATGGAAGAAAGGACAGTTTCTTTGTTTATTATTGAGCCCTCGGAAGTAATTCGAGGGTCTTATGGACGGACTGTATCCAACGTACGGGTAGTGTTCCCCTGTACCGTTTTCTTATGAACGTACATTATCTTATGGACGTACATTGTCTTATGGACGGACTGTGTCTAAGGTATGGGCAGGTGTCCCATATCTATGTATTGATTCCAAGGTTTGGGCATTATCCAAGGTCCTAGTAGTGTTCCAAGGTACGGGTAGTGTCTCCATATTGCCACAGTATGGATGTAGTGTAAGCCCCATGCTGCTTCGTTCCCATTTCTCAGTCTAGTCAGTAGTTACGGCTGTATCAATTCATGGTGTCCTCATTCTGGCCCCCTTTTGTTGTATTGGATAGCCGAGTACAGAGATGCGAGACCACCTCACACTGTTACTATTTGAAGCAAGATTACGTAAAGAACAGCTAAGTGTAGATTTAAGTTATAGTTTTACATTTAACATTTAAAACATTTTCAGTCTTAAACAGTAACGTACATCTTAAGTAATATCGTACAGACTATGTTTAGTGGTTAGATTGTTAAGAACATTCATGTCGATTTAATATTTAAAATGTGATTTAGATCTTAGGTTTCATTACATTACGTCTTGTAATGGTATTACTTTCATAGATATTTAGTACAACTCTTAACACCACTTTCGTTGACATATAACCACTATAATAATTATTAAAATTGGACAATGCTATTTACCATCACAGTCCATCTTGAATAAATATAGTCATTAGTTTTAAGTAATATACAACTGTGTTTTCTTTCTCTGTACATGCCTGGCGCCCAATATCTATATTTTTTTTTATTGTTATTGATTAGTTTTCTCTCTAGTGAAATACCTTATCCATGACTGCTCTCCGATGAAAAGCTGCCGTTCGGAGTGGTAATGTTTTATAAAAAACGCTACAATTTATTATTGATTAATACAATTTTTAGTAATGTGTTTCTTAATTTTTTTTAATTACTTATACGCGCATTCAAAATTTCAGCTAAATCGGAAAAAAAGTTTATAATAATATAGTTGTTGTATAGCTAATGAATGGTACGGAACCCTTCGTGCGCGAGTCCGACTCGCACTTGACCAATTTTTAGTAAATGATATCCAAAGATCGACCTCTCCAAAATTATAATCGATTGCCATTCCCCAGCCGTTTTTGACTTCATTTTTTTTCGATCATACGGTACTTACTATTCAATTTTGAGTAGCAATATACCCAGAAGACTGCAGTAATGAACCCATCACGAGGAGATACACACAAACCTCACAATATCATCACGAAAGGCATTATTCCAAAATAAGAGCAATTGTTATACAAAGAAACAACACCAGAGCACAAACAACAACAACCATAACAATAATAATTGCGCCATTGTATTTAAACTCTCTCTCCCTATAAACTTGCCTCCTCCTCCTCCTCCTCCTTTCATAAGACCCTCTCCCACCCCTAACCCTTCCTCCCAACCCCCCTTTTCAAATCAAATATGGCCGAATTATTAGAGTTGCACGTGAGCGGTGCCGCAATTCGAATACAATGTAATATTTACGACGTTATTAAATTAAATATGGCGCCGTTGCCGAAGCCGCCGCCGCTCACGAACATGGGCGGCGGCGCGAGGGGGGACGGCAAAGGCTGAATTATCACGAAAGCGGGTGGTAAGGGGGAGGGAGTGGTGGGTGCAAGGGGGGTCGGATTGTTTAAGAGATTTTATCGTTCGGTAGTAATTACGGCGAGTTTTCGCGAAATTGCACGCTAAAATGATTGTAAAGTGTGTGGTTTTGGAGGTTTGGAAGGATTGACAATCTTGAATTTAGTTATTTTTTATACATACAAGACGATAATGCAATTTATCGTCGTGTATATAACAATATTTTTTTCCATAGCCAGTTACGTTTTAAAAAATATTCAGAAATTATTATTTCAAGGAATTTATTACGAGTAGAAAAAATATTGTGCTGGGTTGGCGTTGGTTTCTATGTAATTTGACAAATAAATAAAGCTGTCTCTTTAGTTCTCAGTTTTGAGTCAATATTTTTTAATTCTCTTTCGTGTCGATTGCTGATTGAATTGGAGCCAGAAATGGCTCAAAACGAAATAAGTAAATTACCAACAGATATTCAGGCTGAGGCGACAAACGCCATATCCAAACTACTTCCATTTAAACCCTGAATAACTTATGAAAAGGAATACAAAAATTTTCAAAAATGGAAGCAATTAAGAAACGTGCGAGAAGAAATAAACTTTTTAAGCTAATCCTCGCTGTTAAAGTATCATTTAATCTACCATTGCGGTTAAAGTACTATTTTATCTACTATTTTTGATAGATAGATTAAAAAGTAATGATAATTGAAAAAATTGCAAATTGATGGTAATAAATTCATTTCGCTGTTAAAAAAATTGACCAAAGCATGAATTGACATGAATCAAAAAACAAAATGCTCAGGAGTCATGGTTGTGACCGTAAAATAGTATTTTAGGCAAATTTACACGCGAAATTATTGCACAGGGTGTTTTAAAGTTAAGGTAAAAAAAACCTGTATATTATGCCAACTACTAAAAGTTGATAAATTTATATACAGTTTGCTAAAAAATTAATGAAAATAGAACTAAAAATAAAAAAATACCAAAAATTACGTTCAAATCATAATTTTTACAATTATTTCTCTTAGGTAATAGTATTAGCGCGTAATAGCAAAAATAATCAGTTTTTTGCCAAAGTGTTGATACAAAATTGTAGAAAATTTAATTGTCTACAAATTTTCCACAGAATCTACTGAGGTGTCCGTTGAGGACCCAGTGTCTTGTGAAGGACAGAACCCTGTGACAGTCCTAAGATTGTTCTTACTTAAATCAAGGAAAATCTTTGATTTTTATCGGTCGTTAATTCCTGAGAAATTTTCTTGTACTGGAAAAAAAATGCAATAAAAGTTTCAATACTTTCGAACAAAAAGTTAAAAAGCATTTAAAACTACCTATTTTTTTCATTTTTTCCCCTTCTATTAAACTCTTGACTAAAAGAAATAGAGAAAAGAAACTATACGGAGAGAGATTTTTTACACTCGAACAACAACAAGAGAGTAACAATAACTTTAAGAGAAACCGCGATAATTTATTTTTTAATTTTTCGCATTCTTACAAACGAACGGAAATTCCTTCGCATCGGGAAAATTGTTGTTTTCCCGGGACTTCGCGATCGAACAAGTTTCCCGAAACAATGTCGGAAACTTTCCCGGTTTCCAGGTCCGTAACGATAACTTTTAATTAGTTTTTAAAACTGCGGGGAATTGTGAGGTGGTCAGAAAGTGTGAGGGGAAGGTAAAACTGCATAGAAAAGGGTTGGGTTATGTTGGTACAAATATGTGCTTATATGAAGTGAAACAGCATCTTACTCCCCTCTGTCTACTCCATTCGGGTACCTCTATCCACGTGCCTAGTTTGGTTCCAATCGACTGAAATCCTCAACCGTAAATAATTAATTCTATCATCCGGCCGGATAACCCTGGCAGCTCTGGCCATTAAACCAAAATACTACTACCACTATGTAGTCTGTGGTTTGTTATTTTGTTCATTTATTCATTATAGCGTGTACCCGCGACTTCGTTCGCGTCGAATTAATCATTTGTAACGGTGATGATGAAGCAAAGCAAGTATTTCCATTAACATACAAACTGGATAAAATATTCTCACATTTATGTCAGCATGAGAAAAAACAATATGGCAATATTATTATATAACTTGGTAATATTTGAGGGATAGTTTCATCTCGTTGGAATTTGACTTTCGAAAAATCCGTTTGCCAAAAATAAGCTTTTTAACTTTTAATAAGCATAATAACTTTTTGGAACACCTTGTATGATTTTTTAAAAAAATTCAACATATGTAAAAAAACAAAATAAATTATGCGTGTCCAAGCGTTTTCCCGAAAGACTAACCGTTTTTTAAATAACAAATATTGTAATATTTGAGGGGCGTTTTCACCCTCTTGGAATTTGAGATTCGAGAAACCCCTCCTTATCGAACCTCTACACCCCACAGTCAATCCGTTCACCAAAAATCAGCTTTAAACGTCAAGCAGTTTAAGCAGAATCGTGATTACTCAATGGTCATATTTTATGAAACACCCTGTATAAACTTTTAAAAAATCTTAAAATATGTAAAACAATAAAATAAAATATACGGGTTTAAGAGTTTTTCCGAAAAACTCACCGGTTTTTAAATATAAAATATTCTAATATTTGAGGGGTGGTTTCACCCCCTTAGAATTCGAGTCTCGGAAAATCCCTTTTTATCGAATCTTTACACCATAAAGTCAATCCGTTTTCCAAAAATCAGCTTTTTACGTCAAGCGCTTTAAGCAGGATCGTGATTAATCAATGACCAGATTTTTCGAAACACCCTGTATACATTTTTAAAAAATCTTAAAATATGTAAAAAACAAAATAAAATATACGTGTTTAAGCGTTTTTTCGAAAACTTGACCGTTTTTTAAATAAAAAATATTGTAATATTTGAGGGGTGATTTCACCCCCTTGGAACTGGAATTTCGAAAAAACTCTCCTTATCGAACTTCTACACTCTAGAATCAACCTGTATGCCAAAATTGAGCTTCTTACGTTGAGTGGCTTGAGCAGGATCGTGATTAATCAGTGAGTCAGTCACTTAAGGATTTTATATATTACTATAGATTTATAGTGATTTACAATAATTTTATTAAATTACACGAATATTCTCGTTGATTATTGGTTTGAAATAAATATAACAGTGCCCTCCAATGAAAATGCGAGCTACTAACTCTAATAATTCTAATTCCGAGCTAGCAAATGAACTAAATGCTTCACCTAGACCGTAATATAATTAAAGAAATTTAAATATAAATATTAAAAACATAAAAATTAATGATATACGACCTCATTTCGTTTCTGAAAATAAATAAAAGAATAATCTGAAAAACAAGCCAGTCTTTTTATATAAAATTACTCAGCAAAATCTAGAGCGTGTAACCCAAAGGAAAAAAGTTGTTATTTTTATCTTAAAAATATATTTTTCCATGAAAAAGCTTCTCGGGGACTGTCAAAAAAAATGGGGTTAATTTTACTAAAAAATAACCTAATTTAAAATTAATTCCAGTTCTATTTAGCGTTAAATTTTCCCCTGCACACTTTTTTACCCTGACATTAAATTAAAAAATATATATAGCGTAGTATTTTATAATGTAGTGATAAAATTATGGAAATGTCAGAATTTGTAGAAAATTTTACGTAGATTCAGAATATAAATACATCTTTAAAAGCTTAGATAATTTGGTTTTGTGAGAAAATTAATTTTTTGGACCCTTATTGTTTATGAATTATTTTTGATGATGGTTAACACGTCTCCTACATCCATTACTGTTCTCGTAAGACTACATTGGCCTATATTTTCTAATCCTATAGCTTTTAGTTAGTAAATAACAGCAGTTTTAACAAAATAGGTGACATGACTATATGTATGGAAAATAGTCGAAAAAATGTCCATATTTCGGCTTACCCACTTTCAGAGGTCTTGGAAGAATAGTAAATATAGTCATAAAATTATGAAAATATCAGCATTTGTAGGATATTTTATGTAGATTCAGAATATATACACCTTCAAAGGCTTGAAAACCTTGGTTTTACGATAAAATCAATTGTTTGGACCCTTGTTTTTGAGCTATTTTTGTTGGTGGTTAAAACGTCCCCTACATCCATTACTGTTCCCGTAAGATTACAATAGCCTATATTTTCTTGTTTTACATCTTTTAATTAGTAAATAACAGCAATTTTGACAAAATCGGTGAAATATTCATGACTTCGAAAAATTGCCTATTTTTGGCTATTTTTCCCCATTTTCAAAGGTCTTGAAGGAATAGTAAACATAGTCATAAAATTATGAAAAGATCAGCATTTTGTAGGAAATTTTATGTAGATTAAGAATATATTCACCTTTGAGGGCTTAGATAATTTGATTTGCGAGAAAATTAATTTTTAGACCCTTGTTTTTGAGCTATTTTTGATGATGGTAAAAAGTTCTTCTACAACTAACACTACAAACTATATCAATTACTGTTTGTAAGACGCCCAAATTGAGGGACTTTTTGAAAAGAATATAGAGGTTGTTTTCAATCTTATTAAAGCTAATTGTGTTAAAAGAGTTTTTCAATCTCTGCAAACTTGTAGGCTCGTTATCTTATTACACTCCTTCAACTGGGCCTCTCACAATAAAACCTGATATCTCCATCCTAGCTCTATCCTCGCCATCTCAAACCTTGCAACAACTCAATAGATCCATCGTAAAGCATTCAACATCCATTTTTAAAATTTCCCTCTTCTCTGAAATGCAGGCAGGTGGATTGCATTGCTCTTTAAGGCCGTAAGTACCGTACGTACGTATATATACATACATAACGAATGGTCTATAAAGATGGTAAAATACGGTGCCGGTCATCTTTAATGCATTTATTGTTCTTCGTGAAGGAAAAGGTAAGCAGGGACGCCATCGTGCGGCCCAAGATGAAGACGTAAAGTCGAGGACATGGGTGGCTGTTATACGTCGTGGCTGTAATTGGATAGGAAGACCATTGTATTGGTCGTAAGTCAGGGTCTTTATATGGAATCACTTGGTATTTCGTTCTGTTTTTTTCTTAAAATGTAGATATTGACTTAACGAAAGTAATAACTAACCAAAGATCTAAGGTTTTAATGTATATATTCTGAATCTACATAAATTTTTCTACAAATACTGAAATTTTCATAGCTTTATCACTATGTTGACTATTTTTCTAAGACGTTTGAAAATATGTAAAAAATTGCGAAAAATGAGCTGTTTTTCGATTTTTCCATACATATTATGTCATCGATTCTGTTAAAACTGCTGTTACTTACTAACTAAAAGATGTAGAATAAGAAAATATAAGCCATTGTGGTCTTATGTCACAAATTAACTATAACAGATGCGAAAGAACACCGAATTCCGCGTTCAGGTTTCTGTGACCTTCAGAAAGAGTTCATAGACAATCCGCATCAATAATATCAAATATAATAGTTTGGGTTATTATTTGTTTGGGTGAAAATAATCTGCACCAATATGTTATCGAGGCAAATAATCTCACAGCAATTTAATAGATTACTCGTCATATTATATCAGTTCGTAGGAGATTAGGAAAAAAAAGATATTTATAGTATAAAAAATTAATTTATTTAACAAAATTTAATTAAAGATGTGACAAAATAGTTACTTTTCTATTGGTTCTATCGGACTTTTTTCGACTATATAAATCTTTATTTGTAAACTTTAATGCATAAAATATTTTCAATCTAATAAATAATTTAATGATGTAAATAAGAGGAAATTTCTCACATGGGTGGTCAAATTCTATAGTTTTCATTATATCAAACAGCCTCTGAATGTTTTCTTCAGTGCAAAACTCATCAAAATTTAATATAAATAATTTTTCCAGCCTGTAAATAAAATGAACAAATTTTTCCACTTTCATGATCAAAGGCTTTTAAATGGGTAAATAATTTCGAGTTATCCAGAGATTCGGATTCTTTTGCAAATTTTAGACAAATATCACATTGATGTATTTGAAGACCCTTTTTAATGATGTAGTCAAACATAATTAAAGGCATTTTGAGTTGAAAACATTTCTCAGAGGCTGTTTGATATAATGAAAACTATAAAATTTGACCACCCATGTGAGAAATTTCCTCTTATTTACATCATTAAATGATTTATTAGATTGAAAATATTTGATGTATTAAAGTTTACAAATAAAGATTTATATAGTCGAAAAAAGTCCGATAGAACCAATAGAAAAGTAACTATTTTGTCACATCTTTAATTAAATTTTGTTAAATAAATTAATTTTTTATACTATAAATATCTTATTTTTCCTTATAAATAAACACATTTGTATCCCATTTTAAATAAGATATACAAATTACCAAAACTTAGAAATAACAGTTCAAAAGTTCAACAAAAATCCTACACGCGTTTTTAAAAAGAAACATATAACCACGCACTATGTCACTCCAACAAGCGAATACGACACAGCATGGATTTCCGGACTAAACGACTGGTGTATTTACACCACTCAATAGGCGTGTCGGGTTTGCCGAACGGTTTCCGATGCAGTCGCTTTCTTTCGCATCTGTTATAGGTAATTTGTGCTTATGTGGTCAGTATTAGTTTTAGGAGAAGTTTTAACCATCATCAAAAATTGCTCAAAAACATTGACCAAAAAATTTTATAACAAAACCAAGGCATCCAAGTCATTAAAGGTGTATATATTCTGAATCTCCATAAAATTTCCTACAAATGCTGAAATTTTCATAATTTTATCGCTATGTTTACTATTTTTCTAAGACTCTTGAAAATGTGTAAAGATGAGTTTTTTTCCATGAAAAATGTCGATTTTCGTCATGTCACCGCTTGTGTTAAAACTGCTGTTATTTACTAACTAAAGGGTGTAGAATAAGAAAATATATTCTATTGTAGACTTACGAAAACAGTAAAGGATATAGAGGACGTTTTAACATCATCAAAAATTGCTCAAAAACAAGGGTTCAAAAAATGAATTTTCTTACAAAACCAAGGCGTCCAAGTTTTTAAAGGTGTACATATTCTTCCTACAAATGCTGACTTTCTCAGAGTTTTATGACTACGTTTACTATGTTTCTAAGACTTTTGAAAATGTGTAAAAAATATCTAAAACCGGCCTTTTTTCTCTATACATATCTGAATATTCCCCGTTAAAGAGAGAACCATAAGAGGTTACTTGGGGGGAGTTGGGTCATAATATACAGTATACAGCGGACGCCAGAAGTATAAACGGGATTAACCATTTTAGAAGAAACAATAATTTTTATGAAGAATGCATTTTTTTTCAAAAAGTCAATAATAAAAAAGTATTTCCTCTTGTAAACACAATCCGGGGACATACTGTATAATACCAGTTTTGTGAACAAAAAAATACAAAAAGATAAATAAAGGTTTCTTGGCCGCGTAAAATAGACAATTTTAAAGGAAAAGAACTTTTGGCTGAGAGCAAGAAAAAAAAACGATCTAGACGTCTGAATATTCGCCGTTAAGGGGGGTTTTGGGGGTAAATGGGGGGAGTTTTTACCCCCACCCGGTCGTAAAATTCAAATGCGCGGCCGATCGTTAGTTATAACCGTTTCGGAAACTAAAACTTTCCGAGATACAACATTTTTGCATGAAATACGCGGCGCGCCCAGGAATATATTCTAATTTAAAATATAGAATACGAATTTATGCGGGGGCGAGCGCCGGCGTTCCTCCCCCCGGGTTCTGGGGGGCTCCGAGTCCCTCGGGAGACGTTCAATTTGATAAATGCGAAATAAATATTAAGCGAAGAATTTAGTCCCGACGCGGTACGGCGCGGCTCCTCCTAACTTTTTCATCCACTCTAATTCTCTTTAATGTGCCCGCTAAAAGAATTATTATTTACTTTGGGCTATTAATTTTTATCTGTAATGTCAATGATTTAGTAACAATCTTCTCTTTGTAATGGTGATGATGAAGCCAGATACTGGCTTTTGTCAAAGCTCTGGGACTGTATGATGAGTTATGATTCAAGAAAGGGGGACACAATGGATCTGTAAGGTCGAAGTGATTAACCCCCCTCCCACTCATTCTAAAAAAATATTTGAGGGGTAGTTTCAGAAACAGAAGTAAAAAGGATACAATTCAAGAATTCTCCATGTTATGTCGTGAACTAAATATATGTAAGCAATTTCTTCGGACATTCTTTTTATATTTTTAACCCCGCCTACTTCCAGACGCCATACGTATCGGTCGACTTGCATCGAATATATCGAAATTATATTTATTCCAATTCTTATTTTCCCGTTCCCGAAGTATGCGGAGAATTCCCTTCTTCTTTTTCTACATTTTCGTCGTCTTGCGAGAGCCAGCCAGAGTTATATACTTTTTGCCCACGTGCACAAGCGCACAGACTGTGCAATTCCGTCCCCTACACCCCCCAAAACGGTCCCCCCAGGGGGGGAGTAGGTTCTCCCTCAATTCCCTGCAACTACTAACGTTATAAAAGTTAATATAACTTAGTTTTCCAATAAAAATTCTCCAGCGGCAGGAGAAATATAAGAATTGTATCGAATATAAGTTTTTATTACTTGTACGGTATACTTTCTATATTTTTATTGTGGAGTGGCTAAAAGTTTATATATATGTAGACGTGCAGAGAGAGGCGGCCATCTTGCTTTTCTATTATACGGAGGACGTCGCGAGAGAGATGGAGTGGATGGATTTAATGGGTATGGTGCGTTTGAAAATGGAGTATACATCGGAGGCCACAAGGATATATACGTATACTTATGTATATACTAATTTTTCAATATATAATGTATATTCAACTTAAAGAGGAACTCAAGAGCCTATAAGACTCCATCTGTAACCTGAAATGGATCCTCCAACGGTCTAAGACACTTGAAAAATTTCTCAGAACTTAAGACCGAGAAAAATCAAAGGTTTTCCTTGATATTCGAATTATCACGGGGTTTTTAACAGGACACTCAGTAGATTGAAACTAAGAAACAACGGCGAATGTAGATTCTGTGGGGAAAATGGGGAAACACCAAAACATCTCATCGCTGAGTGCGCCGAGACGACAACCATTCGCGCCACAACCTTTGGTACGGCTGTTTTTGGAAATGGAGAACTACCCTCTGTAAAATCGTCTCAGATACTGTCTTGTCAAAGCTCTGAGACTGTATAATGAGTTATAACTCAAGAAAGAGGGAAACAATAGATCTATAAGGTCGCGGTGATATACTTTTTGCTGTTTTCAATAATAATTGATGTCAGGCTATGATTTATGTCGGTTACAGGATAATATCCGAAGTAGGTGTCTAGTTCTTACATGATCTTACGTTGTTATCGATCCTGAGCGTCTCAGACTGGAAAGTCTGGAACTTGAGGAAGTCCTGGATTGTCCGGCTGGTCGGTGAATTCACTGGCACGTGCATAGTCTGGAAAATTGAGGAATGGGCTTTTTGCTCGGGTTTCTTTCTGGAGTTTCAGGAAGAGGGAAGCTTGGGAAAAGGTTTTCCAGGATTTCTGGAATATTAGTTTGGGTTTTTAAGTCTTCTTAATATATTTTTTACATTTTCTGGATACAACTTTTTTTGTAATGCCTTTTAACTACTATACAGGGTAACGTAAATAAGAATTAATACAAAAAAAATCATGGAGCGTCTAATTTTGCATAGAAATGGTTTCTGTACTTTTATTGCTCAGATCAAAATTAACCGAGATAGAGTGGCTAACAGCTAGGGGATGGTTGTAGATATTTTAAAAAATATATAAATATTTTGATATTTGGTATATGTTGACATACGCCTACTATGTCTCTAAATGCAAAATATAAAAGACTATACCCTCGTAGAAGTTTGAAATGAGGTTATTTCACAATTACATTAAATTAATACTTTTTTTTTGATGACGTCGTATATTAATTTAAATAAAAATACGGCGCACATATACGGCTTTATTAACTTATATAATCCCGTGCACCCTCTCCTTGCATCCATTTTAATTCCAATTAACGAACGCAAAAATCCCTCGGTCTCTAGATTATTTTGCGCTAAAATCCGCAACTAATTAAACAAAACAACAATGATAACCTGGAACCAAAAAAAAAGGGAGAAAAATATTTTTTGTTGTCGAATCTCTACACGTTCTACACTTCTCCCCCCTTTCCCCCCTTTCGTGTGTGTACGCGGCTGAGCAGGCCTTGATATTTTTCACTAATTAACTTCAATAATATAGACTTTTACGTCATTGTTCGGCACCGGGCTCCGAGTTTTTGGCGTGGATTTTTTTAAGAGCGCGCCTAACAATGGAGCTATTCACAAGGCACGTGGAAAAGCTACATGTATGGAAAAGTTTTTCCCTCGTACGAAAAATGTAGTTTTCCACATAAAATATCGCGTGCTCTGCTGAGTTTTTAAGTTGTTTATTGTCTGTGGAGTCGCGTACGTACTCAGAGACGTACTCAGTAAGGCAAACGGTATGGTTTTATTATTTTTTTCGAGCTTGTTTCAAAAGCTTTTCGATAATACAAATTATTTCTGAAAGATTTCTATAATTTTGCGAAATTTGGTTCAAAAAAATATTATTTTCTATTTTAGAAAGTTTGGCGGGGAATTTTGAAGCCCTCTGTATGATTTACACACTCTATGATATTTATAGCAAAGTTGAGTACAGACTATTTAAAGTAAATACCTAATATTGTTTTGATTTCAGAACAGTTCTTGTATTTTTAATAATTTTTTTTAAAAAAAGATTGAAAATATATATTTTTTATTAATATCTCTGAACCTATCAAAATAAATTTAATAAAACCTTAGGATTATGTAAAGTGATCAAAAATGAAACCAAAAATGCAATAACCTACAACGTATTCCATTTAAAAAAAATCATCCCGATCTACTCACATTTTTTTGTAGATCTTAAAATATTTTCCCGAAATACATCCTAGTACATACTCTAAGCATGCACTTACACAAGATTCCTAAGTGTTTTATTATAGGAGCTACAGATTTTTAAACACCTTAAAATTCGTATTCTATCGTAAATCAAAGGCTTTTATTGCAAAAGTCCCGTGAAAAGTATCAGGTTGGCTTTGGCGATGCGGTTTCAGCGGCCTACAGTGCCGCTCGCAGTCGATGAAATTTCCCAAGTAGGCTGAGGTTGGAGGGCGCGCGTCGCCAAGACAACTGTCACAAGAAATAACATTTTTTTGTTTTAACAGGCAAAAATATCTTCAGAAAAGTTCGTTTTTGTAATCGAGTGGCGTGTTATAATATTCTATATTTAACATTAATGATTTTTATGGTTTTAAATACGGTGTGATGTGTTTTATTGTGGACGGGTGATTTTTCCTGGATATTTAATGTAAGTACAGTATATTTTGATGTTTTAAGCGGGGTATTTTGGTATTTTGTATGATTTTTTGTAAAATATTTTGTGTAAATCAATCAAGCGTGTATTTCTGATCTGTATGCTGGTCTTGTATCTGTATAGAGTTAAAAAATATTGAGATAGTTTTGATTAAAGGCATTATTATAAGTTAGTTCTGACAAATTAAGTGGGTTAGGTTTCTTTTCATTGTGCTTTTAAATTTTAACTATCTACAGTTATAGGAGTTTTATTTATTGCATTTTTGTATACAGGGTTCGGCAATAGTGCGTCGGGCATCTGTAGCTCCTATCGAATTAAAAAACTTGGTAATTTTGTTGTGCAAATCTAAAGTATGTACTAGGATGTATTTCAGGAAACTATTTTAACTTCTATAGGGTGGCTCAAAAAAGTGTGAGTGTATCGGGACCCTGTCTATTATTGTATTTTTGGCTTTCTTTCAGATAACTTTATATAATCGTAAGATGTGAGTAAATATATTTCGATAGTTTCTTAGAGATATTAATAAATAAATAAAAAAATATGTTTTTTTCAGTCTTTATTCTTACAAAAATTTATTAAAAATCCAAGAACTGTCCTGGAATCAAAACTATATTAGGTATTTACTTTAGAGGGTCTGTATTTACTTTCCTATAAATATTGTAACCTTAAATCATACAGGATGTTCCAAAATCAATGTAACCTAATTTTTGGCAAACGGATTGACTATGGGGTGTAGAGGTTCGATAAGGAGGGGTTTCTCGAATCTCAAATTCCAAGAGGGTGAAAACGCCCCTCAAGTCTTTCGGGAAAACGCTTGGACAAGCATAATTTATTTGGTTTTTTTTACATATTTTGAATTTTTTTCAAAAATCATACAGGGTGTTCCAAAAAGTTGGGTAATTTTTTAACCACGATTCTGCTTAAATCGCTTAAAGTAAAAAGCTGATTTTTGGAAAACAGATTGACTTTAGGGTGTAGAGGTTCGATAAGAAGGGATTTTTCGAAACTCGAATTCTAAGGGGGTGAAAATATCCCTCAAATATTAAAATATTTTTTATTTAAAAACCGGTGAGTTTTTCGGAAAAAACTCTTAAACACGTATATTCTATTTTGTTGTTATACATATTTTAAGATTTTTTAAAAATTTATACAGCGTGTTTCATAAAATATGACCATTGAGTAATTACGATTCTGCTTAAACTGCTTGACGTTTAAAGCTGATTTTTGGTGAACGGATTGACTATGGGGTGTAGAGGTTCGATAAGGAGGGGTTTCTCGAATCTCAAATTCCAAGAGGGTGAAAACGCCCCTCAAATATTACAATATTTGTTATTTAAAAAACGGTTAGTCTTTCGGGAAAACGCTTGGACAAGCATAATTTATTTGGTTTTTTTTACATATTTTGAAATTTTTTCAAAAATCATACAGGGTGTTCCAAAAAGTTGGGTAATTTCTTAACCACGATTCTGCTTAAACTGCTTGACGTAAAAAGCTTATTTTTGCCAAACGGATTTTTCGAAAGTCAAATTCCAACGAGATGAAACTCCCCCTCAAATATTACCAAGTTATATAATAATATCGCCATATTGTTTTTTCTCATGCTGACATAAATGTGAGAAAATTTAACCAGTTTGTATGTTAATGGAAATTCTTGCTTTGCTTTATCATTACCATTACAAATGAAGACTACAGAGGAAAAACGATCTAAGTCACATTTTCTTACTTTTGAGATAAATGATTTTGAAACTTTAAAGACTAAAGGAAAAGAAATAATAAAATGTAGCGAATCGTAAGAAGTTTTTATCAATATACATTAACTGATTAACAGACAAAACAAAGAAAAATAATATGTAGCAAATTTGTTAGATAAAATAAAACTCGTATTCGCTTGTTTCAATGGAAAAGTGATCCGAGTCCATATGGAATAATTCTGTATGTGGTTACTCCGAAGATTACTCGTGCTGGAATAAAGAGAAAAATATGTTTTTATTCTCATTTTTATTATTAATATTGTTATTATATTTTCTTAATATTTTTTTATTTATTTCTGATTTTTATTATTATTTTTTTATTAATATTATTAGCATTAGATTTTTTTTTACTTAGGAATGGCGATTTGTTTCTGATAAAATGAAACTACACTACCAGACAGTTCCCTTATGGTTCCACTAGAACATTTCCAGAATTTAATTTCTTTGAATTTAAAATTAGTGACACAATAGATATAATCAGACTTCTTTTCTTAGGCAGAAATAAAAACAATATACTTTAATGATAATACTCACCATATCTGCATCGTTTAGATGAGCATTGTTTGACGCACAAGGCAAATTTGTGTAGTAGTCTTGCAGAGATTCATCTACGAACTTTTTCCAAAATTGTAACTGCTCATACTTTAGTTTGGGCAAAGGAATTAGGTCAGCATAAAGTTGTTGTGGTGCTGAATATATAGCTATTTTTATTCGTTTTGTATGCGTTGATATGTTTAAAAACATGAAATATGGACTTGGATCGGTCTTCCGTGAATTCACGTGGACTTATTTTAATCGCTGATTTTAGTGGACTTAGATAATTATTTCAGTGTTACATTATTCCTATTTTGGAACGGACACTTCATGGGTATAAGATGGCAGTGTTATCTCAATATTTTTTTTACTTAGGAATGGCGATTTGTTTCTGATAAAATGAAACTACACTACCAGACAGTTCCCCTTATGGTTTCACTAGAACATTTCCAGAATTTAATTTCTTTGGATTTAAAATTAGTGGAAACAATAGATATAATCAGATTCTCTTTTCTTAGGCAGAAATAAAAACAATATACTTTAATGATAATACTCACCATATCTGCATCGTTTAGATGAGCATTGTTTGACGCACAAAGGCAAATTTGTGTAGTAGTCTTGCAGAGATTCATCTACGAACTTTTTCCAAAATTGTAACTGCTCATACTTTAGTTGGGCAAAGGAATTAGGTCAGCATAAAGTTGTTGTGGTGCTGAATATATAGCTATTTTTATTCGTTTTGTATGCGTTGATATGTTTAAAAACATGAAATATGGACTTGGATCGGTCTTCCGTGAATTCACGTGGACTTATTTTAATCGCTGAATTTAGTGGACTTAGATAATTATTTCAGTGTTACATTATTCCTATTTTGGGACGGACACTTCATGGGTATAAGATGGCAGTGTTATCTCAATATTTTTTTTACTTAGGAATGGCGATTTGTTTCTGATAAAATGAAACTACACTACCAGACAGTTCCCTTATGGTTCCACTAGAACATTTCCAGAATTTAATTTTTTTGGATTTAAAATTAGTGACACAATAGATATAATCAGACTTCTTTTCTTAGGCAGAAATAAAAACAATATACTTTAATGATAATACTCACCATATCTGCATCGTTTAGATGAGCATTGTTTGACGCAAAGGCAAATTTGTGTAGTAGTCTTGCAGAGATTCATCTACGAACTTTTTCCAAAATTGTAACTGCTCATACTTTAGTTTGGGCAAGCAAAGGAATTAGGTCAGCATAAAGTTGTTGTGGTGCTGAATATATAGCTATTTTTATTCGTTTTGTATGCGTTGATATGTTTAAAAACATGAAATATGGACTTGATCGGTCTTCCGTGAATCACGTGGACTTATTTTAATCGCTGATTTTAGTGGACTTAGATAATTATTTCAGTGTTACATTATTCCTATTTTGGAACGGACACTTCATGGGTATAAGATGGCAGTGTTATCTCAATATTTTTTTTACTTAGGAATGGCGATTTGTTTCTGATAAAATGAAACTACACTACCAGACAGTTCCCTTATGGTTTCACTAGAACATTTCCAGAATTTAATTTCTTTGGATTTAAAATTAGTGAAACAATAGATATAATCAGACTTCTTTTCTTAGGCAGAAATAAAAACAATATACTTTAATGATAATACTCACCATATCTGCATCGTTTAGATGAGCATTGTTTGACGCACAAGGCAAATTTGTGTAGTAGTCTTGCAGAGATTCATCTACGAACTTTTTCCAAAATTGTAACTGCTCATACTTTAGTTTGGGCAAAGGAATTAGGTCAGCATAAAGTTGTTGTGGTGCTGAATAAAACTCGTATTTTTATTCGTTTTGTATGCGTTGATCCATGTTTAAAAACATGAAATATGGACTTGGTTATCGGTCTTCCGTGAATTCACGTGACTGTTTTTAATCGCTGAATTTAGTGGACTTAGATAATTATTTCAGTTTCTTACATTATTCCTATTTATTTCTGACACTTCATTATTATTTTTTGGCAATATTATTAGCATTATTTTTTTTTACTTAGGAATGGCGATTTGTTTCTGATAAAATGAAACTACACTACCAGACAGTTCCCTTATGGTTCCACTAGAACATTTCCAGAATTTAATTTTTTTGGATTTAAAATTAGTGACACAATAGATATAATCAGACTTCTTTTCTTAGGCAGAAATAAAAACAATATACTTTAATGATAATACTCACCATATCTGCATCGTTTAGATGAGCATTGTTTGACGCACAAGGCAAATTTGTGTAGTAGTCTTGCAGAGATTCATCTACGAACTTTTTCCAAAATTGTAACTGCTCATACTTTAGTTTGGGCAAAGGAATTAGGTCAGCATAAAGTTGTTGTGGTGCTGAATATATAGCTATTTTTATTCGTTTTGTATGCGTTGATATGTTTAAAAACATGAAATATGGACTTGGATCGGTCTTCCGTGAATTCACGTGGACTTATTTTAATCGCTGATTTTAGTGGACTTAGATAATTATTTCAGTGTTACATTATTCCTATTTTGGAACGGACACTTCATGGGTATAAGATGGCAGTGTTATCTCAATTTCCATTTTTTTGGACTTAGCCCGTTGTTCCCGTGTAGTCTTCAAATGATTAATTCGACGCGAACGAAGTCGCTGGTACACGCTATACTATGTTTTTTTTCTCAGGTAAGATTTCGACAGACGATGACAGAAGAAAAGCAGATGACGTCCCATACCAATCTATTTATTTTACTAAAAAAAGTTTCTAATAATTTTTAAGTTATCTATGGATGGGTTTAAATATAAATCCGTCATGCGTCGTGTCTTGTTTTTAACCAGTTTTATTGGTTTATTTAAAAAATGACAGATCGTATTTCAATTTTATTGGTTTGACGGAACGATGAACGATAAACGGACGCCGATGCGTATGAACTCGCCTTTAGATTTTTGTCATTTTTGACGCTTGTCAAAGTCTTGCCAAATTATAGGTTATAATTTTGTGTCATTTTGTTAAATACCCTGCGTTTTGGAAGATGATGCATTTTGATTCGTATTTATTACGTGAAGTCAAGTGGAGGAAAAATTGAGTGAAAATTAACTGTAGACCCAGAGCACAGTTTATGGTTAATACTCGCTGCCCAGGCAGAAAGTCTTATACACCAATGAAGTTGCCATCGTTAAAGTTTGTATACCATCTCGTCGTAGATAAGTGCATTTCGTATATGGTAGAAGGATCAAACTAAACACATACTAAAAACTGGAGTAGCTGTAAAATATCGACATCACACGATAGGTAAATAATGGATTTTAGTACTGCAGAAAAATAACGTCAAAAGGTACTGATTTAAAAAAATTAAGATTAAAGTTAATTAATCAACCTTTAAGGTATAAAATTTGGTAGGTGTTATTATTAATAAAATAGTTTGTTTTATTTACCTATGTTGTTTTATTTATTCCTGTGGAATATTACAAATTTGTATTTGTACATAAGTTATATTGATAAATATAATCATAAATGCGGGTAGTTTCATAAAGCTTGAAAGTAAAAAATAGTTCTTTTTTATATTTTTTTGGTATGTGGTGTCTTGTTCTTGTTTGTTTTGTATTAACACATACCGGTTTTATTAAATAAAATAACTCGTTACATTTTTTCAGTTTTATACAGTTTTTTTCACAATATTTTGAAGTACTCACTTGTCATCTTGTCAATCAAATTTTAAATATTTCCTGCTATGCGTTCCAGTTGTACCAACTTATTTTTTTGTAAAATAAAATAAACTACTTTGAAATTAAAATGACAGACACATCTATCACTGTCAAGGATCTTCTCGTTGGACAGACTATAGTATAATATAAACCCTCCACGAAAGTACAAAATATTGGAACAACCTAAGCGTCTCTTTTGCCCTTTTATCTCTTCATTATTTCCCATCATAATCCGAACTGATTTTTCCCAATAACAAAAAGTCAATTTCAACACTCGTCGGTCGCTTTATTAAATTCCATATAAATATCGGCGCGAAGCGATTAAGCCGCTCACGCCGATCGACATTTAACCAGCTATAGATATAATATATTATAGTAAAAACGAGAACGAGAGGCGTTTAAATAGTTAAACAAATCCGGAATTAAAATAAGCGAAATCGCGGACTCGCACACGCTCGCTCGCGCGGCGCGTGGATCCAAAAATAGGGGTAAATTAGCGCCGGAGAGTAATGCACCAAAGCCACCCAATAAAATGCCATTATTTTAAAACAATCGACGATCGGAATTATTAATGAGGGGGCGCCACCTGTGGCGGCAGATAGAGTCGCCCGACACGCTGCCTGTTTTACCGATATAGTGTGTTAAAAACGGGAGTTAAAGAGAATTTTGTGCATGGACATGTGAAGAATTTGAGGGAGGTGATTGACTTTTTTTGTTACAGGTTTGTTTTTCTGGTGTTCTTTTTCATCTAGACATTTTTCAGTCTATTTTTTTCCTTCAATATTAGCCCTTAACCGCTACAGAGTGGTCTCAGAAGGCGAAGTCTGAAAAACTTGAAAAGAATCCAACTAGATGGAAAGGAAATACTGCCAACACAGGAAGTTAAATACCTGAGAATAACCCTGGACAGTAAACTCCTGTGGAACAGGCATATTAAGAACACTACCAGCAAAGCCATAAAGGCTCTCATGATATGCAGAAGATGGCCGGAAATAGATGGGGCTGCTCCCCTAACATTTTGCGCTGGATGTATACCATGATAGTAAGACCCATGATTACTTATGGAGCAGTTGCCTGGTACACAAATCTAGAGCAACGGACGGCAAGGCTAAACCTGTGCAAAGTCCAGAGACTAGCATGCGTTTGCATCATAGGAGCCATGAGAACCTGTCCAACAGCAGCAATGGAAGTCATTCTAGATCTAACACCACTGCACATTGTCATTGGTAGATATGCCAATGCGACAATGATTAGAATGGTCACTAACGGAATTAGTACTGGGAGAATTGTCAGATCAGGGGCTTGGAACACCCTCAAAAAGGAAATACTACTCCTGCAACTCCCAGTGGACGATATGCCAAGAACGTACAACTTTGACAAACATGTCAATGTAGTATTGAGCAATAAGAAGGATTGGAAGAGCGAAACGCTTGCCCAGCAGTTAAAAGACCATACCGACCATACCATAACTTGATATACTGATGCTTCCAAAACCAATACGGGAACAGGGATCGGAGTATTTGGGTCGAGAACTAAATATTCCAACCAATGGGCACTTACCCTAGTATCCTACAGGCAGAAATCTACGCTATCGAGAGATGCGTACAACTTATCTTAGATAGGAACTATCGGAAACAAGAAATAGCCATCTTATCTGATAGTCAAGCAGCGTTAAAGGCGATCAACTCAGTCTCAATCAATTCGAAATTGGTCAAAGAATACATAGAGAAGCTGAATAAATTAGGCAAAGAAAACAAAGTCCTCCTACACTGGGTGCCTGCTCACCAAGGGATAAAAGGCAATGAAAAAGCAAATAATCTAGGTAGAAAAGGAGCGAACACTCCACTAACTGGACCAGAACCGTTCTGCTTTCCAAGTGGTAACCAACTCAAGGAGGAACTCAAGAACTTGGAAGATTCCATCCGCAACCTGGAATGGAAATCTTGCAATGGTCTAGGACACTCGAAGAAGTTTCTGAGGGCTTATGATCAATAAAAATCACAGATCTTCCTAGGTCTGAGTAAGAACAATCTTCGGATTGTCACGGGGTTTTTAACAGGACACTGTCTCCTCAATGAACACCTCAGTAGATTGAAACTAAGAAGAAACGGCGAATGCAGATTCTGTGGGGAAGATGGTGAAACACCAGTACACCTCATCACTGGAGTGCGCCGAGACGACAACCATTTGTGCCATGAATTTTGGTACGACTGATATTGGAGATGGAGAACTACCCTCTATAAAACCGTCCCAGATACTGGCTTTTGTCAAAGCCCTGGGACTGTATGATGAGTTATGATTCAAGAAAGGGGGACACAATGGATCTGTAAGGTCGAAGTGATTAACCCCCCTCCCACTCATTCTAAATTCTAAATTCTACAGAGTGGTCTTCTGTCAGACACCTCGTGCTAAACATTCCTCTATATTTCGTAAAAGCGTGCAATTGTAATAATGGGGATGTATACCGGGTGCGTCTCAAAAGTGGCTCAAACCCTATAACTTTTTTATTTTTTTTTAGATAAAAAAAACGAGATTTGGTATGTTAGTATACGACATAAATTAGGATTGATTGACGTATTCAATTGTTTTCGGTCACTTCCTGTTTCACCGGAAAGAACTACAACTTTTGATTTTTAAATATATTATTTTACTTTATTCGCTATAAAATGACGCTCTAAATACAATGACATATATCATATGTCATATAACTTTTGACTTTCTCGTCTAAAAAAATTTTATTTTAAATTTCAATCTAGAGTGCCATGGCTGTGTTAAAAACACTAATTTTTAATCAAGGAGCCTTGGAAAAATAGATTTGATCGTCCAATGTTTTTCCTGTCTTGTCCGGGCCGATTAAAAGATGCCCAAATCGTATTTTTAATCATATCTCGATTTTTTCGAATGGAACGAGGGTGGCTCATTAGCGTATTTGGAAAAAGCATTTTTTACGAATAATTTGGTACCACACACTTGGTATTTCGAGTCAAATTCTTGTTATGAACCGCATGTCACAATTTTAAATAAACCATATATGCGAAAATGTCAAAAGTTGACATATGATATGTCATTCTATTTAGAGTGTCATTTTCTATCGAATAAAGTAAAAAAATACCGAGGGTGCCGTTTAAAAATCAAAAGTTGTACTCATTTCCGGTGAAACAGGAAGTGAACAAAAACAATAATTGAATTCAATCCTAATTTATATCATATTATACTAACATACCAAGTCTCGTTTTTTATCTGAAAAAATAAAAAAGTTGTAGGGGGTGAGCCACTTTTGAGACGCATCCTGTATAGCTTCAAGTCATTAGACGTTCAATAAGTTAATAAAGCGATAAAATCATTTTTGGATACTATATGATTTTTGTTATTTATCTGTTTGTTTTATTATAGACATATATGTACTAAAATTAAGTTGGGTATGTAGTAATTTTCCATAAATACATATTGGAAAATTTTTATTGATGGCCAACGACAATTTTTTCTTAATGGTTGACGTTAGCACCATAAAGCTACTACAAATCTAATGATCGAAAAAAGGTTGCTCAAACAAAAAATACCAAGAAAACAAAGACTTAAGGGTTGATATTGAAAGATACTATTTTTAGTAATTAAATAATAAAAACACAGAACCTTTCCGATAAACTACAATTCAACACATTTAATCAACTATAAATCACAAATAATACGTCAGGAAACTTTAATAAACACAGACAGCATTGAAACGAGCGTGCTGAAGTGCCCCATCACACTGGCGCGACCGACAGCGCTCCGTGCTTATCTTCCCAAAAAATAAATCAATTTTGTTTATTTAATCATATTTCTAACACGGCCAATTCTGACACGGACTTCGCTCTCGAAGTCATTCTATTCGGAATCGGCTATTGAATATCAGGAAGGAATTCTTCATTGCTATCCACCAAAGGTGATATTCTGAGTAGTCAGTTGTTCTTATAGGAATTGGTATCTTAATTAGAGAGGTTTCTTTATAACAAATCCAGCTACTACTCTATTAGCTAATCAATTTACTCATAACCTTCCAGACTTTCAATACTCATTTATTACATTCTCAGAAATATTTTTTTTTCAATCTTATATGTTACATACTTATATGTTACATGTTACTTCAACATTTAAACAACAGTGCAAAGCGTCCATTCTATCAACAGTCAAATATAACAACAGTGCAAAGCGTCCATGCTTTCAACACTCAAATACTACAACAGTGCCAAGCGTCAATGCTTTCAACACTCAAATACTACCACAGTGCAAAGCGTCCATGCTTTCAACACCCAAATACTACATCAGTGCAAAGCGTCCATGCTTTCAACACCTAAATATTACTAAAACATTACTAAATTAGTATTACATTACTAACAGCACTCACACATTACTCACAGTGCAAAGCGTCCATGCTTTCAACACATTCATTTATAACACGTGCCATTCGTATTCTGATATCTACATTAACTAATTATAATTAATATTTTTATCATCATTTTTTTTATATTTCTGCAATACATACCAAAACTTAAGTAGACAATGACTAATAAACAAAACTAGTTCAACACATATACAAAAAATAAGTGCCATCTCAGTAATGCATCTCATCTATTAATAATTTGCGTTTTAAAATTAGTTAGTTGAAATCCCCTGCATAAAACCACAGATAAAATAAACTCTCAATTTTTTGCATTTTGAATAAAACAAATTGAGAAAAATAGAAACAAACATAACAAATGCAATTGAATAATATTACTATTTACGAGTAATAATTAATAAGTTCAGTTAGAATGTTTAATTTTGCTAATATTTTAATAAAATAAAAACATAACGCTTGCTTAGAATGACCCAATAACAAAATATCGCATGTATGACATAATGACTAATTTAGCCAAAACAACAAAACAAGACTATTTTAACCTGCAAGAAATAAGTAAAAAAACAACAGCAGCCTTGCAAACAAAAGCAACCATATTTATCACTTCGCCTGAATAAATACCGATCAATATTTTTTTTGACAAAAACTTCCTGTATTGCTATTTGTTATGCAATTAAAAAAAACTTATTCCGAATTAAAATTTAAACGGTGTGGCTAATATTTTAAACCAACCATTCTGTACCAATGTATTTACCAGTAATAAATAGATCATTAAAACTTATTCAGACAATTTCAGACCATAAAAACTTAATTAAACTTAAATCGCTATGAAATAATGCAGAAAATACTTGTTTTAATAACATTCACTGTAATATTTCCCTCCCTAACTTTATACAGGCTATCTGTTTAGGCTCTGAAACTGCTAAATGTTCCAACTGCTTAATATAAACACTGCAATGCTCAATCTAAATGCGACAATGCTTCTGAGTTTTGCGACATGACGCCGTGACTCATTTTCTTTAATTAACTGAACTATTAACTTTTCGTACTTTTCCAAAGCCACAAACATCAACCAATACTTTCAATTTGTAAACCTAATTAGAAACTTGTACTTATCTTATTCCAATGCATCCTCCACGTTTCACCATGCCACTCAAAAGCTTATTGTGGTGTAAGCTCTATCCCACTTCTGATTTTAGCAATTAAATAATAAAAACACAGAACCTTTCCGATTAAACTACAATTCAACACATTTAATCAACTATAAATCACAAATAATACGTCAGGAAACTTTAATAAACACAGACAACATTGAAACGAGCGTGCTGAAGTGTCTCATCACACTGGCGCGACCGACAGCGATCCGTGCTTATCTTCCCAAAAAATAAATCAATTTTGTTTATATAATCATATTTCTAACACTATGGTATGCGAAACAACATCTGAAGAGGAGTGACTAGAACTGAGAAGTTTTTGCTCTGTGTGTGTGTGCGCTCTTACAAAATAAAAATAAACATCCAGTATCTTTGTAGAATTTGTAAAAAAAACATTTGTCTACAGTGCTCAAGAAAAATATGTTTAAATTGCTGCGCGTATAAAAATATGTATGTGAAAATATTACCTTTTTATGTTTACCACTTATTTTTTAAATTAATGTTTGATTGCCGATTCACAATTGTTTCTATTACGTATATATATATTTTTAAGTAACTCACACACACATGTAAACTTATAAAAGTATAGACAGATATAAAACATTTTGTTTTCTATTAAATTATGTAATTTAATAGAGGTTTCTACCAGACCAGTCTGTAGCTATTAAAGGAGAATTATTCTTTTTAAATTTGATTAGATTTTTTTGATTTTATAATTCGGTTCTTGAGTTTTTCAGATCTACTACCCTTTAAAAATCTTGCAGTTATTTAGAAGGGACCCTGTATAGCTTTATTTTACCGTCTTATTTGACTTTTTAATGACACTGTGTGTATTCCTTCCACGTTACCTCCCACTCGTTTCTCAATTAATATCGCCGATATGCGCGACATCTAGCGGTTCGACCGCCCGGAATTCAAACGATGTGATATCGAACTCCTTGGCCGCCCTCCTTGCCCCCCTAGCCGCCCCCTGTCCCCAAGGCGGCCGGGGGACACCTCCGCCCTATTAATTAGAAGGAATTGCATTCTTCAGTCTGTCCTCTCGGGCATCGAGGAATCCCGAACGCTTGTAATATCACCTCGTGCAATTTCTATGGAGAAGAAATATGAAAAGGGTCATTCTCTAGTTTTTTTTGTCTTTAAAAACAATTTTTTTGAGGTGATTCGTATAATTTGACAAATTACATGTAAATCACTAAAAATAATGAACAAAACATGTAAACAAAAAAGACCACATCACGAATTGTTGGTTAGGCTCAAAATTTCTTCTGAAATAAATTTTGTGTTCAATCCAATCCAAACACTGGAAGAATATCATAAATATTAAAACATTTTTAAATTATCCTGAACCCTGAACGATTCATATACAACAGTAGAAAGCTTTAGAAATATTAAGTAGATTATGGTTAACTTATTCTTGTTCTTTGGTCTGCTTTTAATAATACAATTTAATTAGAATTTAGGATAATCTTTACTAGTATTCCGACCTTTCGATCATCTTTAATTTTTTTTCAAGGAACAACATTGAACAAGTTGTAGATTTTCAATTAAACAATTAAGGAGATTTTCTACAAAACTACTACTATAAAGTAAAAAAAAAATATTTTTTTTGGAGAATGACCCAGGCTAAGGCAGAAATTTTCACCCTTTTCAGTTTTTCAATTAAGAAATTAAGAATTGTTCGGTAATTCTTTTTTCTTTTTCTGCCTCTCTTCATTCTTTCTGCCTGCCCAAGTCGATGGTCGACAATGGAGCTCCCTAATCCTATTAGGGAACGAAGGGCATATTCTGGGAGGGATCGATCCCCTTGAGCGACCCTAAAAGGATTTTTTTTCCAATGGAAGGAATATTTTTTCATTTTTTTTGTAAATTTTTAATTTAATTCTGATAATTTTTCTTATATTTATTACAATTGATGTACAGGGTGTCCCAATATTTTGTGAGCTCTTTGTGTATTTTATTTTAAGATATATTCTATGTATCCTAATAATATATCTAATTCTGTTTCTTTTTTCTTTACAGGTAAGTGTCAATACATTTTCATGTACACTTGACAATTATTGACTGTCAGTACGATTATAGAGAGTCTATTTTCTTCATTGGTAAGTAGTTTACACCTGTTATTTATTTTTTTTTTCTATATACAGCGTGTTTCAGAAAACGTGTGTAAAAATAAAATTTATTTCTTAAATCAACATAAGTCCGATTCTAATTTGTTTCATGGCTACAGAAGGTTAAAATCGTCATTTTTTTCGATTTATTATAATTTTTTAAGTGCTTTTAGCGATTCAAATGATATTTCGAGGGTAAAAGTTACCATAAGTGTCATTTTTTAGTAATATTCAATATTATGCGAATATTTTTCTAAAAAAAAAATGTTTATACGCATTACATGCTGTATGAAACACCCTGTATCTTAGCGTCTCGGATTATTTTTTTTTCTCTTCCAAGTGCATTAAATAAAAAAAAAACAAGATTATTAAAGAAACAATATACCAATTAAAATACTCATTATATTTATTATTAGAAAAAAAAATACAAAAAACTGAAGACGTTTTTATTATGAATAATTTCAAAATTATTCATTATTTTTCAAAAGTATCTTTTTATTTTTATTACTGAGTAATTAGTTTATAACTTATTGTTTTAAACATGATTAATTATTATTATTAACATTATAAATAACTTTATATTGGGTTTTTCATTGTCTAAAATACAATAATTTATTATATTTTTCTAGTTTTCTATCTAAAATTAACTGTGTGCATCTTTATTCCCTTCATTATTTCGTCTATACGACCCCCTTTTCCTTCACTTATAGCCACCCTTTTAGTTCACCCTTTAAAGCGACGACAGTCTTCTGTTTCGCGATCGTGCGCGATTAAATCTTTCGGGAAACATCGTGTTTTCGGCGTGTCTGGATCATTGTCTTGTCCTTAGACCATGGACATCTTTGCTGGACACTTTTTTTCCTGATCTTGGCTTCAAAACGAGGCAAAGCAGGGAGAGTGAAGTGTCGAGGTTTCGCATGGATATATTTCTTGACTGGTAGTACACATTGGTCAAATGTTTTCTTTCTGAGATAAAGAGGCAAATAGTAACTGAACGCTTCATAAACTTATTTTTCTTTTTATTAAATAATAAACGTACTTTTTGCCCTTGATCTTCGAGTTCTTTGGTTGCTGATATCAGCTTTATCCGACCTCTTGCTAGGATAACTACATCGTTTGCAAAGGCTAGGCACTGATGTCTTTTTGTATGCCTAAGACCATCTCTGATTTTTTTTGGGGGTATCTCCAATACACAGGACTCCTCCTATAGTACTACAATACCCCCAAAAAAATCCTTAATGGGTATTTCGCCACTGCACTGCAAGAAAATCTACAAAATAAAACAGTTATTTTTTGTAAACACTTCTGCGTTAAACCTAAACGGATACTGCTTGTCAGAAGTTATGTTTACAGTTATACAAATTTGCCTAATAAAGAAAAAAATGCTTAACGTTTCGGAAAGTTTATCTCTTTCCGTCGTCGGAAGCAAAAAAAATACAAAGAATAAAGAAAAAAACTATTTAAAATATTTAAATTCAACTATTCGAGAACACTTTATTTATTTTTTTTAACTGATACGTCTACAAAAACCGTTGACGTTCTGTTAAAATGACATTATATCAAGTTAAACTTCAAAATTAACAATTACTACCTGATAACAATTGTTTAATAAGGTAAAACCAAAAAGCCCCAAACTTTCTGTATGATTATTTTTAATTTTTACGTATGTTATGTTTATTTATGTTCTTTAAAATCAAAGAAACGATTGCTATACATTACTAACATCTACAGATGCACGAGCAATACATTTATTTTTATTAGATTGTAGATTTTGTAGGTCTGTAAACCTCACTGTTGACAAGTAGTTTCCGTTTGGATTAACGCAGCGTGTTAACAGAAAATAACTATTTTATTTTGTAGATTTTCTTGCAGTGGCGAAATACCCATATAGTATTTTGGAAAGATGAATCCGCCACATAGTTATAGACATTTTTTTAATATTCCTTAAGTCAATATGGAAATAATATTCACCATCTAGTCACCTTATGCTCTAAGCTCCTCTATCCAGAGGCGGTTTTCTGGACGGTTTGACTCCTTTTCCGCTCCCTCTGCTGGCCAAGGTGAAAACCTAGACGCCGAAGGGTGACGTGGGGGTGAACGGAGGGTGAAAGCAACGCGGAAGGCTCGGGGGATGTCGAGGGTGTTGGGTGGGGGTTGAATGAAAGGGGGATCGAGTCAGCGGTTGTCCCGGAATTTCCGGTAAGATTCACTCCGGTTCCGGGTTCGGTCTGGAGTGGTAGTCGCGTTTTAAGAAGGAGGCGGTGGCATTAAAAGGGGTAGAATTATGCTAGGTTATGTTTTGAGGCTTTTTCGAGATATTTTTAACTTTTTTTCGGTTATTTTTAAAGTTATTTAACAGCTTTTTATCTATTATTATGTTTGTAATGTGTGTAAATCAATGTCACAATCAAGTAAAAAATATAGTTTGTATTTTTTTAAACGGAACACCCTGTATATTACTCTATATTTAGATTCTACGATTGAAATAAAGGTAAATTTGATTAAGGCTTATCACACTTACACCTTACCGTTTTTTGGAATATTTTCAATTTTATGAAATTGCAGTAAAATTTTTAAGGCTTCATTTCTCCAAGGGTATTAAAGTTTTTAATAGTAAATATTTACTAAAGTTTATTTATTGATCAGATATTGTGTTGCAATAATAAATAAATTACTACCTTGTACAGAGTATCTAGAAATTTATATTAGTACAGAGTATCTAGAAATTTATACTAGTTGAAGCCTGGCGCATCCGCCACGACATCTGAAAAAAAAAACTTTTTATTTTTTGTTTAATTAAATGAAAAACAAACAATCCGGCGACGACAGTTTTTAGAAGAGCCAATTAGCTATCTTTTAGTAAAAAATGCAACTTTCTAGAGCAAGTCGTTACTTCAGTAGAGACGACACAGGTAAACATTAGCATTTTATATATGTAGATAATTACTAGCTTTAAACGGCAATAACTTGTTTAATTTAAATGGAACACTCTGTATATTTTACGAGAATCAGATGCACAATTTAATTATCTATTAAATTGCGTTATACTATTTTTTAACTATCTCTTCAATTTTTTGTAGAAAATGAATTTTCTTATAATTTAGACTTCATTTATCACTATATCTTTGGAATATTGACATTTTAGATTATTTTTAAAGATGGAACAAATTTTCAAAGAGTACAGATACTAATATTGTCGATATAGTTCGCCTATTTCATTAAAAAATAATAAAAACTGTTTAAAGATAGTAATTATTTAATATAAATTTTTAGACACTCTGTATAAGGTAGTATTTTGTTTATTATTGCGACACAATATCTGATCAATAAATAATCTTCCGTAAATATTTAGTATTAAAACATTTAATACCCTTGGAGAAATGAAGCCTTAAATTTTTTACTGCAGTTTCACAATATTGAGAATATTTCAAAAACGGTAACTTTTAAGTGTGATAAACATTAATCAAAATTTACCTTTATTTCAATCGTAGAATCTAAATATAGAATAATATACAGGGTGTTCCGTTTAAAAAAATACAACTATAATAGTTTTTACTTATTTGCGACACTTTGTATCTTGTAGAATTATCTTTAAATTGTAGCTCTAATAGTCGTTCAAAGAACCCAAAACTTACAATTTGTAAAAATCTAATCGTTTAGCCACAATACTCCGTGTCATATGTGGTATACAAGCAAAATGTGGAGAAACCAGAAATATAATATCTGCATAAAAATATACGGAACAGATATATGATATAAAATGAGTCTTAGGTCATTAAGTATTATAATTATCTATATGATTCAGAAATGGAAATACTTATCAAATCTTAAGATTTTATTACATATAAGCATGTATCTGTTATAACATTTCTAAGAAAAATTTCTTTAAATAATACCAATCGACCCCTCTACGTCTTTTCGATCAAACCTAGACCCAATGTTTTGCATATTTAATCGGAAGATTACGGTCATCGAGGCAATGTTGAAGGATCCGCGCCACAGAAGACAAGTAATCACATACTTTCCTCGACCGAAAAGACCTTATTTAGGCCCCCTACTTCGGCATGATCCCCCCACGATAAACACGGTGAAAATTCGGTTGGTTCGCAAATTATAGGTGGCTCTGTCTGTCTGTGTCTATACTATTGGCTTAGCAGTATTATTGGCATTACGGCCTTTTGGGGATGCAGTTAGGACATCGGTATTTGCATGTAATTGGCCGAAAATGTAGACGTTCTTGTCGTTGGGTTCGGGATATCACTGTGTTTTGTGTCACTGATAGCCCAGAGATGAAAAAATTTCCATAGGATTGATCGAATTAATTCCTGATTTGATTTTTTGTGATGATGAGGCGCATCACGATTTTTAATGCTGAGACCGGGAAAATTACATTTACAGACCTCTAAAAAGCAAAAATAAAAATTCACGTTATAACAGCCCAAGTAGCATCTATCTGACTTCGAACTAAATCTGACCTGAAGCGACGTCAGACTTTGTGCAAATTTAGGTCGGGTGCTGGTGGTACCACCGGTGACGTCGCTTTCCTATTAAAAGCGACGTCGTTCGATCCGAGTCGGTAAATCCAACGATCTGTCGACGTACAGAATAACAACGTACCATTTTTATTAATTTCCCAACGTCGTTCCCACGTTGGCTTGCACGACGTACATATACTTGAACTAGCTCGACGTCTACCCGTTGTCCGAATAGGATACGTCCCACTGATAATCTCTAAAGTAACGTCCAATTATATTTTGTTGTATTTTATGTTCATATTTATAACCTAATTTACGTATCTCTATTTACGTCTGTAAATACAACCCATTAAGTAGCATTTGCGGCCTAATGAACATCATGAACATAACCTAA